>NW_027205459.1:600000-1018287 GCF_024711535.1 Dipodomys merriami | reverse complement strand
ACTGCTTTTACATATTAGTTATTGTAAATAATGCTGTTCAGAAAGTGGTGTATGAGAATTAGAGGTTTGGGTTTTTTTTTTTAAAAGAATCATTACAAACGATCATGAAATATTGCATGAAGGAAATAGAAATTAATTAAAAACAAGAGAGGAACCATCAGGACTCCAAGCAGCCTAGCAGGTGAACTGACAGAGCCCTCCAGGGGTGAACTTGAAATAGGGATCAAAAGGACTTCTTTGAATTTTGGAAAAACTTTTGTGAAAATTTGAATTCTCTTTTTGAGCATAGAAACCCAGCAGGTTGAACATGGAGGGCAAACATGAATGATTTCATTTCTAGTTAGAAGAAAACCCGCAGGATTTTTTTTGTTGTTGTTGTTATTTCATGGACTGATTTTCATTGTCCCAAAGTTGAAAGAGAGAGTCAGACATGAATCAGGAAAGGTTAACAATCAGAGCATCATCAGAAACAAAAGGAACAGCCTGAATGGAAGGGTGGATGTGATGCAAGCCTTTTGTCACTAGTGGAAACATTACAAGGTTAACTGCCATTAATCCAAGTTTCATGTTTGCTTCTCCAGACAGCTTCTTTTTTGTGTATGCCAGTTTTGGGGCTTGAACTCAGGACCTGGGTGCTATTCCTTAGCTTTTATTGCTCAAGGCTGGCACTCTACCACTTGAGCCACAGTGCCACTTCTGGCTCTTTTTGTGATGAATTGGAGATAAGAGTCTCTTGCACTTTCCTGCCTGGGCTGGCTTTGAACCACCATCCTTAGATCTCAGCCTCCTGAGTAGCTAATTACAGGCTTGAGCCACCGGTGCCCTGTGCTATTATATTTTTAAAATACCAAATATCAGCTAAAGTTCCTAGGACTTGCTGGCTGTCGGATGTCAAAACAGAGATTAACAGTCTGAGTCACAGAGTCCTTTACTTCAGATTTGGCTTCTGCAGCCACTGCTAAGTCATTCTGAAAGTGGGACGTGGGTGTGGGAATGGCTGAGTGTCATCATAAGGCAACGTGATCCCATCCGAGAGGATGAGACTGGGATTCAAACTTGGTGCCTGCTGCTTGTCCCATCACCCCTCAGAAGTGTGGATGGAATGAGCTGCTTCCTGCTTTGTGCTTTTATCTTCTCCCCAAGCAGCTGCCCCATGCAATGTTTATCTCAGCTTTCAGGCTACGCTGCCAACTTTCCATTCTAGGCTCCAGAATTAAGGCAAAGAATCATCTTCCAAAGTCCTCCTAGAGCTTTTCTGGTTTGTTTCCATTCTTTCTTTCTCTCTTTTAGCATCGGTGATTTTTTTTTAAAAGGAAACCTGATTCATCTGTCACCAAAAAACAAAAACAAAAACGAAACGCACAAGAGATGACTTGCCTGTCTTGAGAGATCCTATTTCATGGGTGATAGCCCTTCATGCTGAAAAGTGAGCTTCTAAGAAGCCCAACAGGCAGCTTCTCCCAAGGGATTGCCTGAAACTCCTCTGAGACTCCCAAGGGAACATTCTAGAACAAATGGTGGCCTGAAGCACCAGGGTGTCAAATGTCAGTCCTGTGAGGTTTACCTGCTCTGCGATGAAATGTATATGATTTTATGCTAGTAAATATAAAGTTATAAAGGTGCAAAAAGCTTTGCTTACCTGCTGTAGGTCCTTTGTTCTCAAGAGGTGGGCTTTTCTACTGACTAGCTGGTGGTGGTACTGTAAGATGGGAAATTCTTATAGAAATTCTTACTTGAGGGCTGGGAAGGTGGCTCAGTGGTAGAGCACTTGCCTTGCATGACTGAGGCCCTGGGTTCGATTCCTCAGCACCACATAAGCAAAAAGAAAAAAGCCGGAAGTGGTGCTGTGGCTCAAGTGGTAGAGCGCTAGCCTTGAGCTGAAGAGCTGAAGGACAGCGCCCAGGCCCAGAGTTCAGGCCCCACAACCAGACCCCCCCCCAAAAAAAAAGAAAAAAGAAAAGAAATTCTTACTTGATAGGTTATAAATGATGATTGAATAAGATCAGGGCCACACCTAGAGAGCCTGATACACAGAAGATAAGGAATCTCACTCAACCACCTGGGTCAGAAATTTGTTCTGTCATGTGCTAGCTACATGAATTACGGTGAGTTTTTTGACCATCCAGGGCTTCCATTTTCTGGATGCAAATTTCCATCCAAAATCATTAGGAAATATTACTACCAGTATCTTTTCATGGGGCTGTTCAGAGTGTTAAGTGGGTTCATAATTGGGAAGCAGTTAGAACCATCTTTGACATCAAATGATAATCTTCATGAGTTTGCTTCCATTTTAGTAAGACCAATAAACAGTTTTTCTAGACAAATTAGTAGGGCACAACTATCTCTTCTATGTGCTTTGGCATGCGATCTTTGCTTCTTTAAGTCTATAGGCTACTGTTTTAGATGGGTGCTTATAGACAGCCTACAATAGAGGTCTACATGGCAGAGAGGCCTGTTGACCTCATGGCATCCTGGCAGCAAAAGGAGAATGGGAAGAAAATCTATAGCCCCTTCAACCACATGGTCCCAATAGCCTAACTTCCTCTCACAAGCTTCACTCCTAGAAGTTCCTTCACTTCCCAACATTACTCACGTAGGGGACCAGGCCTTTAACACATGAGCCTTTAAGAACATTCAAGATTCATACTACAAGCTAGGTACCAATGGCTCATACTTGTAATCCTAGCTATGTAAAAGGCAAAGATCTGAGGATAGAGGTTCAAAGCCAGCCTGAGTAAGAAAGTCGGTGAGACTCTTATCTCCAAGTAACTTAAAAGCCAGAAGTAGAACTGTGGCTCATATGTTAGAGTGCTAGGCTTGTATAAAAAAAAACAAGCAAGAACAAAAAGTCTTGAGTTCAAATACCAGTACCAGTATGACCACATGCGTGCACACACACACACATACACATACATACACATACACACATACACATAGCACATTACTTTGAGAAGGAATCTAGACATATCCCCCATCTAGTCAGAGAGATGAGAGCCAGCCTTACCTTAACAGGAAGAAGCTCTTCCATTGCACATTGGAATATAGGTTTAAAGTCACAGACACCTCCTGCTGATGGAAATTGCCACTGAAGTGCAAGTGTCTGATGTAAGTAAGATCCTTTCCTGATATCAGACTTGGATGTAGCAGGAACAAAAAAGCACTGGTCCCCAAAAGGGAAGTTCAAATTTAGGTCTCCATGTAGGGATGTTTGCCCTAATTTTTTAGTCTCTGCTCCCTGTATGGTAACCAGACTTGAAGAAGAAAAAACAAATAATAATTTTTGGTGCTAGTAAATCTTCTGTAATAGTTGGGACATATAAAATACCATTTGTCTGTTTAAAACTCAAGTTTACCTGGGTATCCTGTATTTGTGTGTGTGTGTGTGTGTGTGTGTGTGTGTGTGTGTGTGTGTGTGTGTGTGTGTGTGTGTGTGTGTGTGTGTTGGTTGTGGGGCTTGAACTCTGGGCTTGGGTGCTGTCACTGCGCTCTTCAGCTTAAGGTGAGTGCTCTACCACTTGAGCCACAGCACCACTTCTGGCTTTCTAGTGGTTTATTGGAGATAAGAGTCTCACGGAGTTTCTCGCCTGGGCTGGCTTTGAACCCGATCCTCAGATCTCAGCCTCCTGAGTAGCTAGGATTATAGGCGTGAGCCACTGGCACCCGGCCTTGTATTTTACCAGACAATGCTAGCTCCATGACTCGAACATTTTCCACTGGGTGTCTCTCAGACAGAAGGGATAATGATGTCATCACTGAACACCCTGACATTAGAGAAGTTGGCCAAGTGCCTTTTTAATCCAGAAACTTCAAGTGAGCTTTGAGCTGCAATCAGGAATATCTGGACGCAGCTTAGCTAGCTGCATTTCTCAGAGTTCCTAAAAAGGGACCAGTTAGCTAAACAAGTGATTGCCAGTTCTGGGAGTGACGGAATTTTGAGGACTAGTGGGTGGGGTGAATCTTCACACTGTGCTTGAACCTCTTGGTTTATTTGCTATTGCTGCCATCACAAATAACATAAATTCAGTGGCTCCACCACCCTGCTGGAAATGTAGCTTACTGGTAAAACACTTGCCTAGCATGCACAAAGCTGTGGGTTCAACCCCTAGTACCCTAAATCAAACAATTTGTTGGCAGAATTTGGTTCCTTCTCATCTAATTGTAGGACTAATGTCTGTGCCCTTGCTGGCTACTGGCCAGGGGTCATTCCCTGCTTCTAGAGGCTACCATTTCATTGGCTCATGGGTCTGTCCATCTTCAAAGACAATAGCAGCACATCAATTCCTTCTCAGGCTTCAATCCTCTGGCTGGATTGGCTTCCACTTTCTTCTGATGCTAAAAGCTCTTGGCATACATTGGGCACATCCAGCTAATCCAGGATCATTTCTCCATTTTGAGGTCAAATGTAATCAACTTAATTGTATCTTCAAATTCCTTTTTGTACACACTGTATTTCCAGGTAGAACATCAGGAGACAAATTCTGCTTATACAACAGGCTCGGGAAGTTTCATTCATTCTAGCTCACCCATGTTGGCACTTCCAAAGGCAGAAGAGGAACTTCACAGAGCATCAAAGGTCATAACTCTTCACAGATTCCTCTCCTCTGTGCCATGTGAAATAACCTGGGTAGAGAGGGGGAAAAAAGAACCTTAGAACTGTAGCAATACACTGTGGCTCATGCCTGCAATCGCAGGAGGCTGCGATCTGAGGATCACATTTAGTAGCTAGCAAGGCAGTAAAGCCTAGATGACTCATATTTCCAATAAACTACCAAAAAAAGACAGAAGCAGAGCTGTGGCTCAAGTGGTAGAGCACTAGCCTTGAGCACAAAAGCTCAGGGACAGTGCGCAGGCCTCGAGTTTAAGCCCCAGGACTGACACACACAGAAAAAAAAAAAGACTCTTGTTCCCATCCCAGTTCAGCAACCATCAGGTTAAATCAACTAGACAAGTCATTTAAAGTCTATGGCTATGTGATCTGTCCAATATAACACATTGGAGAGGGTCCAGGGCAAAACCTGTGGATGGACTTTTTCCCGACCCAACTAGAGGTGACTATAAAAAGCCTTACCCAGCAGATCTCCCTGGGGAACTCTTCTCTTCCCCAGCACTCGCCCCTACCCCCCAGCCTGCCTTGGTACACAGTCAGTGCCTTACAGTTTCTAAAGTAGACCATTAAAGCCTCAGGCTCTGCTGGCCAGCTTTGCCTTCACACGTGGATGTATTTTCAGCTGCGGTGCCTGTGTTTAGAGGCCTCCTTATCAAGAGGTGACCGTGCTGAGTCAGACAGATGTAGGTGGACTTTTGCCCTCCCTGATACAGTATGTAGTGCTTTTCTTCTCCTGGTCCTCTCCCCTACTTCCTGTCCTTACTCTTGACCCCCTGCTCTTAGGCATAAAACTGCAGGAGAAAAGAAGAAGAAAGAATGAGAGAAAGAGAGAGAGAGAGAGAGTGAGAGAGACAGAGACAGAGACAGAGACAGACACAGAGAGAGATTGAGAGAGAGAAAGGCAACTCTTGAGGGGTTGGCAGCCTGGCTCAGTGGGTAGAGTGCTAGCCAAGGAGCGGAAAGTATCAGGTACTGAATTCCAGTCTCAGTCTCTGATCTAAAAACAAAACAAAACAAAAACAAAAAAAAAACCAAAGAGAACTTTAGGAGCATTTTCTGCTTAAGATTCCTTAGTAGGCCAGGTGCCAATGGCTCATGCCTGTAATCCTAGTTACTAAGGAGGCTGAGATCTAAGGATCACGGTTCAAAGCCAGCCCTGCGAAGGAAAGTCTGTGAGACTCTTATCTCCAATAAACCACCAGAAAACCAGAAGTGGTGCTGTGGCTCAAGTGGTAGAGCGCTAGCCTTAAGCTGAAGAGCTGAGGGATAGCGCCCAGGCCCAGAGTTCAGGCCCCATGACTGACCAGAAAAAAAGAGATCCCTCAGCAGTTACCAACCAATTCCCTCCAATGTCATGTCTGCATTGAGCCAGGTGAGTCTTTTCTAGTGCTGTTCCTGAGCAGAAATGAACCTGGGGGTTATTCACACCTCCTCCAGATTAGCTTCTTGCTTGTGCTATTGCAAACAACACCTTTCCTGTGACAATTATGTTGGTTTGTTGGCATCAGTGGCCTCTCTAGCTCCTGGCAGATCTATGTTCTAGCTCTTCAGAGCTCCTGACCATGCTCCACAGCCGCGTGGACCAAGCAGTGTCATGAACTCGGGCTCATACACTGACATGAATGAATCAATTAATCCATTTATTCCATGACATTGATTCATTCCCATTCGGGGTTGGGCATAAATCCCAGCCAAGGATGCAAAGATGAGTTGGACTTGTTCCATCATTGGCAGGAAGCTGGCATTCCAGTTGAGGTAAGCGATGGATTCACTATGTTACCTTGTATTTCATTCTCTCATCAAGTATTGATTGAAAGCCTCATTTTCTATGAGATCTGAAGTAACCCACAATCAATGTCCAAGATAAGCTTAATGTTCACCTTTACTTTGCAGGGAATGTTTTGTTTGTTTTAGAGAGGGTCTCCCTGCATAGATCATGCTTACCTGGATTCCACCATTCTCCTACTACAGCCCCCCATCACCCCCCAGTGCTGGAATTAGAGGCATGCATCACCATACTGGGCAAGAATTGTAGGTTCTTACCCCCTATTTAGTAAGTGATGGATGAGGATTCAAACTCAGAACTTCTGATTTAAATTCGGTGAGGTCTTCTTCATCCCAGCTAGAGATGAGTTCCTGATAAAGGCACATAGGGAAAGGTTGATTCTTTTGGGATTATCCCTCAGAGTTTGAAAAGGCAAAGTGTTATGTATAATCATGACTACTTTTCAGTCCTGGGGCTTGAATTATGGCCTGGGTACTGTCCTTGAGCTTTTTATTTTTATTTTTTTACTCAAGATAGCACTCATCATTTGAGCCACAGCTTTACTTCTGGATTTTTGGTGGTTCATTGTAGATTTAAGTCTCATAGACTTTCCTGCCCTGGGTGGTTCAAATTCTGATCCTCAGATCTCAACCTCCTGAAACACTAGAATTATAAGCACAAGCCACTGGCACCCAGCTTCATTACTACTTTATAATTGTCATAGTTTAAATTCTCTCTCTCTATCCCTCTCTCTCTCTTTTACACTAGATCTCTTTTTTTATTTTCAAGGTGATATACAGAGGGGTTATAGTTACATAAGTAAGGTAATAAGTACATTTCTTGTCAAACTTTTTACACCTTTCCTCATTTTTCTCCCGCTTTCCCTCCCCCAATGATTCCCCAGTTGTACAGATTATTTCCAACATATTGTCTTGTGAATATCGCTGTTGCATTAGTTCCCCCTTGTCCTTCATCTCATCATTGTAGTTTTTAAACTCATACTTTTTTTTTTTGTCTGTCATGGGTTTTGAACCTTGGGCCTGGCCACTGTCCCTGAGCTTTTCAGCTCAAAGCAAGCGCTTTACCACTTGAGCCACAACCCCACTTCCAGTTTTCTGGTGGTTAATTGGAGAGAAGAATCTCATGGGTGGGGGGGGGAAGGAGAAGGATTGGGATTGGGGGGAGGGGGGAGGCTGGGAAGGGATGTGAAGGGTAAACAAAGGAGGAGGTTGCAATGCTTGGTAAGAAATGTACGCATTATCCTGCCCACGTAATTGTAACTCCTCTGTACAGTATGTTCACAAATAAAATAAAATTAAATTAAAAAAAAAAAGAATCTCATGGGTGTTCCTGCCTAGGCTGGCTTTGAACTGCAAACCTCAGATCTCAGCCTTCTGAGTAGCTAGAATTACAGGCGTGAGTCACTGGCACCCAGCCGAAACTCTTATACTTTGACAGAGATTTTTTAAAAAAATTTCAAGTCAAGCATACATCATTGTAAACAAATCAGATTTTTTTTTCCCTGAGGCAGAAGGTTTTGTGCCATTCTGTCACAAAACTTATTTAGCTATGAGAACAAGCAATGCTCAAGACCCTGGAACAAATGGCCTTTTCCAGGAGGATTTTTGGTAAAATCTGTCTTTGTATAATGACCCACTAGACATAATGGCTCTTGAAAAGGCTGGTTCTTTAATGAGGCATTTAAAGACCACGGCTCTCTCAAGACATAAAGGAACCCATTTATTTCCTCTGGCTGGCTAAAAGGGAAAAGCTTCACGTGGGCGTTTGCAGAATGCCAGATAACAATAAAGGGTGTAGCACAATTCCCAGCTAGGAGAGCACCTGTAATGTAATACAGAGATGATGTAATGGTCTCCTCCCAGAAATTCTTCCTCTCCATTTCCGGGAGGGTGAAGGTATTGGCAAATACTTCAGATAAGTGCTCTTGTCTGTGTTCTGGAGCTGTGTGGACGGAGATGGAAGCCAGTGAGGTTGGTCCTGGCCTGAGCCCATCCCAAAGTCATCATTATTTTCTTTGTTGTTTCTACCTTCATTTCTCTGTCCTTCCTTAACAGGTTCTTCATGAAAAATGCAGCAGTCCATGTAGATCTGAGAAGACTGGCCCCTTGGCCTTACCTCAGTTTCCTGGAAAATTCTGCAGCCACAGAACAAATATAATTGTCTCCAGTGGACTTCAATCAGCCAGACCACATGACTGACTACAATATGCCCCTTTATCTTCTGTCTCTTCTCCTTAGACATATACAGATCTAAAGTACAAATGAGGAAGTCTGATTTTCACCCTGCCACACTGGGTAGTAGCCAAATCATCACTTCACTCAATTTGTGCATGCCCGGTGGTTAAACAGAACAGAAGCTTTTATTTTCTGAAATCTGATATCATAGTTTAAGTTGATCACAGAAGAAGCCTGGCTACAGAACTTCAAAGTATGGTTAATCTCCTTTTAGATAATAAGTAGTAATAGTAATCATCAGAATCTTGATTTATATATATTTTTTCTTAATAAACAGCTATTGAGCACCTACTGCATGCAGAGCCCTCTGCTGGACACTTCTTTGGGGTATCTCGCACTTTCAGAATATAGTACCTACTTTTGAAAACAAGCACAGCACCGACACCATAGCTACATGTTTAATAACTAAGCAAGATGGTGCTGACTCTAGTGGACTTCAGGTGCATGCCTTTAAAAAAATGTAGGTTTTTTTTTTTTTAATTTTGTCGTCTTTAAGTAAAAGTTGTATAAAGGAATTCCAATTTGACACATGCATTTGTAAATGTATGCATCTTGATCAACCCCTTCTATCCTTCTCTTTCTCCATCTTCATCAATGTTCCCCCTTCCATTCTCCCGCTTCTCTCCCAGGTGTTTGCCTCTTTAGTCAAAGCAGGAGCTTGGCCATCCTCCAGCTCTCGCATTGAGCTTAATGCATGTGGGTAGTTTGGTATCTGCTAAAGGCACACAGAGTTCATTCCAAGTCCGATAGTGGGCACTTTGGGGCTGTAAGTGCCCTCATTTTTAATTGATGGAATTCAAAGAAGACACTGAAATAGTTGGCCCACCAGCTTTACCAGGCCGGCCTGAGAATTTGGGGCGGGAGCATTGGGAAGGGGAGTGCAGGAGCCACGCCTCAGCTGGGGGTGGGGGTGGGGAACCGGTGACTCACCTGGAGCCTAGTCGGCTGGGCAGGAAACAGCTGTTCTGGGAGGGACCTGAAGTCCCAGTGGGACTAGTTGCTTTAGGATTTGGGCCTGAATGTAAAAGGCGGTTTTTTCTGCCTCTGTCTTGAGTTTTCCTGGGGAAAAGGGAGTTGGGCAAAGGGTGAATGCAACCAGACCCAATAGGAAGTAACAGAGGTGCTCTGCCAGGGCATCCTCTTAAAATAAGCCAGCAGTTATGAATCTGGAGCAGTAGGTGGAAACAAGGGAGCACCGGATACCCCAGAAACACTCTCCTTACTGTGGAACCTGGGTTTGCTTTGTAGCTCAGAGCTCATGATGAGCCTGCCTGCATCTCCCCCTACGTGTCCCCCCCCCAGTTTCCCAGTAACGTGTCCTCCCCTCCCTCCACCCCAGTTTCCCAGTAACAGCTGGCAGCCCGGGGAGACCCTTTGGTCTGGGCCTCTCCAGAGCTCAGGGACCTCGAAGTTGGGCCTTTGGCTCAGCCGTTGTAACCTTCATTTACTTCTATTCGTTGCATCTCCAAAACCTCAATTGTAAAATAAGGTTAATCATGGAAGTTACCTATTGGTCTTTTTGTGAGGATTAGTGAATCAAAACATGAAGCTCCTAGAAGGATGCATACCTCAAAGGGGTGTGTGTGTGTGTGTGTGTCTGTGTGTGTCTGTGTGTGTCTGTGTGTGTCTGTGTTGTTGTTGTTGCTAGGGCTTGCACTCAGAGCCTAGGTGCTGTCCCTGATCATTTTTTGTTTTGCCCAAGGTGAGTGCTGTACCACTTGAGCCATAGCTCTACATCTGGCCTTTTCCCCTGGTTAATTGGAATCTTAAAAGACTTTCCTGCCTGGCCTGGCTTGCAAACTCCATCCTCAAATCTCAGATTCCTGAGCAGCTAGAATTACAGGCATGAGCCACTGGCATCCAGCTCAGAGTAAAGGTTTAGTAAAACGTTTAGCTATTTTGGTAAAGGAGTCAAGCAGAAGGGCATGTGTCAGCACCAACAGATGCTCAGCCTCTGGTTGTTAAATGACAAATGAAAAGTGGTGGAGAGCCTGATCCTTTTTTAAGAAGCCATAGTAAAGACTCCTTCCTGCAGGGAGTGAATCTGCACTTGTGGTACTCAACCTGAATGCCGCAGATGTAGTTTCCTGTCTTCTTCTAAAGTGTGTGTTTCCTCACTTGTGTCAACCAGTGCTTCTTAAATGTTCATCACACGAAATCACCTGGGGACCTGGATGATAAACAGACTCTCACTTGGTATGTCTCAGGATGCTGAAGTTCTACTTTTTTTTTTTTTTTCAAGCTTTCCCAAGGGATGCCAGTGCTGTTGCTTCACAGATTTTGATTACTAGTGACACCACTAACACAGCCCCTTGAAGTCTTTTACAGATGGTGGAAATCTTCTCTATCCTTTATGCCCAATACAGGAGCCACTCAGCACAAAGCACGACTAAAGGCCATCTATCTTAAAGCTCCTCCTCTTCAGTACTCTGCTTGTTTTAAATAATAGATGATCCCTGCAACCTTGAAATAAAGTTTTTGGAAAGTGATGTTTTAATTCTATTTCATTGTTGTGATAATAATCAGATGCTTATTGGACAGCTTAATTCTGGACTCTAGCTTAAATGCTCAGGGTTTGGATTTTGATACTGATTAAGAGTTAATTGTCACAGTCCATTGCTTGTGGTTCACATCTGTAATCTGAGCTACTCAGGAGGCCGAGATCTGAGGATCATAGCTAGCCCAGTCAGGAAAGCTCATGAGACTCTTATCTCTAACCACCAAAAGAAACTGGAAGTGGAGCTGTGGCTCAAGTGGTAGAGAGTTAGCCTTGAGTACAAAAACTCAAGGACAGCACCCAGGCCCTGTATTTAAGCCCCAGGACAGTACAAAAAAGAAAAAAAGTTAAGGGTCACAACTATATTCAAGACCATGTACATCTTTTTTTTTTTTTTTTTTTTTTTGGGTCCGGTCGTGGGGCCTGAACTCTGGGCCTGGGTGCTGTCCCTCAGCTCTTCAGCTCAAGGCTAGTGCTCTACCACTTGAGCCACAGTGCCACTTCCGGCTTTTTTCTTTTTGCTTATATGGTGCTGGGGAATCGAACCCAGGGCCTCAGGCATGCAAGGCAAGCGCTCTACCACTGAGCCAACTTCCCAGCCCCCATGTACATCTTTTGCTCACTGCGGATTGAGCAAATAAGTGTACACAGCTCTACTGGCCTATGTACACAGCCAGAAAATACAGTCAATATGTGTGCTCTGGAATCTGTAAGTGTCTGTAAAATAATCATCTTATTTGCAGATATCCTTCCTGGTAGAGCTGTTTGACTGGGTCTGTCCTTTCACCTAAAGACTTGGACTTAAAGCCACTGTTTACAGTCTGTGCTTTGGTAATGAAAAAATATTTTAAAAATAATTTAATTAACATGAATTCTAAGGTATCCTTAGCTCATGATTTTTTTTTTTTTCATGCTGGTACTGGGGCTTGAAATCAAGGATCTCACACTCTTGCTTAGCGTGTGTGCACACACATACATGTGCATTTGGTGTGCTGGTCTTGGGGTTTGAACACAAGGCCTAGCTGCTGTCTCTGAGCATTTTGTTTTGTTTTGTTTTGTTTTTTCCCCTTAAGGCTTAAGCTCTACCATTTGAGCTACACCTCCACTTCTGGCTTTTTGGTCATTAATGAATCTTATGGGCTTAACTGCTCCAGTTGGCTCTACCCACAATCCTCAGAGTAGTTAGCAATTCAGGCATGAGCCACTGGTGCCTGGCTTTGCTTAGCTTTTTCCCTCCAGGCTCGTATTTCCACTTTAAGCTGTTTGCTGGTTATTGGTGATAAGACTCTCTTGGATTTGTCAGGCTAGCTTCTAACTGAGATCCTCAGATCTCAACATCCTGAATAGCTAGGATTACAGGCATGAGCCACTAGTGCCAGGCATTAGTTCATGATTTTCACCTTTCAATTATTTTTCTGGCATGCCCCTGGTAGCCCTACATGCAAAAAAGTGCACTTGCAACTTCAGAGGTGGAGAATTCAATGAACTCAAACAAGATCTCTATTGTACTGTACTGAGAAACATAAAAACCTTAACTGTTTGCTAAATAGCAGATTTCCTCAGGTGGAAAATGCTATCCAAGTCTTTAGCTTTCCTCCAGATTGTTCCAAATGATCTTTGACTTGTGCTGGTACTTTCCTGGATGTGGCGGACATGTCAGGCATCCTCAATAAATCATATCAGTGACACCCATATCAGTGACTAAGACTGATGCAGATCCAGAATGCAGAGCTGGAATCCAAAGATGCTTGGGATTTCAGAATGGATATGAGGAAGGAAGCTAGTCCCATTCTAACTACATTGTACAGAGATGCTCATTGTTCTTGCTCCTTATTTAATGAGAGGAACATTCATGATTTGTATGTTATCTTTGCTCATGGGCAATGCTAATCTTCTCGGCACTGTTCCAGCTTTGGAATATATGCTGCTGAAGCCAGCACGCTTACTTGTGCTTTTTGTTACATGTATAGATCATTTTTGTCTCTGATTATGAAACATTGCTTTCTTTTGACAGTGTTTTTGTTTTTTGTTTTTTTTTTGTCAGTCATGGGGATTGAACTCAAGGCATGGGTGCTACCCAAGGTTAGTGCTCTACCATGTTAAGCCACAGCTCCACTTCTGATTTTTAGATGTTTAATTGGACATAAGAGTCTCATGAGTTTTCCTGCCCCAACTGGCTTCAAACCATGATCATCAGGTCTCATCCTCCTGAATAGTTAGGATTACAGGCAGGAGCAACCTGGAGACATTTTACATTTTTAGCATGTGAATATTTGCAATCAGAATAACCAACAGCCTTTATATAGGTACCAAGTAAAGAGGTAGTATATATTCCTAAGCTTAGTGGTGTATGCCTGTCATCCCCGTACTTGAAAGGCTAAGGAAAAGGATTTGAGAGTTCAAGCCCAGCCTGGTCTACATAGAAATTGAGATCCTGTCTCAAAGACAATTAAATTTAAGTTAGAAACTAGAGCTGTTGTTATAGTGTGAGAAATTAACACAGTAAACTAATTGATTTTAATAACAATTATCCCCATATCATTTACTTTATTTAACAGTACTAGAAAGGATTTCTATCTCATCATTGCTTTTTGGTGTGTGTGCCTGTCCTGGAGCTTGATCTCAGGATCTGGGTGCTGTCCTGAGCTTTTTTTGTTTTTGTTTTTGTTTTCTACAGGCTATAGCTCTACTAGTTGAGCCACAGATATGTGGCTCACAGAGAAAGCCATACTTTTGGCTTTTTTTCCCTGGTTAATTGAAGATAAGAATCTCATGGACTTTCTTGCCTGGGATGGCTTCAAAATTTGATCCTCATATCTCAGCCTCTTAAGAAGCTGGGATTACAGGCATGAGCCACTGGCACTGTGTTCTATGTTAGTTTTATACAATACCTTTCAGAGTTGTATCTTTGCATTGTGACTTCCCATTCTTAGTAAACCATATATACAAAAGCATATTGTTGAGGCAAGAAGAGAAAGCAAGAAATAAATGCAGGTAAATAGCTAAGGGCTTGGATAACATAAGAACTAAGAAATAAGAATGTGGGCTTAATAAACAAGAGAAACTACTTAGGGTCATGTTTTTTTTCAGTTCACTATCATAAATAAATGAGCTCAAATTAAAAATGACAGATGCTGAAATATGAAATAACAAAAAGATAATAATATAAAAAACAACTTGGGCTTTAAATTCTTCATGTTTGGGAACTAAGGGGACACACTGTCTGCATGGTAGAAATGTTAAACTTCACGGGAACAATTGCTTTCTTTACTTATGCCAATGTCTGGATTGCTGCCTTTTCTGTGACACTAGTGAATAGACCTTTGTCTCAAATATTTGGACACATAGCCTTTGTTACAAACCGTAAGGAGTGAGGAGGAGTGAGCCTGTGCTAAGACAAGCTGATATAAAGTAGTTTAGAAGACAGTTGACTGGTGCTGGTGGCTCACACCTGTAATCCTAGCTACTCAGGAGGCTGAGACCTGAGGATCACAGTTTGAATCCAGCCTGGGCAGGAAAGTCTGTGAGACTCTTATCTATATTAATTACCAAAAAAGAAAAAAAAAAGCCAGAAATGGAGCTGTGGCTCACGTGGTAGAACACTAGGCTTGAGGGAAAAGGTCAGAGACAGCACCTAGGCCTTGAGTTCAAGTCCCAGGAGTAGCGCGCGTGTGCATGTGTGCGCATGCATCCGCGCGCGCGCGCGCGCACACACACACACACACACACACACACACAGAATGAGTCTATTTTAATGAAATATTTTCTTATTTGTTGTTAGAGTCCCAGGGCAGATTCCAAGTCATCAACTCTTACCTCAGTCCTGTTCCAGGAATACATTCCTATCTCCTTTGAAGGTTAATGCTAAGAACTAAGAGCTCGCCTGTGTACCACCCTAGTCCCCCACACAGCATGAGGATATTTGTCACTGACATTTCCCATTGCAATTTTGAAGTGTGATCAAAGACAAAAACAAAAGGAATCACGATTTAGATTTAATCATTGTGTAATGAAAGAAAATGATGGTACTAGATTAAACATGATTCTTTGGGCTGGACTGACAGAATCCTTAACTCAAAACTAGCTAAAAGCTGAAAGAGAACATTAGCTGCAGATGCAGTCCATGGAGAGCCCTGAGGCTGGGTCTCAGGAAGGAGTGGATCCAGGATCTCAAATCCTTTTGCTGCTCTGAGGTACATATCTGCTTCCTTCCTTTCTTCCTTTCTCAGCCAACCAGGCTGCCTTAATTACAACTGTATTACTGTTCGAAGCGCAGATTCCCAATGAAGCTGGAATTACACTTTTATTTTCCCCCAAAGCTTTAGGATCTTGTAAAGCATTTAAGGACTGGAGTCTCAAAAACCCTGGTGCTCCTGGGTGACTAATTTGGAATTTGTGGATATGGCAAGGCAAAGCTTCTGCTGTTTCTTCTTCCTGCTGGCTCCTCTTCACGACCCTTGGCGCCAGCCCAGATCTGTGGAATCTTGCCCAATTCTTTCACCCCAATGAATCCCTTCCTCCTCTTCTTTTTGCCTTCACTGCTAAAGACTCTGCTCATTTTTTATGTTACTTTCCATATGCAAGAAATAGCCAACCTGGCACCTAGCAGAAGCTTAGCAAGTATTTACTATATCTAACTCAACCAGGACACACACAAATTGGCCCAGTTTAGGGATTGTCCCATGTCCTTACATTAAATCAACATGTAGGCTTTCTCTCTCTTCTTTCTCTCTTTTCTTTCTTTCTTTCTCTCTCTCTTTCTTCTTTCTTTCTCTCTCTCCTCCCTCCTTTACTTTCTTTTTCATCCTTCCTTCTCTCTCCTTCCTTCCTTCCTTCCTTCCTTCCTTCCTTCCTTCCTTCCTTCCTGCCTGCCTGCCTTCCTGCCTTCCTGCCTGCCTGCCTGCCTGCCTGCCTGCCTGCCTGCCTGTCTGCCTTCCTTCCTTCCTTCTTCCTTCCTTTTCTCTCTCTCTCTCTTTCTTTCTCTCTTTCTCTCTCTCTCTCTCTCTCTCTCTCTCTCTCTCTCTCTCTCTCTCTCTCTCTCTCTCTCTCTCTCTCTCTCTCTCTCTCTCTCTCTCTCTCTCTCTCTCTCTCTCTCTCTCTCTCTCTCTCTCTCTCTCTCTCTCTCTCTCCTTTCTTTCTGTACCAGGACTTGAGCTCAGGACCTTGTGCTCACTCAGTTTGCTTGCTCATGGCATCATACTATGCCTCCAGCCTAGCTTCTTGCTGGCTAATTGGAGTCTCCTAGACTTTTCTGCCTGGACTGGTTTTGAACCGATATCCTGATGTCCTTATATTTGGAGTAGCCAGGATGACAGGTGTGAGCCACCAGTACCAGCTTTCATCTTTCCTTCTTTTCTTTTTCATCTTTCTTAAAAGAAAAAAATTAAAGCAATAACTTGAAAGAACATTGAAAAAGACAGAGTAGTGTTTTGGCTTCTTCCTATCTTCTCATTTATGTTCAGCTGCTAAAAACAGCAGATTTTTCCCTTCAAAGTCTTGTGCTGGCTCCCAGCTTGTGGACTTTAAGATAGTTTGATCCTAACTGGATCAGGAGCTACCGCCTTCTTTGTAAAACTTCAAAGAGATGAATGCAGGGGGGAAAGGTATCTTTTTGGTTTCTCTGTGATGTCTGAGAGATTTGTGGGAGAGAAACTAAAACAATGCAACGTCTACAATGGCCTTCAAGGCTCTTTTCATCCTCTGTAGCTTTCTCATTCGTTTGAAAGGCCATTGTGATTTTCTGCCCTCCTCTGGCCATGTATTCCTACTCTGGCATCAGCTGCCAACAGGGTCAGACATTGCCCTTATAGTCTTTAAAGATTAACACAGACAGTCTGGTACTCTTTTCCTTGTTATTAGCTGCATAGGGGCATTTTTTTCCTGACAAGGACTATCTAGGGGTAGTTCACTTTTCTCTCTGAGTGACGGTCGCTTTGTTATCTACACTGAAGTCAGGGAACTCGTTTCCCTATCTAAAGTCATTTTGTGCTGGAGGGCTTGGTTGGGGGTCTGGCATTGTGGGTTCCCAGGAGCCTAGAAGCTGATGCCTTCCATTGGGAGGGAGGCGTACCTTTGCTAGAGGAGCAAAAGTCACCTCTTTGCTCTGGCAACCTTTGCCCTGAGTATTCTGGTCTATCTCTGTGTCTAAAAACTCATTGCTTTTTGTCCCTAAGACAGCATTTTTGGCACTATGGTTCTTGGCAGACATTAAGTAAGCACAGCATAAATAGCACTGCAGGGCAGGGACAGCCCGTATTTATGTTTAATTTGGTAGAGTATTTTTAAAAATTGTTGTCTGGTTGAATCATAATCCTTGGCTATTTAATAAAGAACAAAAAGGGAGCAGTTTCCTGATCCATTTGATAACAAATTCTTTCTCATAGTTCATGGGATCAAATTCAATAGCCAAAAGACTATGCTAAATAGAAGAGAATATAAAACAAAGCAAAACAAATAAACAAAACCAACCCCCAAAACCCAAGTGAGATTCTGTCTTTAAAAACAATCAAACCTGAAAACCTAAAGGAGATTTCTGAGGAAATTTGATTCTCCTATTTTTTTTGGGGGGGGGGGGAAGAGAAATCCAGGTTTCTTTGGGAATGTATATTTTGACCCCATTTTTAGTTGAACTTTGTATTTTTTTTCCACAAGCAATTTTGTTTTCTATGTACTTATAATTTATTTATACAGAAGGCATTCTGTGGAACAGACTTTTGCTTACTGAGCATAGCTCGAAAGCAGACCGTATTTCTGGAGTCCTTTTTATCTTCCTTCTAAGGCCAATCTAAGAAAGTGACACTAATGGAAGATTTCAAGATTCTTAATATGGCTTATAACTTTAATGAGTAAAAAGAAATCTCATCATGGATACAGTTAAGCCAACAGACTTTATATCAAAATGATTTAGTATTTCAAAGAAAATTATACTTCCCCTCTTCTTTTCTCTTGTACATTTTTTATTGTTATTATTAAGTAGTTACACAAAGGGTTACAATTCCATAAGTCGGGTTGAGTACAATGCTTCTTGGTCAATGCCACCCTTTCTTACTTCTCCTCCATTTTCCCTCTTCTATGCCTGCCCTCAAGTTCCATAGCTCACTTTTTTACATAATGTCCATTGAATATAATGACTGTATTTGCTCACCCATCTTCTTACCATTCCTATACCCTCCCCCTTCTTTGCTTTTTCTGTGTCAGTATTGGTGCTTGAATTCAGAGCCTGGGTGTTGTCCATTAGTCTCCCAAGTATCTAGGATTACAGGCATGAGGCACAGGCCCCTAGCTATAAGTACTCATCTTTACAGTGTTTCCAAAGCCCCTTCATCCCCAGCCAACCCCCTATCATATACAGCTATGTTCTCTTTAACATACAGCGCCCTCTATAAATTGCTGCCCTATTTTATGTTAAAGTGTTATCACTAGCCAGGTGCCAGTGGCTCACACCTGTAATCCTAGCTCTTCAGAGGCTGAGATCTGAGCATCGCAATTAAAAGCCAGTTGTGAGATTCTTATTTCCAATAAACTACTCAAAAAAGCCTGAAGTGGGGCTGTGGCTCATGCAGGGCTAGCCTTGAGCAAAAGAAGCTAAAAGACAGTGCCTAGGCCTGGAGTTCAAGCCACAGGGCCAGCATTAAAAAAAAAAAAAGTCAAGTCCTATCACAATCCTGTGCTAGTCAGATTTCCATCACTAAGACACAGACCTGAGCTGATCAACTTGAAAGGAGGAAAGGTTTATTTTGGGTAATGGTCTCTCCTCTCTGTACCTGTAGCACACAGTACAACTAGAAGGAATATGTGGGAATATGTGGCAAAGGCCTGTTCACCTCATGGCAACCAGGAGGCAAAGGGAGAAAGGAGTATATCCTTCATGAACTAGTATTCTTCTATTAAAGCCTCGCTTTTGGGGGGGGGGGAAGGGGGGAAGGAGAAGGATTGGGATTGGGGGGGAGGGGGGAGGCTGGGAAGGGATGTGAAGGGTAAACAAAGGAGGAGGCTGCAATGCTTGGTAAGAAATGTACGCATTATCCTGCCCATGTAATTGTAACTCCTCTGTACAGTATGTTCACAAATAAAATAAAATAAAATTAAAAAAAAAAAGCCTCGCTTTCTAAAGGTTCCTCCACCTCCCACTACTGACCCAAGTCATCTGGAAGTCTCCATTTGCTCTTTGGGTGCTGGGAATATTTCTTACACCTTGGTTCTACCTTTTCTACTGTATTCACCATTGTGACTGCCATATTGAAAAAGAAATAGTTGTTCAATTTAACTGATTTGAATGTCTCCACAAAATCCCATCTTTCCATGTCAATATTTTAATTAATATTTTTTCCTTAAGAATTTCTGTAAACAGGGGCTGGGAATGTGGCTCAGTGGTAGAGTGCTTGCCTAGCAGGCATGAAGCCCTGGGTTTGATTCCTCAGTACCACATACACAGAAAAAGCTGGAAATAGTTCTATAGCTCGAGTGGTGGAGTGCTAGCCTTGAGCAAAAGAAGCTCAAGGACAATGCCCAGGCCTTGAGTTCAAGCATCAGGACTGGCAAAAAAAAAGAGAAATAAAGGGAAAAAAAAGATTTATAGTAAATCACAAAGGAAGATACCCTTAGGGTAGAAACACCAAGGTATGATGCATCAGTGCCTTGGATCATATAACATAACATTTATTGAAAAAAAAAAGAATTATTGAAAATAGACAAAAGGCTTAGAAACACATATGACATTTATTTTACTTTTTTTTTTTTGTAAACACTATCTCTTATGTGTCCAATTCCACAATGAGAACTCCACATTGGCATCTTATTGGGCCTGCTCAGGCAATCAGAGCTTGTAGTTTTTATTAGCTTTTAAAAATTATTTAAAAATTTTTATTGTTATTATTATAGAGTTGTACAGAGTTTTTCTACCTTTTGTTGGTGGTGTTGGTGGTGGTTATGGGCTGTCTCAGAGCTTTTTTGCTTAAGATTAGTACTCTAACACTCTGCACCACAGTGCCACTTCTGGTTTTCTGGTGGTTAATTGGAGATAAGAGTCTCACAGACTTTCTGCCCAAGTTGGCTTCAAACTGTGATCCTCCCATCTCAGCCTCTTGAGTACAAACATGTACTGGCAGTTTTTCTACTTTTATAACATAATATATGCATACTCATTCAAAGTAGAGCTAGAAATAAAGCTGAATAAAATAAAAAATCTCTTAGTACCCTATCCCCAAGTTAGACTAACATGGCACATCCTTCTTATCTATAAAGGGATGTAGTTTAGTTGTTTTCTTCAATCAAGGTTTCAGATAAACTATACATAAAGAGACAAATTTTACCTTGGCACTGACCATTTTCCTGTAATGATCAGTTCAGTCACTCTCTTAGTTTGGTACTAGTAAGTTTAGATAGGACCTCTTGATCCTGAATTCAGAGTTTAAGTGGATCTCTGATTTCACAAAGCTTATCTTCAAAGCTTCTTTCCATGGTTAGTGTCAAGTAGAATTTTAGGAAATCTCAGCATTGTGGGTAAACCATAGAAGGCCCAGCATATGATGCTATTTGAGACAAATGCATCCTTTTCTTCTTACAAAGTAGTGGGTGTGAAGGAACAATGGCTAAGTGAATAGAGTCATTAACATCCAACGTAAGGTGCACTTGAGGCTTGGGAAGAAATTTGTACCAATGGAACCATCTCAATGGTAGAAACCCCTTTTCTGTGATAGGTCAGCCTCTAGCAATGACCTTATAAAGATGTAAGAGGCAGGATCTGAGTGGGAAGAGGAGTCTCTAATAACCTCTGGTTTAGCATGGAAGCAGCTGGTGTGTGTGTGTGTGTGTGTGTGTGTGTGTGAGAGAGAGAGAGAGAGAGAGAGAGAGAGAGAGAGAAGGAGGTTGGTATTTGGAGGATGTGAAAACTTTGAGATGAGAAGAATCCTTAAAAGGATATTTTTTGTCTGCCTAGAAGTTGAGCCTGTAGGTAAGTGCTCAGGCAATCAACCATCTAAATGAGTCAAGATTAAATTTGTGCCTCAGAGTGGAAAAGCAAGTTATACCATGTGTGATTGTGCTTACATGTGTGCATGCATGTTTTATTGAAGGCAGTATATTAATTCAGGGTCTGTCAGACACAGGTAGCAAAGCAAAGGAAAGATGTTTGTTGGCAAGATGGCTTTTCTAGCCTACTTTTTAATTATCCAACCATTTCACCGATATTTCATATCAGATCTATTCTGTCCCAAGGAGAGTTATAAGAAAAAGGAGCTCCTAGGATTGGGAAAGTTCCAAAAGCTCCTCAAAATCCCAAAGTCTTTCCTGCTACAACTCAGTACCTTTTACCAAGTTCTAAATTCCAAATTCAGCATAATATCAATCATAGCCTCTTCTTAGCCACAGTGTTTGTTTTTAAGTTCTCAATTTCTCTACAATTTAAATCTGTTTATTTATTTATTTACTTGTTGCCATTCCTAGGCTTTGAACTCTGGGCCTGAGCATGGTCCCTGAGCTTTTGTGCTCAAAGCTAGCACTCTACACTTAGCCATAGCTCCACTTCCAGCTCTTTGTGGTCAACTGGAGATAAGAGTCTTATCGACTTACCTGCCCAGCTTGGCTTCAAACTGTGATCCTCAGCTTGCAGGTTCCTGAGAAGCTAGGATTGCAGGTGTGAGCCACTGGCTTAAATTTTAGCACATCTAAAATTTTAAAAATTTAAATGAAAAATCTCCAAATATAAATAGAAGTAAATAGAAAAAATGATACAATTAACTACCATGTACTCATCATTCAGCTTCAAGAATATCACTGACATAATTATGTCACCTAACAGTTATCTTTTGTGTGTATATCCTGGTATTAGGGCTTGAAGTTAGGGTCTGTGCACTGTCCTTTACCTTTTTTTGCTCAAGGCTAGCATTCTACCACTTGAACCATAGCACTACTCTGGATTTTGGAGGGTTAATTGGAATTAAGAGTCTTACAGATTTTCCTTCCCAGGCTGGCTTTGAATTGTGATTCTCATTTTAATTTTTGATTAGCTAGGGTTACATTTACATATGTCACTTTAAAAACAGAACTTCTTTTTTTCACATTAACAAGAACACCATTATCCCCTCAATTCATCCCCCAAATTAATAATGATCCTTTAAAATATCAAATATTTACCAGACCCTGGTGGCTCATGCTTGTAAGTCCTGGCTACTTGGTAAGCTGAGATCTGAGGATTACAGTTTGAAGCCAGCCTGAGCAGGAAAGTTTGTGAGACTCTTATCTCCTAATTGGAGATAACTGGAAGTGGAGCTGTGGCTCAATGTGGTAGAGTATTAGCCTTGAGGAAAAGAGCTAGGCTCAGTACCTAGGCCCTGAGTTCAAGCCCCACCACAGATTAAAACAACAACAACAACCACCTCAGTACACTGTCCCTGATTTTAAGCCTCAGAAAGGCACACACGTACAAAATGTGTATCAATAGACATGCACAACTTGAGCTTTTCTCATGCACACTGCTTGGCTCTGAGTGCAATGAGGGACTAAGAGCCCATGCTAAGGAGGGCAGTGGTGAGAAATACAATCAGGTAGATAAAACAAGGCCTGGTATTCTAATTCATAGCAGAGAAATTTAAGCTTGAGTTATTACAAAATGGGAAAACTTTGAAGATTTCTCTTCCACCCTCTTCAAATTTTTGAAGATGTTTGAACTTTGAGGTGACAAGATGGAACTTCATATTCTCCAATGAACAATGACACAATGAGGACAATGTTCTTTACCTCTGATGGCCTGATTCTTAGAGGGTTTTAAGAGCTATTAAAGTACTAAACATTCTGTTCAATCCTGAGTTACGTTGATGAGAGTATAAAGATTATAGTTAGTTTGGAGACTTGCCTTTCAGTCAACAGATGATAGATAGCACAGTCATTCTACAAAGTTCACAGTATAATATCTTTAAATTCTCAATAAGAGATTTAATTAAAAGTTTTAAATAATAAAATAACCATAGGAATAGTATAATCTAAGACCATTCTTTTTTTTTTTTGGCTGGTCCTGGGGTTTGAACTCAGGACCTGGGTGCTGTTCATGAGCTTTTCTTTGCTCAAACCTAGTGCTCTATTAATTGAGTCACAGCTCCACTTTTGGCTTTTTGGGTACTTCATAGTAAAAAAGAGTCTCACAGACTTTCCTGCCTGGGTTGGCTTAGTACTGCGATCCTCAGATCTCAGCCTCTTGAGTAGCTAGTATTATAGGCATGAGCCACTGGTGACTGACCCAAGAGCATTCTTAATGGTCAGGAGAGATAGAGGGAAAGAAATTGACTTTGAATAAGATTTTATTGAACAATAAAATCTTGAACTTATATAAGTCTTAACCAATAGTGTAAGAGATAAGTGTTCAGAAAAATACTAAATGAAGGAAATCTACCTGGTCTTATTTTCACCTGTTATTAAAAATGAACTCAAGTCCTCATCAGAGGTCAAGCTTTTGCAAAGATAAAAAAAATTGAGTGCTAGAGCTGGCAAGAACATATGTGGTAGAATTTTGAAACACTTCTATGAGTCAGTTCCTCTGGAATGTTGGAGAAGAAAGAATGGCAGTAATCAATCCAAGAGGACCCAAAGGCATGTGCTCTGTGAGCTGTTCCAAGTCTATTTTAGCAAGCGCACATGTCTCCACAATGAAAGATACTCTCCAAATGGTCAAATGGCATCTGGATGATACAGGGTTATGTGTTTTATTTTTTTAAGTCTTTAAAAATAATTCCAATTTTATTAAGCCATACAAAGTCTTTAAAGGGAACGAATACATTTCAAATTTCAGAAAAGAGTTTAAGGAAAAGACTATATTGAGACTGATAACTCCTGTGATTATCAGTTTTTGTTATTGTTAAATGAAATGGATGGATGTTCCATGAAAACATATGAGTTATGGTTAGGAAAGCAGAAAACAGCATATGGAGTATTTCTTTTTTTGGGGGTCCGGTCAAGGGGCCTGAACTCTGGGCCTGGGCGCTGTCCCTCAGCTCTTCAGCTCAAGGCTAGCGCTCTACCACTTGAGCCACAGCGCCACTTCCGGCTTTTTTCTTTTTGCTTATGTGGTGCTGAGGAATCGAACCCAGGGCCTCATGCATGCAAGGCAAATGCTCTACCACTGAGCCACTTTCCCAGCCCAATATGGAGTATTTCTTAAGTTAGTGTGACATTGATTTGTGTGGTGACTGGGATTATAAGGCTCACTGAAAGCATATGATTAGGGCGATGCCTCATGATGGCAAAGGCCACCAGGCAAAAGCGGTGGAAAAATCAGAGTCCATTCACTGAAATCCAAAGAGAAATTCTGAAAGGTCCAGCCTTATAGGATTATTGTGTTTGTTTATATGTATGCTTGTTTGTTTGTTGAGACAGTTCCTACTATATAGCTCAAGCTAACCCAGAACTTGCCATATAGCCCAGGCTAGACTCAATCTCAACCCTCCTGACTCAGTCTCCTGAGAGCTTGGATTTCAGTTATGCCTACAAACCTAGGTCTTCATGATTCAAAGCCACCAAGGAGTGTTTTTCCTCTCACAGATCATCTGTTATATATGTGCACTGTCTCTGCCCAAATCAATCTGTTTGAGCCTCATAATCTAAGGTCTTTATAGGAGGTGCCTCTTAGGTATATCCTGCTATATAACCAGCCATGACAACCAGAACTCTAGAAACCAATGATGAATCCAAGTGCATATCATCACTCTATGTGATGCATAGAGTGCATATCTATCTATCTATCTATCCATCCATCTATGTGCCATTCCTGGGGGGCTTGAACTCAGGGCCTAGATGTTGCCTTGGAACTTTTTTTTAATGCTCAAGGCTCTATTGCTTAAGCCACAGTTCTCCTTTTGGCTTTTTGATGGTTAATTGAAGAGTCTCACCAACTTTCCTGACCAGCCTGGCTTCAAACTATGATCTTCAGATCCTAGCCTGCATAGTAGCAAGGATTACAAGCACAAGCCCTCAGCCCCAGCTCAGTCTTGACATTTATGCAAAGCAATCTGACAAGCCATTATAGCATGATCTATTAATCCAAGTATGTATACAGTATAACAAAACCCATAAATCACTAACAAGATTTCAGAAGCTACCCTTCCTTTTGTTGGCCAAAGACCAAGCTTGGTTTCCTTGAAAACATGAGAATAAGCACAAAATCTTTCTGTGTTAACTCTTAACCCTTTACTGGGATGACAGGGAGAACATTTGCAAGATGGTTTTGCTCCTAAGAGCGTACGTTTTATGCTGTAACATGTAGTCTTTCACAAAGCTTCTTTCCAATCACGACTATCCTCTATTCCCTCTCCTGCTCTCATTTCTAAATCCCATTTGCCATTCAAACTCCCAAGAGATTGCCTTATTACTCAAGGACTTAGGCTGAACTGGTAGCCATCCATTGTGCCATTGGGGCCAACTATATAATTTGTAAGATCTGGTACAAAGGGAAATGACTCCTTGTGAAAAGATTATCAAGGACATCAGGAAAGAGACAACAAACTATTAAACCTACAGTGAAATCCTTCCTAGCACCATTTCCAGACTTCAGCACTCTGAAGCCAGCCCAGAGTACAATTATTATTTTGTCTTTCCAAAGAGACCAAATTATTGAGCAAAAGGTGACTTGGTGAACCTAGCTTTAGATGAAGGAAATTGGGTGTTGCAGAGAAGCTGTTTGTGTCCCATCAACTTCATAGGGTTGGTTTTCTACTGGGGTGTGTCAGACTGCTAAGGGGTTCAAATCATTCTTTGTTCTGTCCCATCCTGAGAAAGTAATGTAGCCTCTCTGACTCTATTTCCTCCTCAGTGAAACAGGAATGATAAGGATACCAATTTATGGGGGATAATTAGGAACATTAAAAGAGATAATACATGAAAGCACTTTGTAAGGTAAAGAACTATGCAAATGTTATTAGCCTTCTCTCTGGGGATATTTCTATCCTGATAACAAATATTGGTTTATAATTTCCTTTCCCTTGGACAGTACTAGAGACCTACTGGCAACTGATTTTCTTTTCCAACTTCTTTTTTCCTGGCTATTCTTCTGATATGGAATTACAGCATTGCCATATAACCTGGAATTAGGTTTTCCCGATCATAAGCTATAGTAACAAGTACAGTTGATTTTTTTTTTGGGGGGGGTCCGGTCATGGGGCCTGAACTCTGGGTCTGGGCGCTGTCCCTCAGCTCTTCAGCTCAAGGCTAGCGCTCTACCACTTGAGCCACAGCGCCACTTCTGGCTTTTTTCTTTTTTCTTATGTGGTGCTGAGGAATCGAACCCAGGGCCTAATGCATGCAAGGCAAGCGCTCTACCACTGAGCCACCTTCCCAGCCCCTACAGTTGATATTTCAGAGGATATTCACTCATGCCATCTAGACTGTGTGACTTCTATGGATGGCTAACCTTAGGCACTTTATGTTTTTGTTCCATGTTACTCTGATTGTAGAGAATGCCATTTTCAAAATTGGCTCTAAACTGTGCCTCTATCACACATGGTACAAATAACTGAAGTCACCTATGTACAGAATACATTCTACCCTCAGTTTCTTGACCAGCTCTTAACAAGCATATGTTAAATAAAAGAATTAGTAAGTGAATTAATAAAAGAAAGAGAGGGTCCTAGTGTAGATATGCCAAAGGACTAACTGCCAATATAACTAATTTCTTTGATGTCAGCAACATTATTCTTCTAGTTGATACCAAAAGGCTTCAAACACAAGTAACACATTGCAGGTAGTTGCAGTGATCAGTCCCAGGAAAGATGCAGTCTCTTAGTAAGA
The DNA here is from genome assembly GCF_024711535.1 of Dipodomys merriami. Taxonomy (NCBI): domain Eukaryota; kingdom Metazoa; phylum Chordata; class Mammalia; order Rodentia; family Heteromyidae; genus Dipodomys; species Dipodomys merriami. The sequence goes on along the minus strand of NW_027205459.1, from coordinate 991,393 downwards.
ACAGATGCCAGGCTGAAATAGAATAGAATTGAGCAAGATGTGTCTTGGCTGGTTCACATCAATCCTAATTGCTGGATGGGAAGATAGCTCCAGCCTAGGAATCTTAAGTCTTCTTTTTTGTAATCTAAGGCATCATCTCAAGGCCAGCTTTGGGTGCAGGGAGAGGATGAAAGATCACTATAGAAAGAGCAAATGTGGGGGCTGGGAAGATAGCTCAGTGGTAGAGTGCTTGCCTTGCATACATGAGGCCCTGGGATTGATTCCTTCGCACCACATAAGCAGAAAAAGCTGGAAGGGTGCTCTGGCTCAAGTGGTACAGCACTTGAGCTGGAGAGCTGAGGGACAGCACCCAGGCCCAGAGTTTAGACCGTATGACCGACAAAACAAACAAACAAACAAACAAAACCCCCAAATACTCAATAAAGTTGTGTTTACAAGCTGATTAGAGTCCCCACTTTGGTCTACACAGAAAGGAAGAACTCACAAGTTCAGAATGTGACCCTGACTTTTTCTAGAGAGGTCTCTTGGCCTGTAGAGTTGGAGACTACCCAAGAAATTCCAATAAAGTAGATTGCTTGCTCTAAAAATGGAAGTGTACCATTTATAATGTTATGAAAGAAACAACATGGTGAAGTCAACCTTTGGGATGATTAAGTAATCTAAAATTATGTGATGTTAAACCTTTAATGGAGAATTAAGAATCCTCTGTAAAATTTTATGAACAAATTAAAAATTTCACTGCTAATGTTTCAGAGTCCTAAGATAATAGATTGAAAAGGATTAAAGCATGATTATTTCAACTCTGATCACATTTATGATTTTGGAATCAATCTTAGCCTTGAAGAGCTGAGCAATGTTCCAAGTATGGCTGACTTAGCTAAGGAGAATAATAAGGAAATGGTTATTTTATAGTAGCTAGTATTTCCTGGTAGTAGCTTTGCTAGATAAACCATTCAACAGTGACAATAAGATTTTCCTTTGTGTTGACTCTTCTCACCCAGACAATAATGGAATTACTTTAAGAAAAGAAGAAAATTATAACACAACACATTAAGATGGGAAAATCACTGTTGCCTTTGGCTTTTAAAAGGTTATGTAGTTTGTAGGTTATTAAATTTGGCTCTACAGCAACATTAGGACATTTGATTATTATAACTTTGAGTCTCTAATATTATTTTTCACTAAAGGGAATAGGAGACTGGGGATGTAGCTTAGTGGTATGTGCCAGGCCATGGCTTCAATTCCCAGCACCAAAAACTCAAGGAAAGGAGCAGGAATCCTGGGATACTTGATTTCCTGGCTTAGGGAAAGAAATATCAGGACTGTTTTGAAACATCCTATCTTGCCAAAAAGCAAGAATGAGCCTAAGGATGCCAGAAACCATGCTAAAGGGCAAATTCATTCACTTTCATGCCTCCTATTGTGAAAGAAAACCTTAACAAACAATAAAGGTTTTTGCTAATATAGTTAATTAGAAAAAATGGAAGCTGTGAAATATCATGAGTTTCTGATGTGAAAAGGAATATTACCAGACATTAAACAAAAGGTAATGTAGAACAAGAAAGAGTGGCCTTAAGAAGGTATGTTTTAATAAATGAAAGAGAGGTAGTGTATTTTCTTTCTTTCATTAAGTTTAGGTCTTTTTATAAAGTAAGCATATATGTTCCTATTTGTGTGAATAAAATGTTGGATACAAGACACTGTGAAATAGTCCCAGAAATTATAATACATAAGGCAGGAAAAATGATCTTCAATGTTTTACACAACAAGAGGGGAAAACAAAGTTTACCATTTAACCTCTGATTATAAATGTTGCAAAAAATAAAAAGGGTTCAAAAGAAAGTAAGCCAAACCTTGTAAAAAGGCATATGAACCAAGCGTTTTCCAAGTAAGTAAACTTCTTGGTAGTCCTGCCAGTTACAGTGTGGTACAACAAGGGATCAATATGGCTTTAATTGTGGAGTAAATATATCACAATGGGGGAATATGTTAGTTAACACAAGCTAAGTAGGACCCAAAACAGCTATTTTGATGAAAGATACTAAGTTGCAAAAACTAAAACATATGCTAAAAAGCTCTTGGAAAGGTTCACAGAGCTGATCCAGTAGAGCTTGATTGTGAATGACAGGTTCACAACCAATTGATTACTTGTGTCTGGGGATTGATTGAACCTGTGGCCTTCTGCATACTCAGTAAGCACTCCACCACTAAGCTACATCCTCAGCCCAAGTAGCAATTACATGTCAGGAAAGAAGCATTTTGTTTACTTATAGTGCTGGAGCTGAAACCCAAAGCCTTACGCACACCTAGCATTCACTCTATTCTACCATTGAGTTACAACCCCAGGCCTTGGGTATGCTTTATTAACTAATGTAACTGACAATACTAGTGCATGTGTTTGTAGCTATAGCTTAAAATTGTCTAAAGGAATGCAATGAATTAAATTTTAAAATGTTTAAGCAAATTTGATTTTCAAGAACGTATTAGATCTATGAATTTAATCATCTGAGCATTCGACAAAGTACAAGCTGTAAGTACTCTTCTCTCTGATCCCAAACTCTCAGATTCTGAAGATCATAACCAACAGCTCAGAGGGATGACATCCAGCTGGAAGGATTAATGATCATACTTAATTTTAAAAGGTAGAAATGAGACAGGGGACTTTAATTATATCAAGTTTATTTCTTAAGCTAGGATTATGGTTGAGTAAGTGTTCATACTATTATATTCTATGTTTTTCTATGGTGAAATATTTTAAATGAATATAAATTTTTGATTGTTCTTAAAGGAGGAGGAAATATCCCTGATCGGAAAGATGGTCTTAAACCAAGCTGAGACAGCTATATTGTGCAATTGACATTGAAAATTTTTTGTATACTATACCTTACCTCCAAAACCAAACTTTTACAAGGTGAAAATTGGTTTTGTTTTGGTGGGGGGGTCCAGTCGTGGGGTCTGAACTCTGGGCCTGGGCGCTGTCCCTCAGCTCTTCAGCTCAAGGCTAGCGCTCTACCACTTGAGCCATAGCGCCACTTCTGGCTTTTTTCATTTTGCTTATGTGGTGCTGAGGAATCGAACCCAGGGCCTCAGGCATGCAAGGCAAGCACTCTACCACTGAGCCACCTTCCCAGCCCCTGAAAATTGTTTTAACAATTAGTCTAGTGGAATTACTATATTGTGATTAGCCTTAGCATTTGATTTAATGATAGTAACAAGTACATATATATAAACCATTATATCTCTTAAATATAAAAGTGTTTTATAACGTTTCCTAGAAATTAAGTCACATTTCTTTTGCGGACTTTTCAGTTTGTGCTGAACTTTCAAGAATTATATGTGTTTGTGGGAAGATATTGGCAAACTAACAATGTCCCATGTACTGATGAACTAAGCATGTCACCAGTAGATTGATTGATTGATTGATTGATGCCAGTCCCGGGGTTTGAACTCATGGCCTGGGTGCTATCCCTAAGCATTTTGCTCAAGGCTAGGACTCTTACACTTGAGCAGCAGCTCAACTTCCAGCTTTTTGCTGGCTAATTGGAGATAAAGTTTTATGAACATGCCTTCTAGGCTGGCTTTGACTAGCAAACCTTAGATCTCAGTTTCCTAAGTAGCTAGGATTACTGGCATGCGCCAATGGGTGCCCACTCCTATCTTTATACTTACATTGTGGAGCGATCGCCATCATGGAACACTATCGAAAAGGCCACCAACCTACAAACAAAAATAATCTTTTAGTGTAATATTATGTTCACTTTGCAATGATTAAAGTTATTACACAAGCTGAAAAATGCAAGCAGGTTACATGCTGGAGCATTGTCAGTTGGGGATTTTTGTTCCTCAGTGACACTTTAAAATGGATTTGTCCATAGCAGTCTTCACAAGGAAATTGTGTCTAGAAAGCATTGGCCAGGATCTGACTGTCTGAATCAAGAACTCAAAATCGCTGCATTGACAAAGCTAAAAGGAAGCTATTTGTTTTCCATAATTGCCACGAGAGTGGTGGCTAAATGCAACCATGAATTCTGATATCCGTAGTCAGAAGGCTAAAGTGCTCCTGTTCTATTTCCGTTGTACTAATTCCAAGCAATGGTTCTGAATGCATGTGTACTGAGATGCTGGCATCTCAGTGAATCAGTTCTGAATCAGATGATCACACACTTTCAAAGACTTCCAACTTGAATAATCACTTTTTGAGTCCAGATAGACTTTCTAGATTTTTTTTTTCCAGTCCTGGGGCTTGAACTCAGGCCTGGAGCACTGTCCCTGAGCTTCTTTTGCTCAAGACTAGCACTTTACCACTTAGTAACCCAGGGCTTCATATATGCTAGGCAAGCATGCTACCACTAAGCCATCTTCCTAACCCTCTCTAGAATTTTTATGTCTAATGTAACTTGTAATCTTACTTCTCTGTTATATCAGGTAACATTGTCTCTTTTACTTTGCTTTTTTCTTTCTTTTCTTTTCTCTCTCTCTCTCTCTCTCTCTCTCTCTCTCTCTCTTTTTTTTTGTGAGTTGTGGGTCTTGAACTCTGGGCCTGGGTGCTGTCTCTCATCTCTTCAGCTCAAGACTAGCCCTCTACCACTTGAGCCACAGCTCCACTTCTGTTTCTTTTCTGCTTATGTGGTGCTGAGGAATCGAACCCAGGGCTTCATGTAAGCAAGGCAAGCACTCTACCACTGAGCCACCTTCCCAGCCCACATTGTCTCTTTTACTGCTTAACTCAATTCTGAGAAAATAGAGAGTGAAGATACCTTCCTTAATGGACATGCTCACTACTTGCTAATATCGTAAATAAATAGCACAGTGCCCTCTGCACTGTGGATAGGATATTATAGCTTCACAAGGAGGCTGTGGTGGAAGAAAATCAACACCATTAGTCCAGTTCTTGCTGGGTGGAGCCTTTGGCTCCTGGCACTGGCTGTGTGACCTTCAGTTGTTATTTTACTCTCCTGGCTACAGTTTCCCTGGTGATAATGGATGAACAATAGCTTTCCTGTTAGAGATGCTGCATTCAAGGCCATGATTAGGGTGAAGTGAGTGAAACCAAGTTGGGCAAACACAGAGTTGGATTTTTTTTCTTTAAACATTGATATTATTTTTTTTGATATTTTATCATGGATTTTTTGTTGATTTTAATTTTTAAAATAATGTGTTGAAATATTATATATCTCCATTACTGAGTTTTGATTGTTAGGTCTCCATTGATTTCATGCCCAAGGCAAGAGCTTCACTTGTCTCTCTATAGTCTGGGTACTGATTGCATTTACTATTTGCCAGTCAAGACAGAACTTGGAGAAAATTCCCAAACTCTTCATTCCTAACCTCTTCCACACATAAACAGCCTTCAACATTCATGGAACCTAATCTCCTTTACTCATTTCTCCCCCGTTTTCCATTCCCATTTGATTGATCTCTTATTGCTTCCCTCCTACCAGATTGCAAGAGCATGCTCACTAGCCCACCTTTGCTTTAAAGACCTCAATGATGTCTTTTTGTTCTGAGAATAACCTACCTTTATTTCCAAGGTCTTTTGTATTCTGACCCCTGCCTTGTTCTATAGCCTCATCTCCTCTTATGGCTCTCCTGTGACCCTTACCCTACATGCATTATGCTATTTGTATTCCCACTGCTAGTATAGTGCTAATATGACTCAGAAAATTTTTGGTGAACGACAATGTTTGATGAAAGAACAAGATAAAACACTGTGCATAGGAAGTACTTACAAGTACTTCCTTTTAGTCCTCTCTATTAGTCTCTGTCTTTTTATATTTTTTGTTGGTCATGGGTCTTGAACTCTGGGCCTGGGCACTGTCCCTGAGCTCTTCAGCTCAAGGCAAGCACTCTACCACTTGAGCCACAGTGCCACTTCTGGTTTTCTGGTGTTTAATTGGAGATAAGAGTTTCATGGACATTCCTGCCTGGGCTGGCTTTGAACTGTGATCCTCAGATCTCAGCTTGTTGAGTAGCTAGGATTACAGGCATGAGCTTACTGGTGACCACCTCTCTTTTGGTTTTGCATGATAACTTATGGTTGTCACCTTCGACTGCCCAATATGGGGTTATTTTTGGTTGTTGTTGTTTCTGGGGGGGTTTTGGTGCCAGTCCTGGGGCTGGAACTCAGGGATGGAGTGCTGTTCCCTGAGTTTTTGTGCTCAAGGCCAGCACTCTACCACTTGAGCCACAGTTCCACTTTAAATTTTTTGGTAGTTAATTGGATATAAAGAGTCTCATAGATTTTCCTGCCTGGGCTGGCTCTGAACCACAATCCTCATATCTCAGCCTCCTGAGTAATTAAGATTACAAGAGTAAGCCAATGGCACCCAGCAACCCAATACTTTTAAAGAATGGATACATTTTATAAATAAAAGGCCATAGTATTTATTAATTTGATCACCACTGGTTGGAGGCTTAGTTTGAATTTACTCAATTTAAGTGAACATACCAGTTCATTCATTATGCTGGTTCTAGCACAAGGATGGATTGATTACAAAGGCTCTCAAAATTTTTTCTTACTCTCAAAGAATTTTCAATCTCATAAAACTTAGTATAACAAACACTCCATTTATACTATTGTACTATTCCATTATCAAATACCATACAAAAATCTATGCTTTTGTGATCTGCGCTTCAAGTACAAATTACGTAATAAATTACATAATATGTGCTTAAAGAATAGGTAGATTGAGAGAGTGAGACCAGAGAGCCCAGAGGTACAGAAGTGGTGAACCATAGGAGGTTTGTTAACTGAAAGGAGATCCCATGGATCGGGGGAATGTAGGGAACTGGAGAGCGCTAATTTGTAAAGGTGGTTGAGAATATACCACAGAAGGTCTAAAATATCTCACTGAGGGACATAGGTTTGAACAGAGAAAACAAAAAATAACAGGGGTCAAGGAGAGAGAAGTGTTATAGCCAGAGATTTGCTTAAGGAAAATTACTAGGGTAAATAATACTATCAGCGTGTTTACTATATAAAAGGCATGGAGCCAGGCTGGGGATACAGCTTAGTGGTGGAGTAGCGGCCTAGCCTGCTCAAGACTCTGGGTTTGATTGCCAGCATTACAAATAAGCTAAACGAAGGAACAGATAGCCATTTCTAATCACTTTTGTGTGTGTGTGTGGGGGGGGGGGGGACGGGTACCAGTTCTTTGGGAGCTTGAACTCAGGCCTAGGCATTGTCCCTGAGCTTTTTTTGCTCAAGGCTAGTGCTCTACCATTTGAACCACAGCTCTATTTCTAGCTTTTTGGTAGTTAGTTAAAGATTAGAGTCTCATAGACTTTCCTGTTTGGGTGGGCTTTGAACCTCGATCCTCTGATTTCAGACTCCTGAGTTGCTAGGATTACAGATAGGTGTGAGCCATTAGTGCCTCTAATTACTTTTTAGAGAAAATTCTTACCAATACATTAAGCGCTATATTCCTCATTGAAAATTCAATCTAATGTGATAGCCCACATGTTATAAGGAATGCCAGCTGCTGTTGGTTCATGCTGTAATCATAGCTAATCAGTGAGCTAAGATCTAGGGATTGTGGTTCAAAGACAGTCTATGTCGGGAAGTCCTGATAATCTCTAATGAGCAGAAGGCTGGGCCGGTGGTGTGACTCCAGTGGTGGCATGTCAGCTGTGAGCAAGAAGCAGGCCCCTGAGTTCAAGCCTTGGTACCACCATTACCAACAACAAAAGGAATATGAATTACTTAGGACTTTGGATTCAAGAATACTTGCTGTTCACAATGTGAATTTCCTCAAATTAAAAGGAAAAATGAGGGAAATTGTCATTCCCTGTGCTGTGAACTGCTGATTTTTTTCATTTTTCCTACTTGGGGACAAACTGGTCTGGAGGCTGGGCCATTTATTCTCAGCCAGCGTAGAAATAGACTCGAACTCATTTCCTTAGTCCCATTCCTATCAAGACCCTAAAAGTCACCATCTCTGTGGAAGAGATTTGCAAAGCAGGCCAAATTTCTAAAATCCAGTGTGATCCTTTTCTAGAAAGTAACATGTTCATAGAACACTAATTGCATAGATAAGCTTGTGAAAACACACATGTGGTCATAACATTGAGAAATCTCATAAACACATATAAACCTGAAGATAGAAATAAGGATAAGATTCTTCACCCTTACTTAGAAGAATTAGATGTTTATATAACTTTGTTGGGAACAAAGGAATCATGGAAAATGCCAAGATTTTTTTATACCTCAACTACCTTCAAATTCTCAGGTCACACCAGGTGTGTTGGCTTATGTTTGGAATTCCAGTATTTGGGAGATGGAGGTAAAAGTGTCTCATGTTTGAGGCCAGCCTGGGTGCCATAGCAAGTTCCTTGTCAGACTGGGCTACATAAAGAGACCCTGTTTCTCAAAAGCAAACAAACAAATCTCAGATCACAAAGAATCAGGTGTCATGTATATAAGAAAGCACAACTTGTAAGAGGAAGTGAGGAGACTTGGCAGAAGCTTTTGAATTGCTCCTCCTCCTAAGGAAACAGTGCAGGAGACATAGATAGCGCTATTTCACTATCTTCAAACTTGAATATTAGTTGAGGTCATGAAAATTTATAAGAAGCACATACATCTGGGATCTAACTCTAAAAATTGTTTTCTGTGGTTTAGGCTGGGGGTATGGGAAAGGTAGACAGGAGAATAAATCAGTTTTCTGCTTTTAGAGAAAAAAGTAATTTTGATAGTAACAAAAATTAAGAACCACTGAAGTCAGTGGTGCTGGTGGCTCATGCTTGTAATCCTTGCTACTCAGGAAGCATAAGATATGAGAATTGTGTTTTGAAACCAGTAGAAGCAGGAAAGACTCTTCTCTCCAATTAATCACCACACACACACACACACACACACACACACACACACACACACACACACACACACACACACACACACACACACACACACACACACACACACACACACACACACACATGCCAGAAGTGGAGCTGAGACTCAAGTGGTAGAGTGTTAGCCTTGCGCAAAAGCAGCTCAAAGACAGTACTCGGGCCCTGAGTTCAAACCCCAGGACTGGCACAAACGACAGCAAAAATGCTAAAAAGAGAATTATTCAACTTTCTATATTCCCTCAATCCCTAATCACCTAACAACCATCTTTTGATTTTTTTATGCTTGTGCATCATTTTCCAGTGGAAACACTTTCTTTGAATCTTCCATGATTAAAGCAAAATTCTTCCAGATGTCTAAAGTCTCATCATCTCTCCATTCTTCTCATCACGTCTAGTGGGTTAACATGGGCCCATGAGAAACTAAGAGAAGAGAGCCAAGTGTGCCTTTGGCAGTTAGATTAGTCCAGATGTACCATGCGGCAGATACCAAAGTGGGATTCAATGTGTAAGAATTTTACCAAGGAAAATGACTTGGGAGGAAAGTGAAGACATGGCTGAAGAAACCCAGGAGAGCACTCAGCCCATGTTCAAGGCTAAGTGAAGAGAAGTGAGGAGTATGGGTGGAAGTACTCTGGCTCACTGTAAGGCAAAGAAATTTCAGCAGGTCTATCAAGGAGTCCTGGGGCAACACTGACCACCAGCAGAACCTCCTGTCTCTCAGGAACAGGCACGTTGTAGAACAGCTGCTGCACTGTTAAAGGCCGGAAGCCACCCCAGGGAACAGTGGCCTCGGAGCACAACAGCTGGGGCTCGTGTTCAATCCCACTTCCTGCAACTTGAAGCCTGGGAGACACATGTTCTTATAACTACTGCAGAACAACTCAGTTTAGGTGAATAGGCTATGAAAAGAAATGATTGCTTTGGTGTGTGTGTGTGTGTGTGTGTGTGTGTGTGTGTGTGTGTGTGTGTGTGTGTGTGTGTGTGTGTGTGTGTGTGTGTGTGTGTGTGTGTCACTGGGGCTTGAACTCAAGGCTTTAGCATTCTTGCTTGGCTTTTTCTCTCAAAGCTGGAGCTCTACCATTTGAGCCATACCTTCCCTTCTGGCTGTTTACTTGTTATTGGAGATGAGAGTCTTGGATTTATCTGCCTCATCTCACTCTGAACCATGATCCTTAGATCTCAACCTCCCGAGTAGCTAGGATTATAGGATGTAGCTGGGTTCTGGCGGCTCATACCTGTAACTCTAGCTACCCTGAAGGCTGTGATCTGAGGATCGTGGTTCAAAGCCAGCCAGGCAGGAAAGTCTGTAAGACTCTTATCTCCAATTAACCACCAAAAAAGCCAGAAGTTGCGGCTGAAGTGGTAGAGTATTAGCCTTGAGCAGAAAAGCTCAGGGACAGTGTTCAGGCCCTGAGGTCAGGTCCCAGGATAGGTGCGCTCTCTCTCTCTCTCTCTCTCTCTCTCTCTCTCTCTCTCTCTCTCTCTCTCTCTATATATATATATATATATATATATATATATATATATATATACACACACACACATATATATGTATATATAGTTCCTTAATCTTTCTCATCATTCTTCTCTCTCCTTCCAAATCTCAACCCAAGTTAGGTTTCATAGATATATCTATTTTACATGTATCTGTTGCTTTTTCCTGTTTAATTCTGTTAACTATTGTTTTATTTTTCTGGTATTCCCCACTGTCAACCAGGCTTCTTAGCCCACCAAGTACACATACACATACACTACTTTCTCTCTGTCTGTGTTTATGCTGTCCTACCAATCAAACCAACCCATTCACACAGGATGGATGAAGACTTTGTATAGATATTGGTATAACAAGCCAGGAGATAAAGAAATGAAAAACTCCCTACTCATTTCTACCTCTTTCCCTTCCCTAAGGCCTATGCCTTTCCTTCTTGCTTTTCCTTCCTCTAGCATCTGACTCAAGTAAGCAAGCATATGTCAGGTAGCAATGCATACAGATATACCTCTGCAAAAATAGCCATAACATTCTAAGCATGAGATTTAATAACTGCCAAAATTCCAAAGGTTATCAAGGACAGCTTCTTCAGCATCTAGCAGAAAGTTGGTGAAATTAAAATTTGTTCAGAGAATGCGAGTCATGACTTCTGACTAACATGTGTAAAAATGTCATTCGTGATTCATAAGGTGTCAATTGGCGAATATTCTCGGATTCCAAGCTATATGATAAAGCAGAAGCATCTTAAACTTAGATGAGGTTGTCAATGACTTTGAAAAGACCTAAGATGCATTTAGGTAGCCACCTTTTCTCCCTTTGCTTTTTATTAGTTTCTTTCTCTGGACGTATTGGGGATTGAACTCACAGTCTCAAGCTTGCTAGGCAGTCACTGTGCCACTTAAACTATGCCTCGAACCTCTTTTTCTATTTTTTCCAAGGCAGGGTCTCACTTGAAGCTCGGGTTGGACTGGGCTAGAATCCTACTTGTCCATCCTCATATCGCTGGAGATGACAAGTGCATGCTATTATGCTTCCCCTGTAGCTGGGATGACAGGCAGGCTCTGCTACATCCAGGCTTTGGTCAGGATGGAGTCTCATGAACTTTTATGCTTAGGCTGGAATTGTAATTCCCTGAACTCTACCTCTCAAGTCAGTAGGATTATAGGCTTGAGCCACCATCCTAGGCTTTTTTATTAATCTTTTTGGAAACAGGATCTCACTATGTGTTCCAGGATATCCTGAAATTTCTGATCCTGCTGCCTCAGTTTTCTTTTTTTTGCGGGGGGGTTGGGGGAGTCCGGTTGTGGGGCCTGAACTCTGGGCCGGGGCACTGTCCCTCAGCTCTTCAGCTCAAGGCTAGCGCTCTACCACTTGAGCCACAGCGCCACTTCCGGCTTTTTTCTTTTTGCTTATGTGGTGCTGAGGAATCAAACCCAGGGCCTCATGCATGCAAGGCAAGTGCTCTACCACTGAGCCACCTTCCCAGCCCTTGCCTCAGTTTTCTGAATGCAGGGATTACATGCATGTGCATATATTTTCAAGCTTAAATTGCTTATAAGACTAAAGGTTCCCTCACTTGTCTGTAACTTACTTATTAATGTAATAGCTTTGATAAGCTAATACAGAATTCTTTTTAAAGGAAATTTAAGTTACATATGTGTTTTCTTTCTACTCATGTAAAAATCAGAATCTCTTTAGATAATAACCTTGAGAAATCAATGACTTGGAAGCTAATTATATCCGGGAAAGATCCTCTCAGTTATCACTGAGTTTTTCTGTAATTAATAATTAAAGATTTCTAGGCATGGTGGCACATACCTGTAATTCTAGCATTTGGAACTCTAAGGCAGAAGGATGAGGAACTGCAAGCCAGCCTGGGGTTTGTATTAAGACCTTTTCTCAAAAAGAAAAAAAAATCCAGGTGCTGGTGGCTCATGCCTGCAATCCTAGCTACTCAAGAGGCTAAGATCTGAGGATTGTTCTTCAAAGCCAGGCCATGCAGGAGAGCTCATGAGACTCAATCCAGCCCACGCAGGAAAGTCTATGAAACTCTTATCTTCAATTAACTACCAGAAAACTGGAAGTGGAGCTTTGGCTCAATGTGGTAGAGTACTAGCCTTTAGCAAAAGAGCTCAGGGGTAGTGCCCAGACCCTGAGTTCAAGCCTCATGACTGACCAAAAAGGAAGAAGAAGAAGAGGAGGAGGAGGAGGAGGAGGAGGAGGAGGAGGAGGAGGAGGAGGAGGAGGAGGAAGCTTTCCCCGGAAATTAATATTCCAAGGGGAGATATTCTATTATTCATCCACTAACTTATCAAAGCAAATAGAACTCAGAAATAGTATCCAGAAGATAGCATTTTCCACTATTATGGCTCTCAACAGTACTTTAGATATTCCTGATATCATTTATAATCACCAATTATCAGACAGATATTGGGGTGACAGAGTAAGTGACTAGAATTACTGGTATCTAAAAGAGTATATAGCTATTGCTATTTCAAGTGTTTCCTGAGAACCCAGTAAGGATGTATATATAAGGATGTATTATAAGGATGTAATGCCTCCATGTTCAAGCTTCCTTTCCACATGGTGCCTATGACACAGAACTGGTGTCTATAACTGGTGCCAATAACACAGAACTCAACATCTTTGTAAGGAGAGAGCTAGACAAAGAAACCCAACTTGTTGTGAGTTAGGTGATAAGAAAGAGACAGACACTATCCAAACTAAGTTTTATTTTTTACAATAAAAACCCCACTTTAAAGCTGGGCGCCGGTGGTTCACGCCTATAATCCTATCTACTCAGGAGGCTGCGATCTGAGGATCAAGGTTCCAAGTCAGCCTGGGCAAGAAAGGCCATGAGACTCTTATCTCCAATAAACCACTCAGAAAACCAGAAGTAGCATTGTGGCTCTAATGGTAGTGTGCTAGCCTTGAGCTGAAGAGCTGAGGGACAGTGCCCAGGCTGAGAATTCAAGCCCCATGACTGACCCCCCCCAAAAAAAGAAATCCAACTTTAATGTTTAGTGGGTCTGGTATTTCAAACTATAGAGTGGTAAATATTCAACTATACTATTTCTTATTTTCCTACACCTTTATAATGGATGTCTCTTAATGTTCTGACAAAAGGCTTTAAAAGTCATGGAACATTTGTCATTTTTTTTCTTCTTAGTAGTTAGTAATTAGAGTATCTACACAAGACTTAGTTTAGACGTATTGCCATGTTTACAGACATGTGTCACTGTAGACAAGGCAAACTGCCTATATAAATTTAAGGGAATCAAAATGTGTGATGACAAAATCAGAGAAACTCATGTCCCACTGATGGTTGCCTCTGGTTGTGAAAACACAATACTTTATTCTACCATATTCCAAATGATCACTCTTTAAAGTTTTCTACTCAAGAGAGCAACTAGTGCTCAAGCCCAGAATTCAAGCCCACGACCAACCAAAAAAACAAAAAAGAGAGAGAGAGAGAGAGAGAGCAACTGGTTTTAAATGCTTTCGAGATCAGAAACCATTCCAAATTCTACATGTTTGATATAAAACACAGTGTATCAAGCATCAGAAAAATTTACTGTATATAGTTTACTACACACATGATTGTGAGAATTACTGCATTGTATCAAATTTCCAACTCCCTATTTACTTATAAAGTTCAATGTTTGTGCTTAGTCAATACAAACTTGATGCTTTCAGGAAGGGATTTGCTTGCAACTTTCTGGTCATCTTGCTCTATAGTCTTTTTCTCCATCTGTGCCTTTGTGAAATGTAATTCTACAGACTCTATCTCTAGCCCTAAGTGATTGACAGGCCAATATTAGTATACTAGCTTGGGCAGGCCCACGATACCTCATTCCCCACCTATCTGAACTCCTTGTCTTCATTCCTAAAACCCTACTTATTCCTAGTTGGTTTTTTAAAATTTTGCTCCTTGATTTCATAACTAGTTAAAAATGCCTCTTTCTTCCTTATGCATCATGCACCTTTAAAAGTATTTGTTCACTGGTAGATTTAGTTTGATCTAAGGACCCTTAATTGTGGGGATGTAGAGGTGCATGTATTTTATATATGCATACAGTTACATTTACTTATGTAAGTAGATGTGAGAGAACTGTGCTTATGGTTTGGAAAAAAAAGTGAATTAAAGAGAAAAGCTTTCTATCTAACGTTACCCTTGAGCTGTAAGGGCTCAAGGCTTGGCTGGGATGGAATGTTCATGAGGCACCTGGGATAGTTGCCCTGCGGTAAAATCTGGAAGGAATGCCAAGGAATGAGTCAGAGGATGAAATAGGGATTTACTTCTTTCAGCCACTCTATTTAAGTGGAGTGAAACTTTGATGACACTTCACAAAGGCATGTGGAATCCCTGGTCATTAGGATATGTGTGGCCGTGCAAAGTGGGAAAGTGTGGAACTCTCACAGTTCTGGTCTCCAACATGGACACCATCTACTGCTGGCAGTGACTGGACCTCCTCATTTCTACTGCTACTCTACATAACACTCTATGTTGGAGGAGGAATTGGAAGTTATACTTCCACAGTGCTATGCATTGAGTGAGTAGACCATGCGGGCCCACACGTTGAAGGTTTCCAAGCTAAAGTGCTACCAGGGGATGGAAACTTCAGAATGTGATTCTAAAGTTATTACATTTCCCAGAGTATGGAAGTTAGATATTGCAAATGATATTGGAATCCTGGCTCTCCTTCCCCCACCCATCTCTCTGGCTTATTAGGTGTCATGAGATGAGCAGCTGTCATTTGCTTCTACCAAGATGTCTCTCTTTCCACAGGCCCCACAGCAACAGGGACAAAAGCCTTCAAAAATAAACCTTCCCATTTCTTATGCTGAGTCTCTTAGAGGTGTTATTACAGTAAGGGGAAGTTGACTAACACAGGAATAAATGGTTAAAATGTTATAACTTGATTAACAATGATAACAGCAATGCAGTATACGGAAGTTCCTCTTCTTACCAGGAAATGAATAAAGCTATTTGGGAGTCACAGTGGCCTCAGGGCAGATGTAATATATTTTTCCTCTGGATCGGTTTTTATTGGCTTCTAAAAGAGTGGAAGTTCTGCTAAGTATAGGAAAGCTCAGAGATGGGTATTAAAAAGACGGGTGAAGAAGGCAGGGCTTTGGATAGAATTGGAGTGAAAGATAGGACCATCAGATAATTTTATTGGCTATGTTGTGTTCCATCAAATTAATTGGCTGAAACCCTAGCTCCAAGTACCTCAAAATGTGACTATATTTGGAGACAGAGGCTTCAAAGGGGTGATCAACTTAAGTTAAAATGATTTAGCTAGATTAAAATGGAGCTTTAATCTCACCTGACTGATGTCCTTATAAGAGGAAGGAATTATGATGACACACACAGAAAGACAGTGTTCAAGGAAGGCACTCAGCCTCAGGGAAGAGCCTGCTGACACCTTGATGTTGGATTTCCACTCTCCAAAACTGTGAGAAAATTATTTTCTGTGGTTTATGCTATCTAGCCTGTTCTGTAGCAAACAAATTCAAGCTATGAGAGGGCTCTGTAGACCAAAGTTAAAAATGAAAATCTATCTGAAAACAAAAAGCTTTTGGAAGATCTGTCAGGATTATAAAAAAAAAAAAAAAAAGTAGAAACTGTCAGAGCCAGGATTAGCCTAACTGTAGTGTATCCTGAATGAGATCCTGGGTCAGAAAAAAAGTCATTAGGTAAGATTAAATAAAAATGAAAAACAAACAAGAAAACAAAGCTGGGAACCTGTGGCTCATATCTCTAATCCTAGCTACTCAGGAGGCTGAGATCGAGGATTAGTGTTCATAGCCAACCCAAGTAGGAAAGTCTTGAAACTCTTATTTCCGATTCACTGCCAAAAAGCTGAAAGTAGAGCTGTGGCTTAAGTGGTAGAGTGTTAGCTTTGAGCACAAAAATTCAGAGGCAGCCCTGAGTTCAAACCCAGGACCAAGACAAAAATAAAACTCTACAAAAATATTCCCCCTCCCAAAAAACCTAAGGCAATCTAAATAAAATACATATGTTTGTTTAGCATTATTTATTTATATGGTCTTATTCATTGTGATACATCTACCATATTTGGGCTGGGAAGGTGGCTCAGTGGTAGAGTGCTTGCCTTGCATGCATGAGGCCCTGGGTTTGATTCCACCACATACGCAGGAAAAAAAAAAGCCGGAAGTGGTGCTGTGGCTCAAGTGGTACAGCACTAGCCTTGAGCTGAACAGCTGAGGGACAGTGCCCAGGCCCAGAGTTCAGGCCTCACAACCGGACCCCCCCCCAAAAAAAAATCTACCAAGGCCCCAAGAGCGACCTTTATGCCACTCTGGAGGCATCATTTGGATCACTGTGGCCTTACATTCTACAGGTCAAGACATGGTATATCACAACTCAACAGTCCGGAATGATGCTACTCAAATTTTTCTTCACACATCCCATAAAATAATTTTGAAAACTTATGTATACTTTTTTTTGTCAGTTATAGGGCTTGAACTCTGAGCCTGGGTGCTGTCCCTGCACTCTTCAGCTCAAGACAAGCACTCCCCTGCTTAAGCCACAGCACCACTTCTGATTTTCTAGTGGTTTACTGGAGATAAGAGTCTCACAGACTTTTCTGCCCAGGCTGGCTTTGAACCATGATCATCAGATCTCAGCCTCCTGAGTAGGATTACAGGTGTGAGCCAAGGTTCCCTGGCCTTATGAGCCATGGTGCCCGGCCTTATTTATACTTTTACTGGGGGAGAAGAGCAGGGTGGGGGGCGGAGGGAGGATGGGGTGGGAAGGGGAAACAAAGAAGGAGGCTACAATGCTTGATAAGAAATGTACTCATTATCTTGCTCATGTAATTGTAACCCTTCTTTCTGTACAGCATTTTCACAATAAAAATAAATAAATAAATAAATAATAAAAAATTTAAAAAAAATCTACCATATTAATGTAAAATATAAGCAATAAGGGAAGCTAGGTAGGAGGTATATACAGGAGCTCTTGATAGTAACTTTAAGGAAAACCAAAGTGGTTTTTCTTACTCATAATTGAGGTTTTTCTCTAACCAGCAATTACGTCCTTCCACTTCAGACAGTACCTGGATGTTTTTTAAATTTCTATTCCAAAACTACTTGAAAATAATATCAGATCTCATGTGATTTCTCTCCACTTCAAAGGGCAGCTGTAAATAATAGGTTGTCACATATGCATTGACTAACCTGCAATATATTGGGATTCCCAGGCACTTCTCATTGAGTTCCATTAATTGGCTACGACAACTTTCATAATTTAGGAAAACACTTCATTTACTGCTGCCCATTTATTTGTAAAGCATTTTCCAGAGGGTAAATGCAGGTGAGCTGTTATAGGGTAAGGTATGTGGGCAGGAGCGTAGAGTTTTTATACCTTTTTTTTTCCTTTTCATTCTATACTCTTTTTGGGTGTAGTAACATCCAGGAACCTCTATGTGTTCTGCCCTTTGTAAGCTGTTTGTAAGGCTCTTGTTTTTTCTTTTCTTTTTTAAGGAAGGCATCATCATACAGCATGATTGGTTAAATCATTGGGCATTGGTTATCAACTCAACCTCTACCTTCTCTTTGTCAGGGAGATTGGAGGATGATGCTGTTGAGATCCTTAACCCTTCTAATAATACTTTAGTCTTTCTAGGGACCTTTAGTCACCCATCAGCTCATAAGCACACAAAAGACAGTTATCTTCGGGAAATTCCAAGGATTTTAGGAACTACTTGCCAGTAAATAGAGATAAGAACAGAATAGACCTTTATACAATATCATAACTAGCTTTGTATTTTCTGTAAATCTAAATTTAGAAGGTCAGCTTAAAAACAATAATGGGTAACATTCATGAAAAAAATCCTAAGAAATTATAATGACAGAAATCTGACAAGTATTTGACAGGTACAGGGGCCTGTTTGTATCCAGGGAGACTGGTTTGTATCTTGATTGTAGTGGTAGTTGCACCATTGTACACAATTAATCAAGCTATCTGAAATGGGTGCGCTTTATGGTGTGTAAGTGTTATAAATGCACAGTGTCAGAAATGAAGAGACACACAAGAGATATAGGACAGTTTGTCAAGACAATTTACTTTTGTACAAAAAGGGTGTGATATCATTACTATACACAGAGCTAGACAGACACACCGTGCAGGGCAGTATGCTAGGCTTTATCCCAATCCAAACTGGCCCTCCTGGTCATCAAGGAATTAGGCTCAAAGTCTAGTACAATTGATTGCCAAGATTAGAAAGGGGGCTGTTCTTTAATTCCTGTCAAAGGCTTCCTTTCCTTTTTTTTTCACTTAGCAATTACTTAGCAATCTTCAACACAAGATTTACCTCCCTAACATGGCCAGCTGGTAACAAGCAGTACAGACAGCAGTTACAATTGAAGTAAAATAAAACCAATCATCCCAAATATACTTTAGTTTGACAGAAAAGGATATTTTTTCTCACCTAAGTAATAACTTTCACAAAAAGACAAATGTAATGGCAACGTTATGAGTCTCTCACACTGTTGAATAAATGGTTGTAGAAAAATTATTTTAGCAGCAATGTGGCGAATAGTTTGGGGATGAGATCAGCAAGGAGATGACTGAAAAAGTCCAGGCAAGAATAGGCTGAAGTCTGAACAAAGAGTTGGTGGATTGAAATTGAGACAAATCGGTGATCTCAAGCTACACTGGAAAAAGGTGATGGTAATTAAAAGAGCTATCACTCACAGAGTGTTCACATCCCCAGCTCATTTAATTCTCCTAGAGGAGAGATCCCTGTATTATAAAGAATAATGGACTCATAAAAGTGGAGAAAATTACCCTAGGGCTGAAGAGGCTAAAGGGACAAAAAAAAAAAAAATATGGACTGCTGTAAGGCCTCTGGCCTCCTCTTTTACTATTAGAATTCCTCGTATGGATTTCTAAGTCTTAAGAGCTCCCTTGATCATGGGATTTGCATATATTGTAGTACGTGTTAGCTGCACAAACTATACCTATCATTTCACCCTCCACTTTACAGATATAGTCCATAAATCTCAGAGATTAATAGCAAATTGTTCATTAGTTTCCATACCTGTACTAAACCTTACACACACATTCAGAGGAAAAACAAAAACAAAAACATGCCCAAATCAGTATAATAATGGGTTGGTTTTTAAAATATCTGACAATTTAAAGTCAGAGATTTCTGTATCTCCTGAAGTACCTAGCCCTACACATTATTTCTACTTGAAATAAATATTTCCTGACAGGTTTTAACTAGAATTTTATTCTAGTTTTATTTCATTTGTTTATTTATTATTGTGGAGTGGGGTGTAAAGAAAGTTCTCAGAAGTAATACTTTTTTTTAGAGTTCTATACAATTAAGGGGCCACTTCTTAAATGTATATATATATAGTATTTCTCCAATTTACTGGATGCTTATATATCAATTTGTTTTAAAACTTCCATTCCTCACTGAAGGGGAGAATGCCTGTGTTATTATTACAGTTATTTACATGTTCAGGAGTCAATATACTGCCTTGGATTGACTGCACTTGGAACTATGTACTGAAGGAGGGATTTTTGAGGTAACACAACAGCTTGATGGGTAAGAATCACTCACAGTAGGCAGTTAAATAAACTAGAGAGCTTCAGTGACTTTATCCAAGATTCTGTGGCAAGCAAAATAAGTATTCCAAACAGATATCTGAAACCAAATCTACCTGACCTGGCAGCCTAGGCCCTTTCCATAGATGAAACAAGATTCTTCCCAGGAACCACATGTGTCCCTGAAAAATTATTTATCTCTTGCTCTCCTGCCTTTTTCTCTTCACCCTAAAGAAGAGGAGTTGGAGGGCCCACATAGCCACTGGATAATAATTAGAATTCCACTGTTAGATATTATTTAATTCCTGAGTTATAAACTATCAGACTATTAAGCTACACTAGCCTTCCAGCATGTTTTGTTTTGCATGATGATTTTTTCCTCCTCTTTCCTCCCCCCTTCTCCAACTTCTCTTCCTTTTTTTCCTTTTAATATGGGGTAATTAAACTCAGGGCCTCACCTCAGCCATTAAGCCACATTTCTAGTCCTTTTTACTTTTTGTTTTTCTTTCAGATAGCGTCTTGTACTTTTGGCATTGTCCCTGAGCCTCTTTTGTTCAAGGTTAGTGCTCCACCACTTGAGCCACAGTATTACTTCCAGCTTTTTCTGTTTATGTGGTACAGAGGAATCAAACCTAAGGTTTCAGGCATGCTAAACAAGCAATTTACTACTAAGCCACATTCCCAGCCTATTTTCTATATTCTTAATAAGAAATTAATTCAAATGTAAAAATTCCGTAAGAGACAATGAAAAATCCAGTGTGATAACAGTGAAAGTATAAACTTACTATGAAATTGTAATAATTTTAAAAGAACTGTGTGGTATTTAAGGAATAGTATTCTGGAAAACCAAAGAGAAGGTAGATGAATGGCTGACTGGCTGGATTCATGAGGAAGAAAAAACAACAAATATTAGCTGTAGAATCTAGGTAGTAGGTACACAGGTAATTTGATTAAATTCTTTTGACTTTGCTATAAGTTTTACCAGTAATGAGGTGAAAGAATATATAAATAGACCAATAGAATTTAATATCTTCCATCTCAGAAACATACAAATGAATTTATGAAATGTTGGTGTTTTACAATTAGCATTATAAGGGAGTGGAGAATTATGAACTATTTTATAAGTAGGGCTGGGTAATGAATTTGTTTATTAAAAATTAGATTTCTATTTCAATGAACTCTATAGCCTCATCTTTTCCATTGAGCGGTAAGAGTGGAGTCTACTTCCCCATAGCTTAACCTCAGAGTGTGGTGTTTAAACTAGGTGGTTAATCAATATGTGTTGATATAAAGAGTATATGAATGAGAAATTGAGTTCGTATATGAATGAAAAGTTGAGTTCTGGAAGATACACTGTGGGTTTCGGGATTCTGGTGATCTGTGTTGTTGCCAAAGAGCCAGGTAGCTGAGTCCTCAGTCTCCCTCCTTCCCTATTCCTTATCAGTGAGCTGTAGCAACTGTCACACTGATGGTTGATTGCGAATTGGGAAATTTAATTATGAGTCCTAAGAGATTTGCCTTGGACTCCACTCAACGGCTAATAGAACTCTCTTGCTTGCAACTTTGGACTTGAGGGAACAAAATACATGACTGTTTGCACTTCGTAAAGCTCTAGTACATGGGATGAGAGAGCAGGATTTGGAGAGAAGGGAGAAATAATGGCACAGAAATAAATGACCTCAAGTTCAAATTACATCTATGTATATATGTATGTGTGTTTGTGTTTATCTAAAAATTAGTGTTTACATTTTTAGAATTGTTTAAATATATATTATATAAATATATAGTATATGTACATATCTGATACTTTACATATGTATTAAAGATGAAATTATATTACACATATTATAGGTATTATATATGTCATACATATACATGTATTATATGGATTACATACATTATATGTATTATTTGAGTGTGTGCATGTGTGTGCATAGAGAGGAAAGAATTCTACAATGAGCTTAGCCAGCCAAATCTTAAACCCATTTTTCTTAGAGGCCTGAAAAACAGATCTAAGTTATGTCACAATGAATTATCTTCAAATATTAATTAAGACTTCTGTAGTCAAGATACATATTGTACTTTGATTCTGGTAATTCATGCACTTATCTTCAACATATCAATGATGAAAGTATTCCATTTGAATTATAGAATTTACATTTTGACTGCTAACTCAAGGTGCATTTTGCTCCATTGTATCATAAACATTGGTATTTATACTTTAGAATTGTTGACTATTCTTTTTTTTTTCTTTCTGCCAGTACTGGGGCTTGAACTCAGGCCCTCGGCACTGTTTCTGAGCATCTTTGCTCAAGGCTAGTACTCTACCACTTGAGTCATAACCCCACTTCTGGGTTCTTTGGTGCTTAATTGAAGATAAGACTCTCATGGACTTTCCTCCCCAAGCTGGCTTTGAACTGTGATCCTCAGATCTCAGCCTCTTTAGTAGCTAGGATTACAAGCATGAGCCACCTCTATTCTTTTAAATCTGCTAAATCCTAGAAGTCAAAGATATAGGCAAGTAAATGTTCTTAGACCTTTAGTTTCTTTCAGGATAATGCTAAACAGACACTTGACAAATATTCTATGTATTTCTGTATATTACATAGACAACTAATGTGAAAAAACTGTATGATTTCCACATAAAGGATTTCATTTTGTCTTTACTTTGATAAATATCACACACATATACACACATATATAGCATAGTAATGCTTCTCTTAATATTAATATGTAAATCAAAATACCCTTTAGAATAAATCAAAGAAGATGAAATGCTGTCCATAAAAGAAATGCTTGTCATGTGCCTGTGGCTCACCCCTATAATCCTAAATACTCAGGAAGCTGAGATCTGTAGATCAAGGTTCAAAGCCAAGCTGGGCAAAAAAAAAAAAAAAAAAAATCCATGAGAATCTCATCTCCAATTAACCACCAAAAAGCTGAAAGTAGAGTTGTGGCTCAAGTGGTAAGAGTGCTAGCTTTGAGCAAAAAAGCTGAGAGACAGTGCTCAGGCCCTTAGTTCAAGTCCCAGGACCAGAATGAGACAAAACCAAAAAGAAAAAGAAATGAGTAAACCTACTGTCAGTGTCTCACACCCATCATGCTAGCTACTTAGGAGGCCTGGGAAGAAAAGTTTTCCAAATCTTTTCTCAACCCATGGCTCAGTGCAGTAGTGAGTGCCTGTCATCCCAAGCTATGTGGGTGGCTGAGGTTAAAGATTAGTTTCAGACCAACATAGGCAGAAAAGTCCATGAGACTCCTTCTCTGTGGAGAAAAGCTAGACATGGTGGTATGCACCTGTTATCCCATTAACTAGGGGAAGTGTAGGTGGATTGAATCTCAGACGCCTTCCGTGGGAAATGAGACCTTGTCCCCAAAGCAACCAGAAACCACACAGAGCTAGGAGTACATTTCAAGTGGTAGAGAACCAGTCTAGAAAGAATGAAGTCCTGAGTTCAGAAGCTAATGTCACCAAAAAAGAAAAAAGGAAGAGAAAGAAAAGAAAAAAAAATTATGCATAAATTTTTTTTGTTGGTCATGGGGCTTGAACTCTGGGCTTGGGCGCTATCCCTGTGCTCTTCAGCTCAAGGTGAGCGAGCTACCGCGTGAGCCACAGTACCACTTCTGAAAAGAAAAATTTAATAACCAAGATTCCTCCTACCTAAAAATTTTTGTTTCATCGTTGATCTGAATGAAATGTCACATTACCCAACTTGTAGATTCCTCATTCATTAAGAGTAAAAACTGTGAGTTTTAGAACTATCAGCTAGAAATGTGCAAATGTGATGAGCACAAATTACTCTCAGAAACACTCAACAGCCACATCCATTTTAATGTTGGGACTAAAAAGGCCTGCTACCTCCTACATTCATCTAGCAAGCAAGCAATTATAATGCTATGTTACTGCCAACATTATTCAGATACCATAAAAATGGTATTTATGAAGTAAGACCCTTTAGTTAGATTTCACTTTCTGCAATTTCTGTGATTCTCAGCCAACTGCCGTCTGAAAATATCAAATGGAAAATTCAAGTAATAAACCATTCATATGGTTTAAATCGCACATCACTCTAAATTAGCATGATGAAATCTCATTCTGTTCCATTCTGACTCGCCCAGAACGTGAATCATCCCTTTGTCCACAATGTCATGATGTACTGAATGTACACACAGAAAAAGAAAATACAGTATATAATACAATCTCCAATTTCAGGTTCACTGAGGGTCTTGGAATGTATTCTCCTCAGATAAGAGAGACTGCTGTATATCTTTGTCTTGGTAACTTAACAATTATGTTGGGTGTTTCTATAGCTGAAAGCCAATTCTTCTGACTGAAGTAGTGCACTCTGCAAAAAGCTTACCTAGGATAGACATGTTCCAACGTGACTACCATTAGGATGAGAGAAACTTCATCTTCGTGATTTAAAGAGTCTTCTATTTTGATCCTATCTATAAATCAGAGGTGTATGATAAAATATCAGGTTATACTTTTCTATTATACTTGAAAAAAACCTTTTTATTCTTATTATGGTTTCAATTTTTTTTCTTTTTTTTCTTTTTTTTTTTTTTGCTTATGTGGTGCTGAGGAATCGAACCCAGGCCCTCATGCATGCAAGGCAAGCACTCTACCACTGAGCCACCTTCCCAGCCCCTATGGTTTCAATTTTTTTTTGGGGGGGTCCGGTTGTGGGGCCTGAACTCTGGGCCTGGGTGCTGTCCCTCAGCTCTTCAGCTCAAGGCTAGTGTTCTACCACTTGAGCCACAGTGCCACTTCTGGCTTTTTTTTTTTTTTTTTTGCTTATTTGGTGCTGAGGAATCGAACCCAGGGCCTCATGCATGCAAGGCAAGCGCTCTACCACTGAGCCACCTTTCCACCCCCTTTTATTCTTATTATGAAGGTGATATGTATAGAGAGGTTACAGTTACATAAGTCAGGTAAAGAGTAAGTACATTTCTTTCTTTCTTTTTTTTTTTGGTCTGTTGTGGAGCCTGAACTCTGGGCCTGGGCGCTGTCCCTCAGCTCTTCAGCTCAAGGAGAGCACTCTACCACTTGAGCCACAGTGCCACTTCTGGTTTTCTGAGTGGTTTACTGGAGATATATATATGGTAAAATTCCTGACAAATTAGAGACAATCATTTTATGCCATTGTCAATGACTGCTGTGTTCATTTGGTTCAAGTAACTGAACTAGTGGTAATAAAATTCTCATGATTTCCTGTGAAATATGTCTGCTGAATCGGTATGTGGCTTTAGCTGCACTATTAACATATATTAATTGGAAAACTGAACATAAACTATGTAGGATGTTTATAAGTCTGATTTCAGAATAATAAAGCTTGCCAAAACACAGTAAAGGTGTGTGCGTGAAAAAGTAATGCAAGATGAGAGAGTGACTCAAGAGGTAGAGTTCAAACCCCAGTAAAGACTACTCTTCAATTTCTTTCTTCTCAATTATTTAATTTTCTCTCTACGACGTAATTGTGGGAAAAATATCTTCATCACTGAAGACCTCAGAAAAGCTGCTGTATGCTGTCAAATCATACTACATCCAACTTAGTGTTCTGTAAATGAGAAGTAGATTTTGTGAAAGATCTTCACTGCCATTCCTGCCATGAACTGGATTGTCAGGAAGGTTCTCCCAAATATCCATTCTTTGTGCTGCCATGTCATTGCTCTTCTAGAATGCACCCTTATAATTTGTGCTTATTCTAACTCTCTCCCTACATGGACTTACTCAATAAGAAGCTGTTCACATTTGTATCACACCACCTCATGAGCAGAGCATGGGAAAAATTATTCACTGACTTCCAATTTTATCAATGCAAAAGATTTATTAGTATTTAAGAATTGGATGCTGAGCTAAGCAAACATCATTATTGGAAATGAGTTGCAGCTACTGCTCTCAAGGAACTTATAGTCTAGGGTGATGACTAAAGACCCAGGCATAAATTGTGGCCAATTAAATGTGGTAGGATGAATAGTCATCTTTATTTTTGATTCTCCTCAGAATCTCAACTGACAGTAAAGAAATATAAAAGTCTTAAATCTGCAAGTACAAGGAAAACCTCAAAGTAGGCCATCATCAAACAAGAAGATATCAATAAAATATTAGAAATGCTTAAACAGCCTAGATAATGCCAAGAAGTCTGCTGGCAGGGTAGGAAGTTAAGAGATAAGTCTATTCAGTATATAGAACACCAGAAGATCTCAGAAATGATAGAAACCTAAAAGAATTATATATAGGGAGAACTAGGAGTCTAGGCTAGAGGTGAAAATAAGAAGGTCTAGTTAAAAGTAGGGCTCAGGCAAAATGCAATTCATCTCAAACAAATTATCAGAAGATTGCTTCCTCTCTCCCTTAGCACAGAGATGAAAGGAAGTTCACTCTCTGGAAAAGTTGAATCAGAGTATGGTTCAACATAGGGATACTAGAAAGGTTAGCTGTCTTCTTGAGAACAGGGAAATAAACTCTATAAACTGAACATCGAGACAACCCAATCCCACTTATTCCAAAGAAAAATGGCAGCCAGACTTACGTTAACCTCATAACAAATTTGAAAGTTCCTCTTTGGGGAAAATAATCACTCCAAAAGAACTATCATAAATTCACATTTAATTCCATTTTATCTAAATGGATCTTCAAAGTCAGTGAAATCTTTATCAAAATACCAAATGTTTCTCTTCATGGAAAAAGAAATAAACAGTTCTAAAAAGCAATCTTAAGTAAAAACAGCAAAACTGAAGGTATCACAATACCTGACTTCAAAATAAACTACAAAATGATAGTAACCCAAACTTCATGGTACTGGTATCACAACAGATACACAGATCAATGGAAATAAATCTAGTAAATAAATTTAAAACATTTGCAGAAGCTGAGACTTAGATAGATTTAGATGGACAAAAGAAAGAGACATATAAGGTGGGATCAGTAAGACTTGAAGTTAGGAAACAGTAAAGGGGGAGGTAATAAAAAGGCCAGTTTCTAGATGTTAAGCAAGTAGTCATAGAAACCTCTACTTATCCAAGGTGAAGTCATGTGACAAAAGGTCTAAGCGTCCTATCAGAGGAATTTGAATGCATTGCTGGGGGAAAAAGGAGAAAGAGGAAGTTGCTACAGATTCTTGAACAATGAGAATAATATAAAAGCAATGCTTTTGGTGGGTTACTCTGAAGACTGAGTGTAGGGGGGATTATTTACTCATTTCACCATTGTATTCCTAGTACTTATCCAATAGAAGGACTCACCCCATACTTACTGAATGATCCAATATGAAAGAGGCTAAAGAAATCTAGACACACAGTAGTGAAGCCCTGGTCTAAGAAGGGGAAGCAGAAGTGGAAAGGAACAAGTAGGTCTCAAATATATTTGAGAGTTAGTATAATGTCCTAATCTAAAAGGCTCATTTAAAAAGGCATTTCACATGAAATAGAAAACAAAGTTTTGTACAACAATCATGTTGTGAGCAATAGTTATGTTAGGCCTCCCCAAATGTTTAATTTATAACTATTCTAGAATATACAGTTCAATTTAAGAACATTTATTATACATAAGTAACATTTTACAAGCTTGTTCCCAGGAGACAAATTTTAAGTTCCAAATCCTGTTATTTTTCTGCTTGCTGTGCCACAAATTATTTGAAACTGCGCAACTTAAAACTATAACAATTTTTAATTCTATTTCATGATTTTATGGGTCAGGAATTTGGGCAGGGCTCAGCTGGGTGATTCTTTTGAGGATGTAAAGTGAGATCACTGGCTGGTTGTCAATTGGTAGACATTCTGATTTCCATGCAGGGTGAGGCCACCTTCACTCACAAGTCTGGCAGGGATAGTTGGAAGGCTCACACCAGCTGGAACAATTGCTTGGGTTATCTATGATCTTTCTTGTTTGGTGTTCTCAGGTTAGCTGGCCTTCTTACAAGGTAGTTAGAGCGCCAAAGAGAATCTCCTAAGAGGTCAAGGTAAAAACTGCAAGGCATTCTCATGCTTAGTTTCAGATAGCAGATAATATTACAAGTGAACTAGTTACACTGAATTCATTACGAATGACACTGGGCCAGCCAAGATTCCGGAGAGAGGCTACAGAAAGTTATGACTCTTGGAGACATGGTTCATTGGACTAGCCTCATTGAAGACTAACTTCCACAGGAGAGATTTAGTACTCTTAGCCTATAGAGGTAAACGGGCCATTCACATTCTCATAAGGAAAAATTATGTTAATGAATTTCAAACTATACTCCCAAGCAAAATTACATTTTTGGCACTAATGATGAATAACAGCAGTCTTTTCTATACTTGAAAGAAAAATTGGGATTACTTCTTGTTTTAAAGTTATTTACCCATATGTGAAAATACTTTTAAGCCTTTATTGCCTGAAATCCTTATTCCTCATTAGTGTGATAGAACAGTTTTACAGTTTTTAGGAGGATGCTGTTTTTCACATAGCATTTGCATCCTTTTTTGGTTTTATGGTAATGATCAGGATCTTGGTGCAATTTTGCCCAGATGTATGTGGTTAGGTCTAAAGGTAAAAGGCTATTATAAGAACCTTCCTTTTCCATCTTTTATTTTCAAGAAGCCTGACTCCTAGACTCTGTTGTGCAGAACGAAAGAAGAGGCAACAGAATTCACTCAGTGGAAATTTCCATTTTGTGGTTTGTTATTCACTTCCTTTGCTTCTTCATACCTATGAAGTCTCCTGAGGCACCCAGGAATCTGTTTTCATGGACAAAATTTGGAAATCACTGCTCTTGACCAATCATTCCTCAGATCTTCAGAGTTGGAGAACAAAGAATAGTGGAGTGAAAATTGAAACTCTTTAAATACAGATGACCATGTTTCAACTTGTAGTTAGCAGTGAAGGTTAACTTTTTTGCCTGAAAATATGGAAGAATGCTGATAATGGTGAGTCATTAAGTAGTGGCAGAGAGTAAAGAATCATTAATTCAATTTTTTGGCATGCTAAATCTGAGGTTAGCGTATAACATCCTTTAAAGAGTCGTTTTTAAAGGTCAGGGCTGTAGGCAAGACATTCTTTGCAATGGTTGAGGTAATCTCAGATTATAGAGCAGAGAGTTGAGGACAGAGCCTTGGTGACATCCTGCTGCAAAGTCTGGTTTAACATTCTTTTTTTTTTTTTTCCTTTTTGTCCATCGTGGGGTTTAAACTCTGGGCCTGGGCACTGTCCCTCAGCTCCTCAGCTCAAGGCTAGTGCTTTACCACTTGAGCCACAGCGCCACTTCCCCTGCTGCAAAGTCTGAAAATGGGTGTCACACCTGTCCTATCCAGCTTAACAGGAATGTTTCACTTAGCTCATTATTTGAGTTATTGGAAAACAAATAGCCAATTTGATTTTTTAAATTGAGAGTTTAAATAAAATCTCTCCTGCAATATAGGGAGACATTATAATGTAGGGCTCACATGCTTTCAAGAAGGCTACTGTCATCTTCAAATAGGACTGTGTAGGGTTATTCTCAGATATAGTCCTTTCTAGATAACTTTGCCCACTTAATGGCATAAAAAGATTCTCTTCTTGACCAAATTCTAGGCAGGTCTCTTTCAACAAGGCCCACCCTCACTTTACTATAGACTTGAACAAAAAACTAACATGAAGGTCTGGGGGTATGGTAAAGTTGCTTGCCTATCAAGTGCAAGGCCCTGAGTTCAAACTACAGTGCTGCCAACACAAAAATAAAAAACTAACATGGCTGCTAATCATTCACTGACACATCCCTAGTGGAACTGTAAGGCTTTTTAAAGGGCTTCCCTCAGAAAACTCCAGGTTTTACATTGGCCAACCCCCCACTTCCTGCTTTTTGTAATTATTTACTTCACCAAAGGCTCATCTCTTTCTGTATTCCCTCATCCTTCTTTTTTTTGGGGTAGGAGGTCCGGTTGTGGGGTCTGAACTCTGGGCATGGGTGCTGTCCCTTAGCTCTTCAGCTCAGGCTAGCGCTCTACCACTTGAGCCACAGCGCCACTTCCGGCTTTTTTCTTATGTAGTGCTGAGGAATGGAACCCAGGGCCTCATGCATGCAAGGCAAGTGCTCTACCACTGAGCCACCTTCCCAGTCCTCCCTCATCCTTCTTTAAGCACCCAACTGGCTTTGAAAAAAATCAGAATTCAGTTTACTCTGGACTCTTTCCCCTACTTCAGTAGCACATTGCCAATTAAAATCTGTACTTACTACTTCAGGATCTGGTTTTATTTATTTCTGACAGAAAACTAATAGTCAACAAAAATCAATGAAGATTTTTGGTTTGTTAATGTTTTAAAGACAGGAGGACTAAGCATATTTGTTTCCTTTTTTTTTTTTCTTCAGGAAATCTGAAAAAAAGGAGAAAGAATAAGATGAACAATAGTAGAATTAAGGTATTGGAGTTAGAAAGAATTCAGAATATTGGGCTGGGAAGGTGGCTCAGTGGTAGAGCGCTTGCCTTGCTTGCATGAGGCCCTGGGTTTGATTCCCCAGCACCACATAAGCAAAAAGAAAAAAGCTGGAAGTGGCACTGTGACTCAAGTGGTAGAGTGCTAGCCTTGAGCTGAAGAGCTGAGGGACAGCGCCCAGGCCCAGAGTTCAGGCCCCACGACCAGACTCCCCCCCCCCAAAAAAAATTACTTTTAGAGAAGGATGCTGTTTCTCTTTACCATGACAGGATATAAATATGAAGATATCAAATGAAGAATAATAGCACTGCATGGATGAGAAAGTAAAAATTTACCCTTTACTTAACAGACTGGACTAACTAACAGACAAAACCAGAAGTATAAAACAGGAAAAAGTGTTTCTCTCAAGGCATGCTACGTCCAGAGTGTCACACCAACCTCCTTTGAGTGACTCCTGACTTCTTACTCATGGAAAACCTTCAGTGTCAAAAATCATAGACTATCAGAAAACTGATAATCTACCACTCTACCCTGGAGTATCTAAAGAAATAGAGAAGCAGCTTTGAGTCTCAAGCCAGGTAAAGATTTACACAAGAAGATATATGGGTAGACAACATTTCACATCTCTGTTGATCTTGTAGTGGTCAATCAAATAGGATCTATGGCCTCTTTCCACTGTAGTCCAGCTTAATGTTGATATTTACACTCATAATTCAGGTTTGAAGTTTCTAGAAATACAGATTTACTTGAATTTTAACCAAATTCCACACTTTCCCCAGAGTCTCATGTTAACTCCATCATTTTTTAGGTGAGATTCTCCATCCAGACCCTAATATGAGCTTTCCTTCAATGCTATGGATCAAACAACTAAGTCTATTCAACTAAAAATTCGTTTTTGGAGATATTAGGATGCTAACACTTGAGTGAACACAGGAGTCATTGTAGGTTTCCATAATCTAATATTTCATTTAATAGACAAAAACTGGGGACCAGAGGAAAGGTTTCTAATTGTCATTGTACTTCTCCTTTGCAGTATTTCACTCATTTAATATAAAGAATTGTTAGGTTTTTAAAAAGAGATAGCCGAGTAAGAACAGCACCACGCAAGTGGTATTCAGGAAAGGGATAGGTTTATTCAATCGTTCCGGCTGGCACCAGGCCATCTTGGTTCTCCACGAGGTGGGGAAAGGCCTGGGAAAGAGAGCTGGGAGAGCTGGGAAAGAGAGAGCTGGGAAAGAGAGAGCTAGGAAAGACAACAGAGCTGGGAAAGAGAAGAGAAGGAAGGAGCTGAGAAAGAGCTAGAAAAGAGCAGAGAGCGTCTGGGCCTGGTCTAGGCCTTATCAAGGGTATGGGCAGAGAAAGGTGTGGCCACATCAAATTCAGATGTGATCTCAGCAGATGCAGATGTGACCTCTTCCAGGTGTGCCAGTTGCCTAGGTAACACAGGTAACTGGGCGGAGACTTTACTGCGTGGAGGGTGGAGTCTGCTTGCCATCCAGGAGTGGATCTTACAAGAATATTTATGGTATCTATCTTCCAAAAGTAGAATATGAACTCTACTAAAGAATGGTTTTTTGTTGTTTGCTTTTACAGTCCTGGGAAGGGACCTCCTCTGTGCTACACAAGAGCTCTGTCTCTTAGCTTCACCCAAGGCTTCTGGAGTGGTTTCCTTCTCTTTTTTTGTCGGTCATGGGGCTTGAACTCAGGGCCTGGGCACTATCACTGTGCATTTTTAGCTCAAAGTTGGAGCTCTACCTCTTTGGGCCACAGGGCCTCATGGTTTTCTGCTGGTTAATTGGAGATATCTCATGACCTTTCCTGCCTGAGCTGGCTTCGAATTGCGATCCTCAGATCTCAGCCTCCTGAGTAGCTAGGATTACAGGCGTGAGCCACCAAGGACTGGCTTGGAGTGGTTTTCTTAAAACACCCAATCCACAAGCTTTTCTCGACCTTTTAAAAAGGAGTCTTTATGCTATGTATGGGTCAGTCATTTCCCCAGAATTGCAATTGGTGAGTTGTGTAAGTTCATTATCTGGAGAGTGGAATTTCCAATTCACTGAATACGTGTAGGGCACCCAGGGTGCAGTCTGGGCTGCTGCTGCCCACTTGTGCGGTGGTGCCAGGCCCTGGAAATAAGAGTGACCAGAGGCTGCAGAGTTAGGGTGTGCGCGAGTGCGTGTGTAAAGGGTTCGTCTTCCATCCCACTCTTACTCTTGCACATGCAATCTTCTCCATCTCCATTTCTTAGACATTATTTTTTCCTTATTCCTTTTTCTCCAGCCCCCCCTCCCCCCAGACCCGGGTAACGGCTGCGACGACAGCTCTGCCCCACCCTTTCTTTCAAATCTTCCTTCTTCTGCCACGGACTCCAAAAAAGGTGCTCCAGGAATCAGGCCAGAATGCAACCCAACACTTCCTTATACGGATCTGCTATTGTATTTACACGAACTAGGACGTGAAGCACGCTCTCACACCAAGGAAAGAAAGCGGTGTCTTCCGTAGCTGTAGGGTTATCCGCAGCAGCGGAGCAGCAGTGTCCCGTCACCGAAAAGCAAGGAAACTTTCTTTTCAGAGGAAACTCCAATCTGGGACCCCAGCCCCGAGCCGGGGCTGAGCCCGCGGCGCGGCCCCCAAGGCCCGGCGCGGACGCGGATTGGTCACTGGGCCGTCCGGAGCACGCCCACAGCCGCGCGCGCCTGCGCAGCTTCGCTCCGCACCGCCCAGCCAGTCGCCCAGTCGCCCGTCTGCGGCCTCCGGAGGTTCAGCGTGCCTGCCGGCAGGAAAGCCGGCGAGCTGAGGCCGACGGGCGCGCCAGGCCTACTCCTCGCCAGAAGAAAGGAGGGGGCCCAGTCGGGCCGCCGCGGCCTCCTCGGCCCTTGCAGCCTGCTGTGGACGGGCGGCGGGGCAGCTGAGGGATCCTGACACTCGGGTGCCGCCGCCATGGCTGCCATGATGGATCGGAAGTGAGCCTCGGGGCGACGGCTGCCGGCGCGGGCGCTTCGAGTCCCCGCTCCCCGGCCGCCCCTGCCGGGGGAAGCGCGGCGCGGCGCGGCGGGCGGGCGGCCGACTCCTCTCGGCGCTCGCGACCCTTTCAGACCCTCCGCTCCGACTGCTTCGGCCAGCACTGAGCAGCGGGGAGCGGCTCCCGGCCTCCGGCCCCGGCGGCGAGAAAGATGGCGGACCCGGCCGAGTGCAACATCAAAGTGATGTGTCGCTTCAGACCCCTCAACGAGTCCGAAGTGAACCGCGGCGACAAGTACGTCGCCAAGTTCCAGGGCGAGGACACCGTCGTGATCGCGGTGAGCGCCTCCCCCAGCCGCGTCCGGCGCCCGCGGGCCTGGGTGGGCGGGGAGTTCTCGGACGTGGCGGGCGGGCGGGCCTGCTGCAGACCGGGGGTGCGGGACGGGGAGGGGGGGCAGCCTGGGGTCCCCAGGTCTCCCCGGCGGAGTACTGTGGCATCAGGTGACCTGGGGAACGGAGGGGACCGGCCAGGTAGTGCACGGGGCGTTCCACGATCGCCCCCGCCCTGGTCCTCGGCGCCGGGAGACGGGAGGCGCCCGGTCTCGGCTTGGGGACACTCCCCCACCCGGGGCGCTGGAGGGACCGGCCCGGGAGCAAGTTGGGGGCATCTTTGCGGGTGCTTATTATTATGCGTGTGTACAGTTACTGGTGCTGTTGATGTTTGTGCCCTGCCCTCAAATTTACCATTCATAAAAAAAGATGAATTCAGAATTCAATTACAATGTGGAGCCTTGCCGTACCTGATCAGATCCTACTTAGTTTCTTAATAGAAATGGTCTAACTAGGTGTTGAAGTCCCTTGAGAGAAAGAAAAACGAACAAAATTACCCTGCAAACCTCAGATGTTCTCCCCCCCTCCCCCGATCTTGGAGTGATGAGTAACTTTTCACGTTAACAACACCAATGACAAGTCGAGGACTGAAAAAGAAATGTTTCGAAATTGGAATAATCGGTTTTGTTTAGGCATACATTCAATCAAAGCAGATTCAGGTTGGGTTAAAAAGAAGTGTTAGATGTAGAAACTTGGTCTTTACTGGGCTTTACGGAGTAACAGTATGAAAAAAGTGCTAACTTGTGTATTAATTAAACAAATTTATAAAAATTTTAATGTTGGCCACCATTTTTATTTGTACAAGTTTGCCTCGAAGAAAATTGATCTAGGTTATCCCAGGGATAGTGAGATATTTATTATTTATTGTTCCTTTGCCATGTAAAACAACTGGAGTTGGGAGACCAGAAAGTGAGGATTGGGGGCGGGGATGGTGGAGGTCTGATCTCTAATATTGAAGATTTCTGAAAATCCATTCTCAGTTCAAGGACATTAAAAATGAACATTAAAATGCTGCATACAGAATTGTAACAAAATTAAATTAACCTTTACTGCTCAACTGTGTGGTAAGACATTTTCTACATTGTTATGAAGGCATAAAAGTTGGATATGTTAATTTTGCTCCAGTGGAATTATATGTTTAATGTAGTGTTTGGGCTATTTAATTTAGCAGTAGGGCAAAAAGGTCACAAAGAGATGGATGGACCTTTGATGATTAAAATTATTGATATTGGCGACAGATCTGAAGTTCTTAGGAGTTTTAATGTGAGATTGCCAAGGTCAGTTATAGATAATGAATGTGTTCACTTTACATCCTCTTGGTAGACTTTTGGGAGAAAAAAATCATAAGGTCACTAACTGCCAATTACTAGTGTGTGAAGACTGTCAGTGCAGTTCTTTGTTAACAAAATCCTTGAGAACAAACTCTTGATATAAATGATATCATACTAAGGGGAAGAAGTTAAGCACAGAGATCCTTCTCCTTTAAGAGGTTATGTTGTACATGTAATCCATAGAACCTTGCAACTCTGGATTAGTTGCCAAACTTGAGACTACTAGTTTCTTAAGAGTTTTTGTGATTAGTCCGCTTCAGTAATGATTTATACAACAAAGCTGGTTTTTTTCTTTCATTTGTATTGTCTTATTTCTCCAGATTTTTCTGTGTTTAAACAAATAGGTAAGTATCACTAAGGTTGTTTTTGTTGGAATGCTGAAATTTAGGATTCACAACGATACTAATATTGTTAGTTAACTTCTAATGTGGCCCAAATATAATATATGCTATAAAGTTAAAACAGTTTCCATGGGGAAATAATTCTAGTTTGTTTTCTTTTGAAAAAAATTTTAACCTCAAAATTTTCTGTTCCAAAATTTTAGTAACGGAAATAATTTTAAATGATAGCTTAAATAACGGATAGGTGATTGGTAGGCAAATCAGTAATGAACAGTTAATTGACCTTTAGGTAAATTGAAACAATTTAGTGTTTAAAAGTGTAAAGCAATTTAGTGTTTAAAAGTATAAATAAAATAAATTGTAATTGGATGACATAACATTTGAAAATGTAAGGAAACGTATTTTTTTGCAAACAGTAACTATGTTCAGGATATATATGTATATATATAAAAATAATTTAAATGTTGTTTGGGAATCCATAAGGGGACCTTATAAGTTCAGTTTTAGCGCTTTTTACATGTTACTCATGTAAACAATTATTTTAATATTAACTCTTGGAAGAAAAGTCTTTTGATTACAGTGATTCTCTGTGTTTTGTGCAAAATTTGAGTGCTTGGTAAGGTGCTATAAATATCCCACTGGATGAAATAAATGTGTTTAAAATCTTTTAAACTATAAAAATAGAGCCTGTTTGTTTTAGAGAACCTTTTATCCCTAAAACAGGAAGGATGAGAAACAGCTTACTTTATTCAAATGAGTTTGCTGAAAACACTCCAGAAGTTATAGAAAAGATTATTTGTGTATTCACATAATAAAGAATAATCAGACACTGAGCCAGGTGCTGGTGGCTCACACCTATAATCCTAGCTACTCAGGAGGCTGAGATCTGAGAATCGTTGGTTCAAAGCCAGCCTGGTCAGGAAAGTCCATGAGACTTATCTCCAGTTGGCCACCAGAAAATGAGAAGTGGTGCTGTGGCTCAAGTGATAGAGCGCTAGCCTTGAGCTGAAGAGCTGAGGGACAGCGCCCAGGCACAGAGTTCAAGCCCCACAACTGACCCCCCCCCAAAAAAAAAGAATAATGAGACACTTGAAATTTGAAATTTATGCCAAAATGAGGCTATCTTAGAATATCTATCAGGACTACTTTTAGCTGTAGAAGAAAACAATAATGGCTTAAAAAGTAAGAGGTCATTTTCCCTCATGTAACAAAAAGCATAGAATAGTACATACTGCTGCTCTCTTTTAGGACCCTGACTTTGATTTGCTAACTTTTAATCACATTGCTCATGTTTTCAAGAGAGATGACATTCATTCCAATAAGGAGAACAAGCAGCTGGGGTGGTCTCTGTATTAGGAAAGTAACATTGTTTTCAGAGGCCTCCCAGCAGATTATCACTTCCTACTTTCTGAACTGGGCATATGATTATTAGGTGCTGATTGAGCTAGCAGACAGTAGCAAGGGAAAGGAGGATAGAAATGGCTTTGGGTAAATATCTGCTTCATTGTAAACATTCCACACTTAGGAAGATTTTGAGTGCAGTTCTTTTTAAAGTAGCTCTTTTTTCAGCTATGAGCAAGGACTGTTTCCTGGGCCCTAGCTTTCTTCTTTCACTTTGGAAAAATATCTAGAGAGTAGACAGATACATGGAAATACTCAGAACTCCTCTTCTTGCCTCTTTTTCTCTTCTTTAGATGATCATTCTCCTTCCTAGATTAATATTAGATTGTTTCTGCCAGGGTTTTAGATTCTCAGGTTTGCTTACTTTAAAAAAAAATCTCTTAGGTTCACAGCCAAATTTTGTGCTTGATCATGTCTCATTCTTCATTCAACCTGTTGTAACTCAACCTTTGTCACTGGATTAGTTGTAGTTTTTCTTGACTTCACAGCTGTATTCTTTCCTTGGTTTACTGGGATACTGTTTTTGATGTCTTCCCCTTCCCCCTCTTAGAACCTATTGGTGGTTTTCCAAGGTTGTTTTTTGGAGTCTCGGATGTGCTTTCTGGGTGATCCAGGAGGTCAAATTACTTTTCACTGTGTTCACATTTGCATTTGATCCTTGCTCCCTTGTACTTTAAACTTAACAACTTCCTTTGGTTTCTTGAATACTAGAAGCTCCTTTCTGCATTAGGCTCTCTCTCTCTCTCTCTCTCTCTCTCTCTCTCTCTCTCCTCTCTCTCTCTCTCTCTCTCTCTCTCTCTCTCTCTCTCTCTCTCTCTCTCTCTCTCTCTCTCTCTCTCTCTCTCTCTCTCGTGCCTTGAACTTGGCCTGGGCACTGTCCTTGAGTTTCTTTTGCTTAACTAGCACTCTATCACTTGAGCCACAGCACCACTTCTGGCTTTTTCTGTTGGTGTGGCACGGAGGAATCGAACACAAGGCTTCCTACATGGTAGGCAAGCACTCTACCACTAAGCCACATTCCCAGCCCAGCCTTAGGCTCTTTAAGCATTCTATGCCTAATGTCTAGACTGCTTTCTCATTCCAACTCTGTACCCTCTTATGACTAGTACTAAAGAAGATGAGAGTGAGCCAGGCTTTATTTACCCTTCAGTTCTTCAACATCTCTTTTCCTAGAGTATTTCCTTGACATTCTTCTGCTCTCCTCTAAACTCAGGTTCTCCTCTGTATGTTACTGGGAGCAGTTTCTTGAGTCAGTTGTAGTTACTCAATTATGCTTATGTCTGTCTTGATCATTCTAGCATAACGTCTTGAATCCCATAACTTTTTGCTAAATGAAAAAAATGGTTATAAATTTGTCACAGGGTCAGGTGTGATAGTATATACCTGTAATCCCTTCTAGTGGGAACGTGGAGATCAAGAGGATCTTGATTCCAGGCCAGCCCAGGCAAAATGTTAGTAAGGTCCTCTTTTCAACCAACAAGCTGGTATGGTGGAGTATCCCAGTAATTGCAGCTAAACATGAGGCATAGAAATGAGAATCAATATCAGAAGCCAGCTCTGCACAAAAAGCATGGAGATTTGGCTCAAGTGGTAGAACGTTTGCCTCACAGATGTGAGGCCCTAGTTCAAACTTTAGTATTGCTAAAAAGTTATTTCAGTAAAGTGAAAAGCTGAATGTGAGGTCATTAATAACTAACAGAAAAGCAGAGGTGGCACTATGGCTCAAAACAGTAGGATTCTAGCCTTGAGCCAAAGAGCTCAAGGACAGCATCCAGGACCCAAGTTCAAGCTCCACAACAGCAACAAAAAAATTCACTCAGCAGTATTGGATGGCTATCATAAATAGTGGTAATTACAACTACTGTACTAGGCCCTAGGGATATGACAACACTAAAAGAGACATTCTTGTCACAGATTTATAGATGATAATGGTTACAGTCTGTTACAATTAAGATAAAATGAGATGATTCATAGTAAGAATGCTATTTTGAAGGGCATTTAGAAATATTCATTCACCTTTCATTTGTGTAACTGAAATGCTTTTGTTTTTGTTTTTCAGTCCAAGCCATATGCATTTGATCGAGTGTTCCAGTCAAGCACATCTCAAGAGCAAGTATACAATGACTGCGCAAAAAAGATCGTTAAGGGTAAATATGTTTAACTTAGTGAATTTCATTAACTTAGTGTACCTGTAGTAAAATAAAATTGTACTTGTGATCTTTCCCACTTACCTCCACATTTTTTTTCTTTTTAATGTTTCTTCTCTTAATTGCAGAAGAAAGTTCAGATACCAATGTCAATATAGTTAGTAAATCACTATGATCTAATTATACACAGTACCTAATGAAGGGTGTTAATAGTAACTATTTTACATGCTCGTTCCTTTTTTTGTCCTCATACTGAGACTTTTACTCAGGGCCTCGCTACTGCCCCTGACCTTGTTTTGCTACAGGATAGTCTAGTGGTTTACCACTTGAGCCACAGTCTCCCCCCCCTTTTTTTTGAGTAGTTTATTAGAGATAAGAGTTTCATGTCCAGGCTGGCTTTGAATCATGATCCTCAGATTTCAGCCTTCTGTGTAGCTAGGATTAATATACAGTTGTAAGCCACCGGTGTCTGGCTTTCATGCTTGTTCTTGAGAGATGCATTTCTATTAGCCATTCCCAGGAGAATTTCCAAGATAGTGATTATAGAAATGGGACCATATGAGAAGGATAATAAAATGACTGGACAAGTGTCAAAATAGTAGAAAATATCAATATTTAATTTGTTCATTGTTATTCCTTTCAGAAAAGCTTAACTTGTAGTCTACAGAAAAACCTTTGAGTAGTTTAATTGGGATTGCCAAATATGAGAAAGGTAACTTATACTAGGATGTATTTTTTCAGCTTTCTAAAATCAGAACTGTAGGTGAAAAGGAAGATGGGATTGTCTGGAGTTAATTCCCAGTTATTATAAAAATTCCTTCTTATCATAGGAACTTTAAAGTAAAATAGCAATTTTGATATTATTTATTCCATTTTTTGACAGCTTTGATTAATAAAACATGCTTCTTAGATTGAAGCAAAAAGCTGGCTAGAGGGGGTTGAGATTCAGTAGCTTTGAAACAGGAACACAGTTTGTCTTACAGGAGAGAAAGTAGAGTTTATGAATAAAAGCAGGCTTATAGATATGATGGAGGGGAGATGTTGACTCCATATTCCATACTGTAACAAAGTCTAAGAAAAGGCATGAAATGGATGGATGGGGGCAATGTGGCTGTATTCTCAGGTAGCATTGTAGGCCTTTGTAAGGTTAGCTGCCAGGAAGAGTTGAATTTATCCATTTGGAGTTTAGCCAGGCAAGTACAAAAGAGAAGAAAGGCAAGAGAATTGAGGATATTGTCAAGGAAGTTACAGCTTGATGGGACCCTGGGAACAGTGTGACTAGATGGTAAGATTACTTTGTTATGGATCTGGGTGAAGACAAAAGTTTGTTGGAAACAGGTTACCAGGAGAAGTAACAGAAGTTGGGTTTTTAAAATTGGTATTATGGAGACAGTATAGTTAATAGTGAAAAAGTCGGGGTCTTACAATGGAGATAGCAATTAGATCAAGGATCTGGGAAGCCATAGTGTTTTAATAAGGTCACCTTCATTTACATTGAAATCACTGATAGTTGCAACAGGAATGGTATTAAAGAGAGACAGTAAATGGAGTGCTGAAATCTTCATAAAATGAGGGGAAAGTGGTAGGTAATTCTGTAACTTAACTGCAGCAAAGGGGAGGGAGCAGTGTTATTCTATGCTAAGTGTCAGTTTTCCAAAATGATATTAGAACATGAGTATATTGTATTCTTTGAGATATATTATTCATTGGTACAATTTAAGATAGCAGCTTTTTGTTTGTTTTTGGGAGGGAATCAAACCTTTGTTCCTGTTAGCTAAATGATTTATGGCTGAACTATCTTTGTAATCCATGATTACATTAGCTTTTTAATTGTGATTGATTAGTGAAAAAATGAGCAACTTAATCATACAAATATTTTTCATATATTCTACAGCCAGGTTGAAGCTCTATTCCATACTTGCACATTGGAGTGTAAATATTTGAAATACAGAAGCCATTTTGTTAATTTTGGCTCTTGATCACATTTTAAGTTTTATTTTTATATTGTCTTGATCTGCTAAGTTGGCTTCCAGCATATCTGATAAATCTACAGTGGTATCAAGGACACTGAAGTTTTAAAAATATTTGAAAATGCTTAATATGTCTCAGTCTTTAGCCTAATCTTTTAAAAACTGGATAAGGTTGATACCTCTTAATTAAATAATGATACCACATTGTTTGGATATTCAGCCAACCTCAGAACTTCTTACCTGTAGAATTGTCTAGTTCTTAGTTTGTCAAAATACTTAGAATTTGATGAAAAACTTGGATCTTCTTATGAAATCATGTTATATTTCTCCAAAGTACCAAATTGTATGACCCTAACTCAACAGAAAATGAAGTTAATTTTAACCACATTTTCCTTAGTGCAATTTTGGGATATATGCCTGTGGTGGCCATAACCACTTTTCCCTTTTCAAAAATAAATTTGCAAGTTACTTATCTTTGGTTTCCTTTGTTCTTTCTGGCTTTTAGAACTTAACCTTCAGTACCTGGATGATTTTTATCTGTGTGACATAATAACTAGAAAATTGGGCTCATTTTAAATCATTTTTCTGTTATAACCCTACCCACATCATAAAATCTGTTAACAGTGTTTCCTTACATAATGCAGTATGATGACTATGTAACATTTATATTGGGTTAAATATTGAGTAATCTAGAAATGTTTTCAAGTGGGAGGATATTCACAGGTTATACATACCATTCCATTTTAGTGGGTCCTGGAACCAATCTGTCTTGGATACTGAAGAATGACTACTTCTCTCATTGATAAGGATTGTATTCCTACAGTGATACCTGCTCCCCCCACCTTTTTTTGCCAGTCTTGGGGCTTGAGCTTGGGGCCTGGGTGCTGTCCCTGAGTTTCTTTTGCTCAGGCTAGCACTCTACCATTTGAGCCATAGTGCTACCTCTGGCCTTTTCTGTTCATATGGTACTAAAGAAATGAACCCAGGGCTTCATGCATGCTAAGCAAGCAGTCTACCATTAAGCCACCTTCCCACCCCACCAGACCCATTTTTTAAAAATCTTATTTGTTTTGTCTCTTGCACCCAGGATTGATCAGAGATTATAGTGGATGCGCCATACATTTTTCAGTGTTGAATATACCATAATCTCTGTAATCATTAAAAGTTTAAAGTTACTTTTGAAGTCTCAAATTAGTTATGATGCACTTACTGTTTTAGCAGTCCTTGTATTCTATTATGTTCACACAACCAAAACCTACGATATTATATAGGCATTCCCCTATAAATGGTTACTTAGTACCTATTGTGTAGTCAGTAGCAACACAGATGTTAGGAAAAGAACTTTTAAAAGTCTGTAAGAATTGGAATTTTGTGCATAAGTTTTATGTATTTGATTAAAAGATCTTAAAGCCGGGCGCTGGTGGCTCACGCCTGTAATCCTAGCTACTCAGGAGGCTGAGATCTGAGGATCGCGGTTCAAAGCCAGCCCGGGCAAGAAAGACCATGAGACTCCTATCTCCAATAAACCACCAGAAAACCGGAAGTGGCGTTGTAGCTCAAGTGGTAGAGCGCTCGCCTTGAGCTGAAGAGCTGAGGGACAGCGCCCAGGCCCAGAGTTCAAGCCCTACGACCAACAAAAAAAAAGAAAAAAGAAAAAAGCCAGAAGTGGCGCTGTGGCTCAAGTGGTAGAGCGCTAGCCTTGAGCTGAAGAGCTGAGGGACAGCTCCCAGGCCCAGAGTTCAGGCCCCATGACCGGACCCAAAAAAAAAAGAAGAAGAAGATAAAAATTAGGTCATTTGTAAGAAAATGGATGGTAACTGATAGAAACCATGTAGGTTCAGAAGGACAAGGATCACATATTTTCTCTTGTGGAATCTAGATCTAAAAGATATACATAGATATATACACATATGTGTGTGAATTGGAATGGGTCTGCTACTTTTTTTCTTAGATGATTTCTTCAAAATTGCTCACAAAGGTCTGGCAATCCCATCTGTTATAATTGTGATTCACAAAATGATTTTGTTGTTCTCAAAAATAAAAAGGCTTTGAGGGAAAGTTTAAAATATTTGAGATTTCTTGCTGGGGAATTTTGCATCTAATCCTAGCTACTCAGGAGGCTGAGATATGAGGATCACAGTTTGAACTGGCCCAGGTAGGACAGTTTGTGAGACTTTTATCTCCAATAAGTTACACCCCCCCACCCCTTTAAAAAAAAAAATAGATGAGGTAGAGCTGTAGCCCAAGTGGTAGAGCACTATCCTTGAACAAAAGAAGCTGGGAGCTGGGAGCCAGTGGCTCATGCCTGTAATCCTAGATACTAAGGAGGCTGAGATCTGAGGATCAAGGTTCAAAGCCAGCCTGGGCAGGAAAGGCCATGAAACTCTTTGTCTCCAGTAAACCACCAGAAAACAGAAGTGGTGCTGTGGCTCAAGTGGTAGAGTGCTAGCCTTGAATTGAGGAGCTAAGGGACAGTGCCTAGGCCCAGAGTTAAAGCCCCATGACTGATATCCCCTCCCCCCCCAAATGCTTGGGAACAGTACCTAGCTTCACCACCCCCACAATTTGAAGTTTCTTAAAAATAATAAAATCTTTCCAATGGTGTAATGCCTACCCCCTTATCTTGTAGTACTGGGATTTAAACTTTAAGCTTAATACTTACCAGGCAGGTGCTACCACTTGACCCAAGCTTCTAGTCATTTTTGCTTAATACCTGTTGGAAATCTAGATGTATTCACTCACTATTGGGAGTTTTTGTCCCTTCCCTTTTAAAAATACTAAAAACAAGGATTAGACTTGTCTTACTTGTTCAAAGCCTGTATTTGATCCCAGCACAACAAAACAAAACAGTAGATTGGTTGGTGAGATTGAGTATGTAGTGTTTTGTATGGGTTTGGGGGTTTAATCACTGTAAACACCAGTTAATTAGTTCTACTTCTGGTTGTGATCAATTAGTTGTAAACACCACTGCCCTCGGACCAACCAATTAGTTCTACTTCTAAAAACTAATTAATAGCTATATGTAAATTGCATGATTTTTTTCTTTTAGATCATAAACCTTGGAATACAAATGAAATGACATTTGAGATGTACATTGGTAAAAATAATTATAGGCAATGGAATTCTTCATTAACCTTGAAAAGAACCTTAGGTCTTAGAGGGAGTACTTGCTTAGATAATTGATTCATCATTAAGAAAATTAGTTTAAATACATTATTTCTTTTCATGTCTTCAAATTCTTTACATACTAAACTTTGATAGACTCATGTTAAAGAAAATCTGAATCTTTCTTACCATTTATCCCACAATTATTTTGTATTTTGTGTTTTACAGTATTGAGTATGCATGGGTTAGGAATAGGGTGTGTGATGTTCTTTTTTTAGCCTGATTTATTCATCACTTAGGTCAAATGTATTTCTAAAATATATTTACTGTGAATCTTGCTTAAGGAAAAAAAAATCCCTGAGATATAAAACTTCTTATTTTCTTGTAGATGTACTTGAGGGATACAATGGAACAATATTTGCTTATGGACAAACATCCTCTGGGAAGACACACACAATGGAGGTAATATTTTATAATCTGTTCTTGGATATAGTTTCCAGTATAGACAAGGCATTCATCCCTTATTTCTGTAGTTATTGTAAAATAATGAAACATTTTTAATCTCTTGTCACATGCCAGGAGAGATGATACACAGATTTTGTCTTGTTGCTCAACATAACCACAAAATAGTGAATGTTTTAAGCAGGAATTCTCTATTATATGAGAAAATTTGAGTGCTTATATTGATTCTACTAAGAGTTGATTCTAGCCATGTGCTGGTGGCTAACATCTGTAATCCTAGCTACTCAGGAGGTTGAGC
Organism: Dipodomys merriami; assembly: GCF_024711535.1. Lineage (NCBI taxonomy): Eukaryota > Metazoa > Chordata > Mammalia > Rodentia > Heteromyidae > Dipodomys > Dipodomys merriami. The sequence continues at coordinate 946,669 of NW_027205459.1, read as the reverse complement.
TCTGAAGATCATGGTTCAGCGCCAGCCCAGGCAGGAAAGTTTGTGAGACTCTTTTTGCCAATTAACCACCAGAAAACTGGAGGTAGAGCTGTGCCTCAAAGTATTATAGTACTAGTCTTGAGCAAAAAAAGCTCAGGAACAGTTCCTCAGGCCCTGAGTTCAGCCCCATAATGGACCAAAAAAAAAAAAAAAAGGCTGAGATCATTGTGGCTTGAAGCCAACCAAGACAGAAAAGTCCTTGAGACACATGTCCAATTGAACACTAAAATACCATATTGGAGGCATGGCTCAAGTGTGAACAAGAAAAACCAAACCAGAGATCAAGGCCCTAAATTCAAATTCAAGCCCTGATACTCTACACACACACACACACACGCACGCACGCACGCACACACACACACACGCACGCACGCACGCACACACGCACGCACGCACACACACACACACGCACGCACACACACCACACCACCACCACCACCCCCCCCCACCCCCCCCACCCCCCCCACCCCCCACCCCCCGTCTTAAGAGATTAATTTAAACTTCCCTGATAAAAATGTCAGTATTGATGGTGTGGAAACACACACACACACACACACACACACACACACACACACACACACACACACACACACACACACACACACACACACACACACACACACACACACACACACACACACACACACACACACACACACACACACACACACACACACACACACACACCCTTAAGAGATTAATTTTTGCCTAACAGACTTCTCTGATAAGAATGTCAGTATTGATGTTGTGGCCTATTCCAACTTGGCGTCTAAACAGTCCGAAGGAAATGGAGGTGTGGCTAAAGTGGTAGAGTATCAGCTTTGAAAAAAGCTAAGGGAGAGCCCCGAGTTCAGGTCCCAGTACCAGCACCAAAATTACTGGCCTATGATCTTCTGCAAATACTGTATCTGAATGTATATCATAAAGTAATGACTGCTTATTTTGATGTAATTTTCCTTGCTTGATTTCATCAAGTATAAGACCAACATAGTATTTTAAAAGTGATAATAATCTAAACCTAGTGACTACGTGAAGTTGTTAAGATCAAACACGTTGCTGAGCACCGGTGACTCACATGTGTAATCCTTAAGTGCTCAGGATGCTAAGATCTTAGGATCATGGCTTGAAGCCAGCGGGGGCAGAAAAAGTCCATGAGACTCTTATCTCCAGTTAACTAGCAAAAATCCAGAAGTAGACCTGTGGCTCAAGTGGTAGAGTTCTAGCCTTGAGCACAAAAATCTCAGGATCGGCCTCCAGGCCATAACACGTAAGAAAAGATTAAGTGTATTCCTTGTACAATAGTGTACAATATTATACTTGAGTAAAATGGCTTTTTTAAAATTATTTAGAGAGCTGTCCACAAAAATAGCATTTGCAGTTCCTATCCTCTCTTGATCATAAATTATAAAAAATATTCTATCTCTTACAACTTGTTTAAGAAATCTGGTTTGTTTTTGTACATAGGGTAAACTTCATGATCCAGAAGGCATGGGAATTATTCCAAGAATAGTGCAAGATATTTTTAATTACATTTACTCCATGGATGAAAATTTGGAATTTCATATTAAGGTAAATTACAACTTAACATTCAAACCCAATTAAATATTTAATAAGTGAATAAACTGTTTTATAAATTTTCTTAATCCTTTTGCCCTTTAGGTTTCGTATTTTGAAATTTATTTGGATAAGATAAGGGACCTATTAGATGGTAAGTTAATTTCTTGCTTTTTAATAATGAAAATAGCTCCTGCTACTTTAGTAGTAGAAGTGAGTTTATTAGTAACTTAATTAAAAAACATTAAATTGACTTATGTGTAATGGGAAAATTAAATTTTTTTGAAGTTTTAGTTATGTATCTTTTGATATAGAATAGCATACAAGTACTTTTTATGTGGTACTAGGACTTGAACACAGGACCTTGTGTTTTTGCTAATGGTTGGTCCTCTGCCACTTCGGTATTTCTTAAGTGATACTTAAGTGATATTTTCGGTACTGCACTTTGAGTTAGAGAATCTCAGTCCTAAGTTCTTATATCAGCCAGTAGTCAAGTATATTATCTTTAGGCTTAAAGTCTACCTAGTAGCATTAGATTACAAAGGGAAGCCTATTAATTGTAGTTATTTCAAAACTGGTCTAAGAGTTTAGAATAATATTGCTACTTTTTCTCTTTTCAGTTTCAAAGACCAACCTTTCAGTTCATGAAGACAAAAACCGTGTTCCTTATGTAAAGGTACTTAGGAAATAATAGAAAATGGTTATTTAGAAAAAGCCCTGTATTAACTTTTTTAAAGGATTTGACAATACTTTAAATTTTTTCTAGGGATGCACAGAGCGTTTTGTATGTAGTCCAGATGAAGTTATGGATACCATAGATGAAGGAAAATCCAACAGACATGTAGCAGTTACAAGTAAGTAGAATATTTATTATTATTAGAGTATAAATCAAGTGAATAAATCAATTTCTGGATAAACTCACCCAGTTTGATAATCGTAAGATTTTTTAAAATGTAAAATAATTCTTTAAGGGAAATTACTAGTAAAGAAACCATGTTTATTTATAGTTGTTTATTATTTCATTTCAGATATGAATGAACATAGCTCTAGGAGTCACAGTATATTTCTTATTAATGTAAAACAAGAGAACACACAAACGGAACAAAAACTGAGCGGAAAACTTTATTTGGTTGACTTAGCAGGTAGTGAAAAGGTAAAGTCCTTATGTATTCTAAGCTATATTTAAGCATTTTTGTAAACTTTACCTTGAATTGGGACTTATACATGTGTTCATTGTTGCACATGGAAAATTTCGAAATTACTTTGTTAATCTGAGAATTATAATTGTTGGTGTCAGTGCTTTATGATAGCATAAGTTGAATGATCTGTCCTTTGACCACACTTGGTTCTGCCAGTATATATACCTTGACTTAAGGATGTGTGTTTATATTGAGAATTTGTTCAATATATGAAGTGAATTTTATTAAGTATTCCTTTTCTGGTGTCTTACCTGCATTGGTGACTGCCACTGCTGGTAACTTGCTTAATCCTTTCTGGTCTAGTTGTATAGTTGTCTCTTGCTTTCCATGGAGAATTGTTTTGAAAGATTATTCCACCCTCATGTCATCCTGTGGATACCCAGAAACACTGGCATTCAAGACTCTTACCTTATATGCACAGTATTTACATGTAATTTAGGCATATCCTATATACCTTCAATCATCTCCAGATTACTAATACATAATATAGTGTAAATGCTTTGTAAATAACAGTTGTATTGTGTAAGTGACTACTGTAAAAGTCTAGGCTAGGTGCCAGTGCCTCATGTCTGTAATCTCATCTAAATAGGAGCCCACCCCAAGAAAGAAAAAATTATTAGTAGGACCTTTATCCCAACCAGTAGCTGGGTGTTGTGGTGCAGGCTTGTCACAAGAAGGTCGGTTTCCAGGCCTGCCTAGACATAAATTCAATTTGTCTTTATCCCACCAAAAATAATTAAAGCAAACAGGCTTGGGGTGTGGCTCAAGTGGGAAAGTGCAAGTGCAAGGCCATAAGGTCAACCCCTACTGCTGCCAGAAATTTAAAAAAACAAAGTTTGTGTGTTCAAACGTGAGGTTTTTTCCTAAATCTTTTCCACTGTTGGCCAGTTGAATCCATGGATACAAAGCTTTGCTGATACTTTTTTCTTTGGATTATTATTTCATTTTTATAATATTGTATATCAAATTTTAGTTCACATTGATATCAGAATAGGTTTTGATGTTTTATATTGACCTTTATGGTCAGTATTGCTGTTCTGCTAAGACTGTCTGTAACTGTGGAATGTTAGGAAGCCATTTATTTAACAATGTTATTTATTGTTAAACATATTTGTAATGTAGGTATTTTAGACATTTTTAATATTTTTAAACAAATATAGTATGTTTAAATTTAATCTATTTTTTCTGTAAGTTATAGCCATTAACATTACATTTTAGTAGATTATAGGTTTGTCTTTTCTAATATAACAAAGAGTAGCAATGAAAATCGCTATGAATTGGTTATTTGAAGAGCACAAACTAAAAGTAAAATTTGATATGTTAATAATATCTTTTATGCAACTAGTTTAAGTTTTTAGAAGAATGGTACTTGCAGAATAGTAAGTAGAACCTTAGAATAAATGCTTGTTAAATAACATGAAGCTTGTGTTTTACCTTTGCAAATTATTGATGACTTACAGTTTCTAGAAAGTTGAAAGTAAATCATCTTAAACTTGTACTTTTGTTTTATTATTGTGGAATCATAGGTTAGTAAAACTGGAGCTGAAGGTGCTGTACTAGATGAAGCTAAGAACATCAACAAATCACTTTCTGCTCTTGGAAATGTTATTTCTGCTTTGGCTGAGGGTAGTGTGAGTATACATTCTCCTTTTTAGTGCCCTGCTATTTTGGGGGAGATTATTTTAATGTAAATGTGTGTATATATACATATATATGTGCATATATATGTGAGAGAAGTTCACAGAATCTGTGTAAATTAGTTCTTTTAAGAAATTTAATTATTAATGTAAATCTTAGTTTCCATCTTGATATTAAGCTGTTAAAATAACTAATTATTTCAAGTAGTTTTTATAGGGAATTTTATATAAAGTAACCCATTGATCTTCTTTTCTTTGTTTTTATATGTAGACATATGTTCCATATCGAGATAGTAAAATGACAAGAATTCTTCAAGATTCATTAGGAGGCAACTGTAGAACCACTATTGTCATTTGCTGCTCTCCATCATCATACAATGAGTCTGAAACAAAGTCTACACTCCTGTTTGGTCAAAGGTTTGTTAAGAAATACAAACTTGCCAGGAACTGGTGGCTCATGCCTGTAATCCCAACTACTCAGGAAGCTGAGATCTGAGGATCTCGGTTTGAAGCCAGCCCCGAGAAAAGTCCCTATGAGACTCTTATTTCCAATTAACCAATTAAAAATCTGGAAATAATGCTGTGGCTCAAAGTGGTAGAGTGCTAGTCTTGAGCATAAGAGCTCTCAGGGACAGCGCCTTGGTCCTGGATTCAAGCCCCATGACCAACAATGACAGAAAAAGAAATATAAAGCCTAAAATGTATCTTTTATTCTTTTCTTGGTGCTAGACTTACTTGGGGCTTGAACTCAGGACCTGGGTGCTATACCTGAGCTTTTTATTTATTAATTTTTAATGCCAGTCCTGGGGCTTGAACTTGGGACCTGGGCACTGTCCCTGAGCTGCTTTTGCTCAAGGGTAGCACTGTACTACTTGAGACTGTGCTACTTCTGGCTTTTTCTGTTTATGTGATACTGAGGAATCGAACCCATGGCTTCATGCATGCAAGGCAAGCACTCTACCACTAAGCCACATTCCCAGCCCTTAAAGCCTAAAATGTAGGCAGACTTTTTTATATTAAATTTATTAATGTCAGATAGCTGTTCAAATCAGTGCATATTTTTAAAATGTACTTTGCTTTTTAAGTGAGAGTTCATAGGTCCATACTTTATTTTGCATATATTAAGATTTCATGCAATTTAAGTTAGTTGTTAACTTAAATTTGTATGAGAATTTTTAATTCATCATTAATAAGCATTTGAATTAGATATGATAAAAGCCTCGCATATACAATCCATTGTTAATCCCGTTAACTTATTTTACAGGTTCAAAAATCTCTAAGAAATGATTAGTCTATGAAAATTAATAGTGTTTACTTTACCTGAGACTTTGAATTATAATTTATTTTCTCAATTCGGCCTTGAAAATTAATTGCAAAAATGCATGCTCTGCATTTTTTGTTTTTGTTTTTGTCTTTAGTGAGTTCTTTTTTTAACTATTCAAAGATTTTGAGGTTGATTCAAACTTAGATGGTAATAAGTAAGCACTATACATAAAGGCTTTTAGAATTTAGTATGAAACAACTGGGGAAAAATGTGGAATATTCAGTTATTAACCATATATTATACATTGTATCTGTCAACCAAAAGTAATATCAATCATATCCATTTTTTCCAATTTTATCTCTTAGGGCCAAAACAATCAAGAATACAGTCTGTGTCAATGTGGAGTTAACAGCAGAACAGTGGAAAAAGAAGTATGAAAAAGAAAAAGAAAAAAATAAGACCCTACGCAATACCATTCAGTGGCTTGAAAATGAACTCAACCGATGGCGTAATGGTAATTACTTAAGAATCTCTTATTTTTTTATTCAGTATAGATTTAGGGCTATTTCATGAACATGATATTTTTATACTAATGTAAGTGAAAGTAAAGCATGTCCATTTTTCAGTTTTTATGTGTTAGAATTTTTTTTTCTGATATGTTTAGAGGGATAGATACCAATTACAACATCTTGCCATAGCAATGTAGTTAGATTAGGTAGAAGTAATAAAATGAATTTCCGGGACAAAGCTGAATTATAATTCCAGCATTTGGAAGGCAGAGGCAGGAGGATTCTAAGTTTGAGGCTATCCTGGCCTGCATAATAAAACCCTGTCTGAAAAAAAGTCCCTCAGGGATAGAGTGAATAGAAAAGTTGATCCAAGCTACTGAAATTGAATAAGAAAGAGTAAAACGTTGAAATAACTCATTAGCAGTCATCTGCTGCAGAAATACCAATATGTAAAATTGCTGTCCCACAGAATACCTTTGAAAGAATAAAAGTGGGTAAGAAATCATAGTATATGTTTATACTATAGTAAAATAGAAGGGCTGGGAAGGTGGCGCAGTGGTAGAACGCTTGGCCTTGCATGCATGAGACCCTGGGTTCGATTCCTCAGCACCACATAAGCAAAAAAAAAGAAAAAAGCCGCAAGTGGCGCTGTGACTCAAGTGGTAGAGTGCTAGCCTTGAGCTGAAGAGCTGAGGGACAGCGCCCAGGCCCAGAGTTCAGGCCCCACGACTGGACCCCCAAATAAATAAATAAATAAATAAAATAGGAAAGAGTGGATAGGAAGGGCAGTTTTATATTACCCATGTCAACCCATTCCCAAGCCATCTTAGTGTTTGGGAAGAAAAAGAGAAGTCAGCACAAGCTGTTCCCTTGGAATCCAATACTGGGCAGGCTCCAACTACCCCAAACATGAGGCAGGTATCCACAGAACTGAACTTTCAGAACTGCCTCAGTGCCAAGTGGGAGGCACCCTGCAATCATGGGCTTTATACCTTGGGAAGTAGACTTGATCTCCAGTGTCGGCAGTTGACTCTGGGCAGGCCTTAGGGCTCTCAGGTGTCTAGCCTGTCCTGGATATCTGGATGGGCTGACTGGAGAGGCTTTTTCACACAAACCTAATTTGCAGAGTAGAGCAAGTGGTTAACTTCTTCAAGTTGGAACGCATCAAAGCACACATACATGGAAACATGGAATCCCCAAACAGATAAAGTGCCATCACCCGACCCAAAACAAATGGAGATGAGAGAGTTTCCTGACAAAGAATTCAAAACAACTATTAGAAGGAACCTATGTGAATTTCAGGAAAATCCAAAGACAGTCCAATAAACTATGGAGAAAAATAAGTGATCAGAATGGGAAATTGAGTCAAAACCAAATAGGAAACACCAACAGCAGAACTGACCAAAAGCAAAAAAACAAAAGACTCTGTGTAGCTAACACAGATTATTTAAAATTAAATTGTACAAAAAATGAAGTCAAATAAAATTGAAATAAGTTTAAGATATGTGGATTTTTTTGTTTTAGGGGAGACAGTGCCGATTGATGAACAGTTTGACAAAGAGAAAGCCAACTTGGAAGCTTTCACAGTGGATAAGGATATTACTATTACCAATGATAAGCCAGCAGCCACAATTGGAGTTGCTGGAAGTTTTACTGATGCTGAAAGAAGAAAGTGTGAAGAAGAACTTGCTAAATTGTACAAACAACTTGATGACAAGGTATGAATTATTTGGAAGTGGTGCTGTAGCTCAAGTGGTAGAGCGCTCGCCTTGAGCTGAAGAGCTGAGGGACAGTGCCCAGGCCCTGAGTTCAAGCCCCACGACCAACCAAAAAAAAAAAAAAAAAAAAAGGTATGAATTATTTGTTCTAAGTCTGTTTTGTTTTGGATTGTTATTTATGAATTTGAATGTTAGGGCTCCTACTGCTCTATATACAGCTTCCTTGGTTTCTGTTAGCTTTCTTTTGGGGACAGGAAAGACCTTTTGTGCTCATTGCTAATGCTCTACTACTTGAGCCAAAGCTCTGTTTCTGGTATTTTGGTGGTTAATTGGAGATAAGAGTTTCATGGACTTTACTGTCTGTGTGAAGTCCTATATTTGATGCCTAGCACCATAGGAAGGAAGAAAAGGAGGGATTGAGGGAAACTTTCTGAGGAAAATTTGGTAAATGACATTGGAATATGGAATCTGATGATCCTAATAAAATATAAAACAGGAAGAATAATACATTTCTTAAATCATTAGTGTCAATCATGTGAAAAATAACATTTTGAACTTAATAGAAAGGAGGGAAAGGATAAGAACAGTAGAGTATAGGAGAAAATTACTTTCTTTAATGTATTTTAAGCAGAGATGGCCTATTTGAAATGCTTTGTATCTAATTTCAGCAGTAACTTTGAACTTTCTTATTTTTCTAGCATTTTAAATATTTAATTAGTGACTTTAAAAATAAGTAGTTTTTCCTCTTCACCTAAATGAATTACCATTTTTGATAACTGAATTTTGTTTCAAAATTTTCTAAAGAGAAAAAACTATGTTGATTTGAAAACACTATTTGTGGGCTATAGTAATTTCAGAATTTGTATGGGAAACAGTTACACTATTACTTAAATGCTTGAAAATTTTTAGGATGAAGAGATTAACCAACAGAGCCAACTGGTGGAGAAACTGAAGACACAAATGTTGGATCAGGAAGAGGTATGTTTAACTTTCTTTCATAATGCATCCAAAAAAGTTTCATTTGTTACTATCATTTGAAGATAAATCTATAGATGCAAGAATTTAATATTTTATGACTAAGTGCATAACATTGTGGCCTCCTGGAGGAGATAAATCATGGATTGATGTATAGATTAACTTCCTCTTAAGTTATTTATTTTAATTTTGCTTTGTTTTTAAATTGGAGTTTCCTTTCTCCTGGAGAGAAGAGAACTTTTTTGAAATATTTTTACCAGATGTGGTGTATACATGTAATCCTAGCACTCAGGAGGCTGAGGCAGGAAGCCTGTAAGTTAAACAAAAAAATTTTATTTTAGTCTGCGGGGTAGTATTAGGGTTTGAATTCAGGGCTCCAGATTACTTTGTTTGCTTGCTTGGTTGCTGTTCTACCACTTTAGCCAAGCTTTCTCTCTGGCTTTTTGCTGGTTATTTTGAAGATGGATTCTCAAAAGACATTTGTGTTCAGGCTGGCTTCAAAATGATATCCTCTGGATCTCAGTCTCCTGAAAAGCTAGGATTATAGACAAGCCACCAGCACCCCACCAGAAACTTTAGCATCAATTGACTGGACTTTTAACTTTTTTATAGTAATAAAGCAAAGGGGTCCAGTCATGGGGCCTGAACTCTGGGCCTGGACACTGTCCCTCAGCTCTTCAGCTCAAGGCTAGCGCTCTACCACTTGAGCCACAGCGCCACTTCCGGCTTTTTTCTTTTTGCTTATGTGGTGCTGAGGAATCGAACCCAGGGCCTCATGCATGCAAGGCAAGCACTCTACTACTGAGCCACCTTCCCAGCCCTAAAATGTTGTTTTTTATCTTATTATTGGTCTGTGAGGAAGAGTTAGGACAGTGATTTGAGTAACTTTAGATTCTTCCCCGCCCCCTAATGAACAATACTCACGTGTGGATATGACTACGAGCTTTTTTTTTGGTTTGACCAAGGGCCTTGTGCATGCAGGCAATCTTCTACCATAAATTTTTTTTATTAAGCCAGGTGCAGGTGGCTCAAACCTGTAATTGTAGTTACTCAGGAAACTGAGATCTGAGGATTGAGGTTCAAAAAAGCCAGCCTGGGCAGCAAAGTCTGCGAGACTCTTTTCTCCAATTAACCACTTAAAAACCAGAAGTAGCACTGTGAGTAAAGGTGGTGGAGTGCTAACCTTAAGCAAAAGAGCTCAGGAACAGTGCCCAGGCCATGAGTTCAAGCCTCATGACTGAAAAACAAAAAACCCAACTCCTGTAGTCACTGGTTCACTTGAAAACAAGATACAAGTCTACAGGTATTAAAGACTTTAAAAAAAAAAATCCCATTAGCTTTAATTGTATTTTTCAGCATTACTTTTTATGGAAATGAGAATGTCTCATGAATTGAAAGCACTTTTTAGAGCTGGTCATGTGGTACAGTGCTTGCATGGAATGTGCAAAGGCCCTGGATTGATCCCTACCACTGCAAAATAAAGGAAGATTGTAACTCTTTCATCGTTTCTACCCACTTCTGTTCATTTCTGTAGTCTTTCCTTTCATCTCAGTTCTTCCATATCTTTCTTTTCCTAGATCCTAGTTTGGTCCTTCATTTTATCCCACCCTGTATGGAAAAAATAGTCCCTATGTAAGTTTTTTTGGGGAGATGAGGATAAAGTTTATATCCCGTTTATAAGGGTTGTCCATCCTCATTGAAATTAATCCTGGTCATTTCATCTTCATATTTAAACATAACTGTAGGACATTTTTGGTTATCTTGGGGTTTTTTTTGTTTGTTTGTTTGCTGTTTTGTCCTGTGCATTATAGGATATTTAGCGTCCCTGATTCTAAATGCTATTATTACCCAGAAGGAACATCCCATGATTTCCAAATACGAACACTCCTGCATATTTCTGAATGTCCCTACTAAAAGCCATTGATCTGCCAGTGGCTCACACCTGTAATCCTAGCTACTCTGGAGCCTGAGATCTGGGGATTATGGTTTGAAACCAGCCCAGGCAAGAAAGACTGTGAGAATCTTTTTCTACCATTAACTGAAAAGCCAAAAGTGGAGCTGTGGCTCAAGTGATAAAGCACTAGCCTTGAGCAAAAAATGCTCAGGGATAGCCCTAGGACTGGCACCAGAAAACAAAAAAGGTCACTTATTGGATGATTGCAGTAGCTTCTTGACTAGTCTGTTCTCTCCATTTCAAATTTTATGTGCTGAGGCATAGCATTGCTCCCAGTGTTGCCCAAAGTAAATCTAAACTTCTAATGAACTATTCTAAACATCTAAGTTCTTGTTTGTCTGAACTCAATTCATAAGTCAATAGAGTCGATTAGTAATTTTCACCTAACTAAAATCTACCTATTTTATTCAATTTTTCTTTAAATACTCTCTAGAAACACCTCCTTTTCTTTCCTTTCCTTTTCTTAGTCATGGGGCCTGGACTCTGGGCCTGGGCGCTGTCCCTCAGTTCTTCAGCTCAAGGCCAGTGTTCTACCAATTGAGCCACAGCACCACTTCTGGTTTTCTGGTAGTTTATTGGAGATAAAAGTCTCAGACTTTCCTTCCTGGGCTGGGCCTTTGAACTGTGATCCTCAGATCTCAGCCTCCTTAGTAGCTAGAATTACAGGTGTGAGCCACCAATGCCTGGCTAACACCCCCTTTTCTCAACTGCCAAACTCCTACTGGTCCTGTCCTCCTTTATAACTTACATTCCACTCTGTGTTTGCCTTTTCTAGGTTCCTGTCTTATTTTACTAGACTCCGCAAAGGCAAAATGTTATCTTACATTCTGTCTTCCCCCAGGGCCTATGTAATAAGTATTCAGTAAATTTGTTGAATGAGTGTTAAACATTAGCACCCACATTTTATTTCTTGGTGCTTAGTAAATGATAAAGCCATTCGATGTGTTGTAAAAATTATATTTATTGGTGAAAATACATATTTTACTGTTTCTTTATAGCTTCTGGCATCTACCAGAAGGGATCAAGACAATATGCAAGCTGAGCTGAATCGCCTTCAAGCAGAAAATGATGCCTCTAAAGAAGAAGTAAAAGAAGTTTTACAGGCCTTAGAGGAACTTGCTGTTAATTATGATCAGAAGTCTCAGGAAGTTGAAGACAAAACTAAGGAATATGAATTGCTTAGTGATGAATTGAATCAGAAATCGGTAAGATACAGGTACTTTTTCCTTAATAGTAGCATAATCAAAGTTAATTGGAAAGTTACTTAAGTTATTTCTAAATAAGCCTTAGGTACTGATAGCATCAAGTCTCAGGATTTGATAGCATTCAGAGTCATGCTTTAACTTCAATTATCCTGTATTTTGAAACCTTGTAAGTAAAGGAAGAGGGTTATTATTTTGGTTCCTGAAGGTCTTTAAAATGTGTGCTTTCAGGATTAATTGAAAAGATTTTAGCTATTCTTAATGATAAAGTGAAAAGAACTAAAAGCCTTCAGTTTTTACTATTAGGTGATTATTCAAAACTACAAATCAAGAAATAAATACACAAAAAGTAAAGGTAATGCTGTTTAACTGAATTATTTAGAATAGTTCCAAGGACATAAAAGCATGTAATTTTTCACTAGAACAGTGAATAGTCCATCACCTGGAATGATGCCTTCCCAGCACAATGTAATAGGATCTTCTGTGGTTCTCTAATAAGTGGAAATTTTTATTTACTATTCCTTAGGGCAGGGACTACCAACCAGTGATGCCAGAAATAGTATATAGCTATAATTGTTTCAATATCACTATTCTTAGTTTCTCATTTAGAAATTGGAACTGGACTTGCACTCAGGTTCATCACATACCACCTATTTCCCAGACTCTGTACTCTTGTCTAAAGGAAAGCAGTCAGCACAATGAAATAACACTGTTAAAAGGTTTCCTTCCCCTGATGAGTTCATCTCCCCTTTTTAATCACCAAAGCTTGAAGTCAATTTAGTGCCATGGAGATTAAAGACATCATTATAGACTTCCCAAGTTAAATTGTTAAACCTATTTGTTGTTTAGTAGGTAGAACAATGGCAACATCAGAACTCTACAACATCAGAACTCCTTGTCTATTGGTTACAGTTTCTAAGACATAAATAACTGTGTCTTGTTGTGGAGTTGAAATTGGTACTATCACAATTGGTAATAGTTACAAACCCCTGGCATTTAGTACCTTATATGCTTAAACAATATTATTAGAGAAAATGTCTGTAAGTTTTAACGTTTATGAGAAGCAGGCAGTATTATGAGAATTGCAAGAAAGCTAGTATTCTTTTCTAGATTAAATCAGACAAACATACTGATATTCAGAAATTTCAAGAAATTAGCCACAAGAAGAAACAAGTTGAAATGAAACTCTCAGTGATTCACATCTGCAATCCTAGCTATGTAGGAGAATAGATAGGAGGATTGTTGTTTGAGGCTAGGCTGGAGAAAATTGAGACAACTTATTTGAAAAATAATTAAAAGAAAAAAAGGTAAAACTATACCATTAAAGACAAGGACTAAAAATGAGTAACTTGCACTGAGTTGCAACTTAAATAGCTTAAAAAATGAGCCAAATTGGTTTGGTCTTTTCAAAATTTGATGACTTTGTAGCTGTTACTAACTGTAGACTTGTAGTAATTGAACTTAGTAATGTTACTTCATCATTAGCTCCTAGATAATTGTTTAAATCATAGTATCACAAGTAATATTATCAGCAGGTGGATTCTTTTTAGTGAGTATGTAGAAAGTAAATGAAGAATGCATATTAACCATGTAGAAATTTAGCTCTATTCTGAGCTAGCATTAATTTGCTTAGACTGAATTTCCAAAGGTAAACCAATACAGCAATGAATAATATCTAGCTAATTATATCTAATTGATTTTGGAACTGCCACTTCATGACAACAATCCAGTCTCAAAAATGCAGTAGAGGGCTGGGAAGGTGGCTCAGTGGTAGGGTGCTTGCCTTGCATTCATGAGGCCCTGGGTTCGATTCCTCAGCACCACATAAGCAGAAAAAAAAAAGCTGGAAGTGGCGCTGTGGCTCAAGTGGTAGAGTACTAGCCTTGAGCTGAAGAGAACCCAGGCCGAGTTCAGGCCCCACGACTGACCCCCCCCTCCCAAAAAATGCAGTGCAATTAGTACATATTCTCTTATTGTTCTATTATGTGTTTAAGTGGTATGGTAGGAAGGGAAGTGCCAGTTTTGGGATTTTAACTTGGGAACTTGAGAACTCTACCACTTGAGCCTCACACTTACTGACAGCCCCTGCACATCTATTCTTTTTTTTTTTTATATATACACATTTTATTTCATTGTAATGATGTTGTGTAGAGGGGTTGCAGTTACATGAGTTGAATAAGGTAATGAGTACATTGCTTGCTGAACTTTGTCACCCCCTCCTTTGTTTTTTCCCTACTGTATATATCCCTTTCCTCCCTTTTCCCCTCCCCCACACACATGTATTCTTAATGGACTAAAATATGGCTACTTTACATAGTCTGTGAAATCTAAAATATTTTTTAAGCTCAACTTGGGAGCTGGCCCAAAATTCAGTAGATAGATATCTTGAGCTATATGGTACTTTATAGGTTACGTGAAAAACTTGAGATCCTCATGAGGATTTGAATTGAGTTTCGTCTGTTCTTTTCATTTTTGCTTATCAGGCAACTTTAGCAAGTATAGATGCTGAACTTCAGAAACTTAAGGAAATGACCAGCCACCAGAAAAAACGAGCCGCTGAGATGATGGCATCTTTACTGAAAGACCTTGCAGAGATAGGAATTGCTGTGGGAAATAATGATGTGAAGGTAAATAGAACTAAATATTAAATGTATATTCAACTCCTAAGTTTGATTACTGCTTATCTTCATAAGGCTCAAAGATTTTGCATTTAGAAATTATCTTAATAATGTTACCATGTAAGTATTTGTAATATTGTTGAAGAAGCTGAAGGAGGAAAGTCATAAATAAATTGGCCCGTGCTTGCTTTAAATGTTATTTTTAAAGGAAAAATAATGAACACTGAATAATTCTTCTTTAACAGTTTTAATATGCCTTGTTTTGTGTGTTTTAATGTGATTTTTATGTTGCCCAGGCTGGCGTCATAATGGGCTCAGATGATCCATGTGCCTCAGCCTCTCAAGTAGCTGGGGACTAGTCATACATCACTGTGCCCCATATTTTTCCCTGTATCTTATAATGGATACTAATACAGGTTATGTCAACATTACATATGTGGTCAAACATTTAGCAAGTCAACTGCAGAAGCATGCACATACTTCATGTTGTTAGAGGCCAGGATTCTTAGTTCTATAATTTCTTCACACCAACTCACCTTTGAAACAAAGGAACTAAATACTAGGTGACCTAACTTGCTGTCTTTAGAATCAGTCTGAATATCCTGCTCTACCCATTTTTATGGTTATGTGGAATACAAAGATACATGGGAATTGTTCCATCTTTGGATGTAAAAGTAAATTTACTTCATGTCACTGAACATTAGAAAGGGGATGTCAAGCCAGGCGCTGGTGGTTCATTCCTGTAATCCTAGCTACTCAGGAGACTGAGATCTGAGGATCGCAGTTCAAAGGCAGTCCGGGCAGGAAAGTCTGTGAAACTCTTATCTCTAATAAACCACTAGAAAACCAGAAGTGGTGCTGTAGCTCAAGCGGTAGAGTGCTTGCCTTGAGCTGAAGAGCGCAAGGACTGCACCCAAGCCCAGAGTTCAAGCCTCACAACTCAAAAAAAAACGAAGGGATTCTCAGTTGCTCTGTACATTTATGTTAATTTAAGTAGGAAAAAAAAATGGTGAAGGCTGGAAAAAAACCAACAGTAGTTATGGCTTATATGTTGTCATACCACCAGTGATAAAAACAGGTTCCTTGATGCCTTGACTGCTTTGTTACTGCACCTTTCTAGCAGTTTGGAAACAAGTCAGTCTTTCAAATAGGTATTGGGGAAGAAGACACAAAAAAACTTAAGGATGCTTAGTATTTTGTCATCTACATGTAGTTCTTTTCTGTTGAACTTTTTTTTCTTTACTCTTTTACAGTTTATGCTTTTTAATGCATTATAATTCCATCATCACAGTGTTCAGAATGGTTTACCACCATGAAAAATTTTTGCTTTACTACCCTACCTCCAAGTTTTTGTCACTATTATTTTTACCATCTATATATGCTTCTCCAAAATACTAGCTTTTCCTTAGAGTATGCATTTATGCGTAATTTTTTTGTCCTTCATTTGTTTAATATTTTGTCTAGTGTCTGTATTGAACTCAGAGTCTCATGTTTGTTCCGCTTGCTTGCTTCATCAGCAGGCACTACTTGAGCCTCACTTCAGCTGGCTTTTTGCTAGTTATTGGAAATCTAGTCTCATGGGCTTTTCTGCCTGGGTTGGCTTTGAACCTAGATTCTAGATCAATCTCAGCCTTCTTAGTAGTTAAGATTATAGCAGATGGTTCCTGCCTTAGTTGATTTTTGAGACCAAGTTTTAATATGAGCCCCACCTGGAGCTCACTTTGTATAGGCCCCTGCTTGTCTTGTACTTTTGATCCTGTCCATTGTATAGCTCAGGCCTGCTACAGCAGTGTGCCACCAAGCCAGCTGTTTATAGGCTTTTTAAGAAATTTCCAAGTGGTCTTCCAAAGTGACTAGCAGTTTATATTCCTACGGTGTTTAATGAGAATTGTTGGTTAATCCTCAGTCGTATTTAGTATTAGGTTTTAAAAAAAATTTTGTAACTATCTGTTTTTAATATTTTACTATTTTAATTTGCAGTATTTTGCAGAACTGAATTTTAATTTTAATAGAGTCTAACTTGCTCTTTTGTTTTCTTGGATTGTATTTTTGGGTACTATTTTAAAAATTTATCACCAAAATAAGATTTTCTCCTATTTTGCATTTACGTTTAGGTCTCTTGGAGCTAATTTTCCTGTAAATATTAAGATTCAGTGTTATTCGTGGATATTTTATTAGAGCACTGTTTGTTGAAAAGAATGTCTTTCTGCATTGAATTCCTTGGCCCTATGTCAGAGATCAGTTGATAATGTATTTATGTGGGTCTATTCCTGAGCTCTGTATTCTTCTGTTCCATTGACCATTTGTCTTCAGTACTATATAGTAGTTATCCTTATCAACAGTTTGGTTTTTCATGGTTTCAATTACTATAGTACACTGTGGTATGAAAATATTAAATGCAAAACCCTAGGAATAAATCATGTATACATTTTATGGTCTATTTAGTGTGTTATAATTTATAGTTATTAAAATTCCTGTTTTATTAGATATTATTGTTAATCTTTTACTGTGCCCAAGATAAACTTTATAGGTTTGCATAAGAAAAAAACAGTGTCAAGATTTCAGGCAGCCATGGAACAGTTTTCAGGGAAAGGAAACTTGGTATTGTCTTGATTCTTACAGTCTTCTTACAGTAACGCTTTAGCATCTATCTTTAATATTGTTGGGCACCCTCTATATAAATTTCAGAAACAATTTTTCAATATTTGTAAAGTAACTTGTGATTTGGGGATTAAATTCTTTCATGCTTTTTACTTATGATCTTGATATATTGGGTTTATTGCCTTTGTTGCCTTTTTGTGTATTAGTTTGTTTTTGTGCTAATGTAAGTGAAACTTTCATTTTTGTGGTACAGGGGTTTAAGCTCACTACTTTCAATATGCTAGCCAGTGCTCTGCTGCTAAGCTTTAACCCCAGCCTGTATGTTTATATTCCAAATTAAGTGGAATTACTCATTGTTGTTATATAGAAGTTGGTTGACTTTTATACAAATCTTATAGCCTTCAAATGCCACTATAGTTAGTTTCATGAGTTTTTCTTGATGGTCATATCATTAGGGAAAGTAAAAACAGTATTTCTACCTTCCTAAACTCCATTCTTCATTGATTTTTTTTTTCCTTGGGGTGTAGTCATTGAGAATAGGGTCTTATTGTGTAGCCGAGCATGGCTTCAAATTTGCCATCTTCTTTTTTTTTTTGGCCAGTTCTGGGGCTTGAGCTCAGGGCCTAGGCACTGTCCCTGAGCTGCTTTTGCTTGAGGCTAGCACTTTACCGCTTGAGCCATAGCACCACTTCTGGCTTTTTCTGTTGATGTGGTACTGAGGAATCGAACTTAGGGCTCATGCATGCTAGGCAAGCACTCTACCACTAAGCCACATTCCCAGCCTAAATTTGCCATCCTCAGCATCCCAACTGTTAGGACTATAGGTGTATGCCAAATGCCCGCCTGACATTGGAAGTGATGGAAATTTTTAATGAAACCCCTAAAAGATAAGGAATGTGTAGATCTTCCTTGCTGAGCTTAAAAAATCCTTTCTCTTTCATCTAAACACCTCTTACTTGCTCAGTCTTAATCTGAACTCGTACACAGTTAACAAAAAATTTATGGAAGAGTTCTTGTGAAAAGGAAATCCAGCCATTTAAAAGAACATAAATCTATTAGTTTAAGTTGTAAAGTAGGAAAGACAGGCTAGGACTAGTGGTGTACATCTGTTACTCAGGATGCTGAGACTGAAGCAGGACAGTTTTGAGTTCAAGGCTAGCCCGAGCTAACTAGGAAAGTCCTGTTTCAAAACACAAAGAGAAAAAAATGGGAAAGGGTAAAAAAAGTAGGCTCTATTTACACTTTGTTAAAATAATAATAAAAGGTAAATTCCAGACTTCTTGTGCCTTATGAATGTTTTAAAATGTATTGTGTTAAAACATTTTCTAGTTTAATGGGGGAAAAAAACAGTGAATATCTTTGAGTTTCAATTTTTATTTCATTTGTTTCTCACAGCAACCTGAAGGAACTGGCATGATAGATGAAGAGTTCACTGTTGCAAGGCTCTATATTAGCAAAATGAAGTCAGAAGTAAAGACAATGGTGAAACGCTGCAAGCAGTTGGAAAGCACACAAACAGAGAGCAACAAGAAAATGGAAGAAAATGAAAAAGAGTTAGCAGCATGCCAGCTTCGCATCTCTCAAGTGGGTGTTCTAGAACATTTCTTCATTCTTAAACTAGCCATATATAAATTATTATAAAGGTTTTTAGAAAATTAAGCAACTATAAGTTCAGCAATGAAATAAAAAGCTTCATTTAGTTATGTTGTCTTCATAGAGCAGGTATAGTATAAGAGCTCAAATGATTCAACGATTATATTTGCTAGTGTGTTTGTATGTTCAGTGTAGAAATTTGCTAAAAAGATGTGACTTACGTGACTGGAAGACTACTGAAAAGTGGCACAGTGGTGAATGTTTTCTAGGTTTGGCTGGTCTGTTATTCACTATGACAGGAACTGGTCAAAGAGAAAAAGAAATCACATTAGATAGAGATAGCTACAGGAATATCTAATGCCATGAGACTTACTGCCTTCATGTATAAGTGAATGTCCATTTTATTGAATTAATTTCTTAAGATTTTAAGTCTGGCCCCTGAGCACTTTAGGATAAAGTGCCTTAATAATTTCTTTGTAAATACATACTTACGTAAGCAATAAAATGTGCTTACTTTCAAAAATTCTTAACAAAATATGTGTGAGAGATACATTTCCCACCTCATGTCAGTATGTTTTTTCTAAAAGCATGAAGCAAAAATCAAATCATTGACTGAATACCTTCAAAATGTGGAGCAAAAGAAAAGACAGCTGGAAGAATCTGTGGATTCCCTTGGTGAAGAACTAGTTCAGCTTCGAGCCCAAGGTATTGGCTTCTGATTGTTTATGACTCATTCATTCTTTCTTACCTTAGTATAGTTATTGTATTCCTGGATTGATACTGATGGATAATTTGGAATGAATGATAGACAATTATGTCTTTAAGTGTGGCTTTGAGGTCTTTATTTTTCCCCCTTCAGCACTGTATAGAGACTTTCACTCTAGGATTTGAGCTCAACGTGAGGTCTTTAAATTATGAATGGTAATCTATTACTTGAGCCATACCTCTACTCCAGCTCTTTGCTGGTTTATTAGAGATTAGAGCTTCGATTTGTCTGCCCAAGCTGGCTTTGAGCTTCTGTTCTCAAATCTCAGCCTCTTAATTACCTAGATTTATCTTAGACACCAGTGCTTGGCTTGAAGTCCTTTGTGTGTGTGTGTACATATGCCAGTTCTAGGGCTTGAACTCAGGGCCTGGGCAGTGTCCCTAAACTTTTTTTCTTAAGATTAGTGCTCTACCACTTGAGACACAGCTCTACTCTGACTTTTTGGTGGCTAATGGGTTATAAGAGCCTCAGGGACTTTTCTGTCCAGACTAGCTGCAAACCGTAATCCTCAGACCTTAGCCTCCTAAATATTACAGGCATGAGCCATTGGTGCCTGGCTTTGAAGTCCTTTTATAATTATGTTTGAATATATAAATAGTGAAGCTTCCTAGCTTTACTTTTTTACTTTTTCTATAGTTTGTGTGTGTGTGTCTGTCTCTGTATACACACTGTATACACACATGCATGTGTATGTGCGTGCAAATCTTAACATAATAGGGTTTTTATAAACATTTGCTTTATGTAACTAAATGTACTAGTCAAAATTGTTATCAAACTTGGAGAATACTATTAAGTAGCCTACTTTTTATAAAAACTCATTTGCTTATTTTGGTTTATTAAAGAATAAGGCTTATTTTGCTCCACATTTGTCTTTTCTTCTTAAACAGAGAAAGTCCATGAGATGGAAAAAGAGCACTTAAATAAAGTTCAAACTGCAAATGAAGTGAAGGTAAACCTGTTGCTATATGGGATTCTAATAACTTTCATCTGTCATTATTAATTTTTATTAATCTGACTTTAAAATCTCTTTCCCCCCCAAATTTTAGCAAGCTGTTGAACAGCAGATCCAGAGTCACAGAGAAACTCACCAAAAACAAATCAGTAGTTTGAGAGATGAAGTTGAGGCAAAGGAAAAACTTATAACTGATCTTCAAGAGTAAGTATTTTACCTTTTCATATTGAAATTATTTTAATGGATTAATTGGATAGGAAGAAATACTAGGTTATTAGTGGATAATAATATCTTTACTTGAATTTGCCAACTGAAATGAAATTATAAAGTTTGGCTTGGAAAATTAAGTATTTTAACATTGATGGATAGAACTTCGAAGTTGCAGGTCATATTTTTGAAAAATGTTTTTAGGCCTTTTTAACTACTCAGTAAAAAGAAAAACTTCAGCTTAAACTCATTCTTACAAATAGTTATCAGAATTTTAAAATCATTTGAGAAAAGTTTAGTTGGAAATTGTTAACTTTCATGTTTCAACAGAAGTCTTAATTCATCTAGAAGCCATTTACTTTACAGAAATTATAGAGGTCTGTAATGATTTGAGTAAAAGTCAGAAGAGATTTAAGAAGTCAAAATAAAATGTTAAAATTTGGGATATAGATCTCATTGTTAATACCTAATAAGAAGGAAGGATAAGGATTCTAAGAGTAGAATAAAATAATTATTTCAAATCAGAACATCAGAAGTACTGTCTGGCTGTAACTAGGTCCCTTTCCTGTTCTTCCTCCCATGTGATGACAAAGGAGGCTTTCCTTGTTTGGGTTCAAAAAAAGTTTTGATGAGGCATTCAGAAAACTGAAGTTGAGCTTGCCTTTTTTTTTTCCAGCCAAAACCAGAAAATGGTGTTAGAGCAGGAACGCCTAAGAGTGGAACATGAGAAGTTAAAAGCTACAGATCAGGAAAAGAGCAGAAAACTACACGAACTTACGTGAGTAATTATTTTCACTGAAGTTTAAAAATAGAAAATTCAGTTATTTTCCCTCAGATGCATTTGTCTTCTGAGTTTATTTGATTCTTGTCTTTTCAGTAGTGGTGAAGATTTAGGTGGCTGCTGTTTTGTGTCACATTACGTCAACAGCCAAAACATGAATCTAATATATGACACTAAGTGATATATAGGATATTTTAAGGTCTAATGCATAAACTGAATTTTATAAATTTGATTTTTGCTTTGTTTTTAGCCTTTGAACAGAGGTTTTGTTGTGTACTTTTACTCATTTATTGAGTTTACTACTCAGTTTTCCAGAATCTGAGTTAGAGGAAAACTTGCAATAATAATTTTTCATGCACCTTAAATTGTAAACAGACAATATGCAAGTAAACTTGTGGGATGGTTACACCTTTCGGTCCAGTTCAGAGTTGATTTTGTAGAGGTTCTTCAGAGTCAGTAAGGATGTAGCCCAGTGTAGCAGAACACTGACGATAGTGTACTGGAGGCCCTGCATTCATTTCTCAGAACTGGGTTAAATAATATGCTGAGTGTACTGTAGTTTTGTTTAGTGTAAATTTAACGTAAAATATTTTAGTTTTTGAGGCTGGGGAATGTGGTTTAAGTAAAATAAATAAGTTTTTTAAGATATATACATATTTTAGTCTTTGTCAAGTGATAATATCTGAAATTCCTAGTTATTTTGGATAAACTAGTATAATACATATGAATATTTAAAAATAAAATTTTAAATCCTTGCTCCTTAAATTTTGCTATGTACAGAGATCTCCATCAAAGAGGAGGGGCTCATCTGATAAACTTATATTTGTAAGAAAATGATAAAGCATAAAAGATTACAAGAGGAAACTACTGATTAAATATGAATGTCTTTCATTTATTTGGGCCTAATTATAATTATTAAATTATTTCCTTATAGAAACAAAGTGAGAATACTTATGTATATTCTTTCACTATTAGGGTTATGCAAGATAGACGAGAACAAGCAAGACAAGATTTGAAGGGTTTGGAAGAGACTGTGGTAAGACAGTTGTGAAAATAAGTAGGATTAAGCTGTGTTTTATGGCGTTTTCTCATTCTGATTATTTTGAATTTGAAGTCTAAATTGCAAAACTGTTTCTGTTCTTAATTCAAGGCAAAAGAACTTCAGACTTTACACAACCTACGCAAGCTCTTTGTGCAGGACTTGGCGACCAGAGTTAAAAAGGTAATATAAAAATACTGAGGTGGATATTCATAGAAGTACTGCTTACTTTTGTGTAATCCTTTGTATTTGCAAATGAAATGATTATGTGACATGTCATTGTTCATGTAGTTAAGCATGAGTTTTTTGCTTTTGAATTTTTTTCATAGTATCCTCACCCTTTTTTCCAGAGTGCTGAAATTGATTCTGATGACACTGGAGGCAGTGCTGCACAAAAGCAAAAAATTTCTTTCCTTGAAAATAACCTTGAACAACTCACTAAAGTGCACAAGCAGGTAATGAGGAGTATGTTTTGTGTTACGTATAACATTTACAAGTGACAAATTTAGAGGTGGAAAGTATGAGTCCTAAAAAATTTTTATAGCCTGAGCCATTCCGTTATTTTATTAAGCAGTTATGTAAAGAAAGCTACCAGTGGGCACTCAGAGCTCACAGCTGTAATCCTAGCTCCACAGGAGGCTGAAATTTGAAATTTAAAGCCACAAAGGCAGTAAAGCCGAGGAGATTCAATCATCATAACCAGCAAGATGGATGACAGAGGTGTAAATCAGGTGGTAGAGGGCCAGTTGAGCAAGGGCGCGGGGCCAGTGTGAGGCCTTAAGTTCAAAACCCCCATACTGTTTGGGTGTGGGCAGCCACCACCAGAAAACCCCAAAACTAGCAGCTTGTAGGGAACTTAATATTTTTATCTTGCTGTGGTTTTAAGACAGCCTCAAACTCCTGATCCCCTTCCTCTCAAGTAGGGTATTAGCTACCATCCCCAGCTGGGAAGTTAATATTTTTAACAACCTTACTATCATAAAAGACCACTGAAAACATGTATTGTTATTTCCTCTGTAGGATTTCTGTCTTGATAGTTTTCTTAATTTTTTAATAAATTATTGGACCCAAATATAATTTTTTTCCTTCTTAATCTTTTTTTACATTTAATACCCACGCTGTGAAGTGTGTCATACTGTAATTCATAATTTTTAGGATAATACTTATTAATTATCTTGCTTATTTTAAAAATTAAACAGCCACTGTAAACCTGGTATGTACAATAAAGTTAGTCATTTTTTCCTTTTCTTCAGCACTTATCAAAGAGTTTGTTGTTGTGTTTACTTGTACTTTTAATATGTATAAAAGTATTTTCATTTTCCTCAAATCAGTTTTAGTAAGGATAATCCTGTACTTTAGCATTGTGTTCTGGTTTACTCTCTTTGCCTAATGGGGGAAATAATCTGCTCTGTAAAAAATTAAACACCTAGGGCTGGGAAGGTGGCCCAGTGGTAGAGTGCTTACCTCGCACGCTTGAGGCCCTGGGTTCGATTCCTCAGCATCACATAAGCAGAAAAAGCTGGTCCTGTAGCTCAAGTGGTTGAGTGCTTGCCTTGAGCTGAAGAGCTGAGGGACAGCGCCCAAGCCCAGAGTTCAGGCCCCACAACTGACAAAATAAAATAAAATAAAAATATTAAACACCTATCTTGGTGTGCATCTGTAGTATAAGTATGCTATATATATGTTCGTATATTCCCTGAATTGAAACGTCTTTACTAAAGAGCAATTATGAATTGTTCATCTAATCATATTATCTTGTTAAAGCTAGAATCCTTGTTTTCTTTGTACATCTTTAGTTGGTGCGTGATAATGCAGACCTTCGATGTGAACTCCCTAAGTTAGAGAAACGACTTAGAGCTACAGCTGAAAGAGTGAAAGCTTTGGAGTCAGCGCTGAAAGAAGCCAAAGAAAATGCATCTCGTGATCGTAAACGCTATCAGCAGGAAGTAGATCGTATAAAGGAAGCAGTCAGATCAAAGAATATGGCCAGAAGAGGGCATTCTGCACAGATTGGTTAGTAAAAGATGCTAAACCCTTCAAACCCTACTTAGCATGAAGGCTTACATTTAGTTGAACATTATGTTAATTTTATAACTCATTGCCATGGTGGTAGGTGTCAAAATTGCCAAAGAGTGACATTGTTAGGAAGGGAGAAATTGAATGATAGCCTCATTAACAGGACAAGTAGGTAAACAACCAGATATACAAGCAGGAATGTGAGGGTGAAAAGAAACTGTATAGAGCAACATTTTTAAAGAAAAAAGTGGATTGCATGAAAATAAATCAGCAATGAATTTTTGTTTCAGAATGATTATTGGTTTAGGGATAAGACTTTTTTTTTTAAGAGTTTATACATTAAGTCCAGGAGAAAAGAGCGTAGCCAAAAAGAACAGAATGAAACAAAAAGGCAAAAAACAATAAAATATTTTAGAATTGGTCACAAATAACAAGAAGAGATGATCATTACAGTCATATGTTGAGCTTTATTCTGAGTCAGTCTTTATTTTCATATTAGCTAAACCCATTCGTCCTGGACAACATCCAGCAGCATCTCCAACTCATCCAAGTGCAATTCGTGGAGGAGGTGCATTTGTTCAGAATAACCAGCCAGTAGCATTGCGAGGTGGAGGAGGAAAGCAAGTGTAAACACACATACTCACAGGTTTGTATTTTTATCTAGCTTTTGAATTATAGATGTATGTTAAGATACTGAGCCATTGGTTGGTAAATAGGTTTTAAATTTTCTTTTTTAGTTCTCACTTTAGTGACTTATTTGTTACTATAATAATTATTTTTGGTGGTACTTTACTATGGCTTGAACTCAGGGTTTGGTACCTCCTAGGCAGGAACTCTACCACTTCAGCCATGCTCCAGCCCTGTTTTGTTTTCTTTAGTGTGTACATTTTATAAAAATAACTTACCATGATTTCTTTTTTAGTCTTTTTTTTTTAATGGTTCAGATAATACTGTGTATTCAAATTTGTGTTGTATTTTTAAAGCCTATATTAGATCATTTTGAAATAGTTCTTGGTATTCTGTTAATACCGTGGAATCTAACTATTCTCTTTACTGGAACTTTAATAAGAAATACTTTAATTTTTTTCTATATTTGAAATTCTAAATTGAAATTTCTGTATATGAAACTTGAGATGTGAAACATCTTTTTATACTCCTTCACCTTTTAGATTATTTCCAGAAGAGTCCCAGAAGTGGAATGACAAGGTGTGAACGTTTTGAGGCTCTTGATCTTTATTAACACATTGCTTTCTAGAAAGATTGCACAATTTCATATTAGTCAGAAATACTGTCTGGTTGCTTCCTTGCCATCATTGAGTATTCATAAGGTGGGGGGGAGGGGAGGACTTGCTAGTCCAGAAGCTTGAACTGAAGGTCTGAGTGCTGTCCCTGAGCGTTTGTGCTTAAGACTAGCCCTCTACTACTTGAGCCACAGCTCCACTTCTACCTTTTTTGAGTGGTTAATCAGAGATTAAAGAAGGGAGGAGATTTTCAGATCATACATATTAAGTTTCTTTTTTACGTTTTTCATGTTACCATCTATATTCAACTTTGAACTCTCAGACCTCATTCACAGAGAAGTTAGACCATAAACTTCGTTAAATATAGGTAATCCTAGTGTACTGATGATAATCTGGGAAATAGTTAAGTGTGATGACCTAGGAAGGAGGGTAACCTGGCTATACTAGGTTTACAAGATTTGAAAATTACTATGTGGAAATATAATTGCAGGCTACAAGTGTGCTATAAATGGTAGAGCACCAGCCAAGTGAGAAAGCCAAGCAAGTGTGAGGCCCTAAGTTCAAGCCAACCCTGATAGTTCCCCAGGAAAGCGTAGTTTGTATACACACTTTACAGAATTATACACTTATATAACCATAATACACAAGCGTATATGCACACACACACATAAAGCTTTTTATTGCTGATCCAAACTACAGTAATTCTTAATTTAAAAACTTTTTTTTACTAGTTTATCTTAAATCATGATTGATGATAGAGTGTTAATTTGAAAAGCTAAATATTCTTTAGAGAAATTTAAATTTCCTTTTAAGGATTAAGAAAAACATTTCAGATCACTGAATTTGTTTTGGGAAGGTAACCATTAATGCTAATTCATACCTTTAGTTTCTCATTTTATGGGGTAAGTCTTTTGCCTTACATGATATTGTGAGTAGATTGAGTTTTACTGAATACAAGTATAAACAGGCATTTTAATGTAAGGATAGCTCCAGGTAACAAATGCTGTAATTGTTTATTTCACTGTTCACTGACACTTTTCCAACATAGATACTTCCCTTGTTTATTATCTCCCCACTGTACAGAACTCCCATCTTACCCTTTTTTTTTTTTTTACAGCTACCATGTATGTGACAGCTAGTTTGTAGTTTGTAGTTAGTGATTTAAGGATGTCACTAATTACTGTCTATTGGCTAAAGAAAATATGCCATTATTTTTAAAACAAATAGAATTTGGCTGGGAAGGTGGCTCAGTGGTAGAGTGCTTGCCTTGTATGCATGAGGCTCTGGGTTCGATTCCTCAGCACCACATAAGCAGAAAAGGCCAGAAGTGGTGCTGTGGCTCAAGTGGTAGAATGCTAGTTTTGAGCTGAAGAGCTGAGGGACAGCCTCCAGGCCCAGAGTTCAGGCCCCAGGACCGACCAAAAAAAAAAAAAAATCATGCATCTGCTTACCAAAAACTTTCATTAGGAAAGAAAAAGACACATGAAGGGGTTCTTTTTTTTTTCTTTTGGTCCATTGTGGCTTGAACTCAGCGTCGCGGGTGCTGTCCCTGAGCTCTTTTGCTTAAGGCTTTACCTCTTTGAGCCACAGACTACTTCCAGTCCTCAGATCTCAGCCTCTTGAGTAGCTGGGATTATAGGCATGAGCCACCAGCATCTGGTTTTATCTTTGAAAGATTGTTCCACTCATGAGTAGTAATGTTTATGCAGCAAAAAAAAGGATAAATCAAATCATTTAATATTGCTGTTTATTGGAAAGTGATCAAAGGAATCATCTGAAACATTTATAAGTTATTGACATATTTAATTTCCTTGTTTCATTCTTTATGATGAGTTGTAAAACTGAAAACAGTTTGTGCTTTCTTGTTTTCAGATGTTGAAAAGTAACTGAAGTATGAAGAGGACCTAGTATCAAGCAGCCATTCAATGACTGTAGCCTCTTCCCCTGTGGGATTGTAGAATTATAATTTTTTTTTAAAAATGTATAAATTATACCTGGCCTGTACAGCTGTTTCCTACCCACTCTTCCTGTAAACTCTGCTGCTTCCCAACACAACTAGAGTGCAATTTTGGCATCTTAGGAGGGGGAAAAAAATGACAGTTTACAACTGTGGCCCTATTTATTACACAGTTTGTCTTTTGTGTCTTAAATTTAGTCTTTACTGTGCCAAGCTTACGTTACCTTTTAGGGCTATGCTTTTTGTATTTGCTTTTTATTTTTAATCTCAGTTTAAATTAGCCACTACTAGCTTAAACTAGCTGCTAATGCTTCTTGTTTTTCTTTTCCTATTAAAATGTCTTCCTATTTTCTTTCTTTTTTTTTCTTTTTTCTTAGGGAAAATGAAACATTTAGATAAATGTCTTAAATTTTACCACTTGCAACACTACATGCCCACAAAATATATCAGGTCAGTACTGTATTTTAAAATCCCTTGGAATGAAATCAGGGTTGGAATTCCTTGTATTGTCTCTGAAATTTGCTTCTGAAAACTGCTGTTTGAGCACTGAAACCTTAACATTGCCTTAACTGGGCATTTAGACTGAGCACAGCAACTCCATTGTTATCTCAGGAGATGCATGTTGCTGAGTTATTTGGAATGGAATATTTTACATATCAAAAGCAAATCTCAATTTAAGAGAGTTTGGAAAAGGAATTGTATGTCTCTTCCTAATTCTGTACTTAGCTTGGTGGAATGAAAATACCCTGCTTCATTCTGGTGAGACTGCTAGCTACTGTAAGACTTGGACAGATAATTTGTCATCTTAATATAGTGAATTTAAGATATTATAGAATTAAACATAATTTTATATTGTTAGGTAACTACCAGCTGATCTAAATTTTATGGCCTATGAAAATTGAGGGAAAATGTGAAGAAACTGGTCAGATATACCATAAAGTTCAAAATAACACAGGTAATTTTGATCTGAAATCCCTGAGGTGTTTTTAGCCTGCTACACTAAGTCATACACTATAATTTAATCCTTGGTTAGTCTGGAAATAGTGAGTTGTTTGCAAGTCACTGATAATCCTCAAATAAACTCTGTTGGCCATAGTGTATAATTTTGTAATCAGTACAAAATGTGTACCAGTTTTTGCCACTTTGCTTTCAGATGTTTAAACTAAGTCAACCATTTGTTTTAGGGAACTATAAAAGTAATAGGGAAAGAGATTTTAATAATTGCTTTATTAGTGCTGGAGTAACTGCAACCATGTTAGCAGGAATTCACAGAAAATGGGTTTTTTAAATGTCAGTAGAAAAACTTGGGAAGTTCTGTGTTAGGATCTGGCTGGCAGAATTAACTTTTTGAAAAAGTTTTATACACAGATATTTGTATTATTAAATTTGGAGACATAGTCAGAAGACTCAGATCATAATTGGCTTATTTTTCTATTTCCTTAACTGTAATTTTCACTTTTATAATAATTTTGATTTGAAAGATAAATTTATTTATTTTTTTAACAGTGAAAGTTACTTGCTGTTGTAGTCTGAAGCCTTTCAAATGATTATGTTGCTCTTATGATTGATCAAAACAAACACTCCAAAAATTAAGGTGAAAGTAGGTATAGGTGCAGCAAGGTATAGGTAATATAGTTAACAGAAAGTGCTACAGCCTCATTATGACAATATTCATAAAGGAAACAGGTTTTTTTTTCTCTTATCTGAATATGGTAGTTTCATTCTTTTCAGATGTATCATGGGTATTGGTGCTGTGTTACAGACAATGAATTGTAACTAGCATGTGGTTCAGAATACACAATGTTAGTGTTTTTTTAATATGTTAATGGTTCTTTTTATCATTTCAAACTTTTATGATGTATACCAAGAATCTCATAAATTTGTTTTTAGTGGGTTTTCTTTGCTTTGGTAGGTCATTAAACATTTAATCTTATAAATAGAAATTTGTGGTCATCTAGAATATTGACACTGTTTCCATTTGCAGTGTCTTTTTAATTTCTTAAATTTTGGACTGGATATATTAACAATTCTCTGAATGGTATTGGTAAATGGTTCAGAAGAGAAACTCAGTGAAATAAAAGTAGTATTTATTCATGATGATCAATTAAATTATTTACTTAATTTAAGGAAACTAACTACTGTGCATAACTCAATTTGTGTGTAACTCAAATCTGACATGAGGTGAAAGGAGAGAGTCTGAGTCTACCTGTGGAATATGTTAGGTTTATTTTCAGTGCTTGAAGATACATTCAAAGGTATTGGTTGGGGAAGACGCCATAATTTTAAGTTAACCTGCATGCTATAAATGTGTTTCGTGTTTAAATAAAGAAAAAATGTTTTGAAATGTAATTACTTTCTTGAAACTTACTTGAAGTACTAGGTTGATTTTACATGGCTGAATGGCCTGACCTCACAGAATAAATAACCAAGCTCCAAGTATCAATCAAGTTCAACAGTTACCAACTCATAGCTAATCTTTTTCACCCATAAGCTTAACCCCTACTCCATCCATACTAATTTAAAGCAATCTAGACATGCTTTTTTCATAAATATTTTCATGTGTTTCTAAAAGATAAAAACTCACTAAGACATACAACAAATGTTGGGCATGGTGATTCACTAATGTAATTGCAATCATTGAGGCTGAAGCAGGATGATAAAGGATTTTAAGACCAGCCTGGGCTACATAGAAAGATCCTGTCTTAAAAATCAGACAGTCCCTGGTGCTGGTGGCTCACACCTGTAATCCTAGCTACTGGGGAGGCTGAGATCTGAGGATTGCGGTTCAAAAGCCAGCCCCAGCAGAAAACCAGAAGTGGCGCTGTGGCTCAAGTGGTAGAGCGCTTTGCCTTAAGCTGAAAAATTAAGGGACAGTACCCAGGCCCAGAGTTCAAGCCCCCCAACCGACAAAAAATGAGAAACACAACAAAACCTAACAAATTTTTGTTCTTGTAAGTAATTTGCATCATAGTCCAGTTAAATTGTTTGCTGCAGACAACCCCATTCCCTTTCTGTTTTTTTGCTTTGTAATTGATTCATGAAGAAAACAGGGAACATTACAAAGTATTCCCAGATTCGGACAATTGGGCCTCTTTGATACCATTTAACATAGTTCTCTGTATGTTTTGTAAATTCGTTTCAGATCTATCTGAGATCCAGCTATTGGTTTTGTTTGAAGAGGGCAGTAAATAGGAACTCTGGCTACTGGACCAGCCATGGCTTTTCATGGCTCACACTGATACCTAGGCTGATTCTCTAACTTGGTTATTGGCAATCCCATGCCCCAGTAAACATTTGTGTGCAAGTTATCTATTGTGATGATTTCCATTCCTTTGCCCAAGAGTTGAATATTGGAGGATCTTAATGGTAGTTCAACTTTTAGTAGTTGGACTAGTTTCCATTCCCACCAATAGTAAAAAGGCTTTCTCTCACATCCTTACCAGTATTTATCATTTTTTTTTTTATGATGATTATCTGACAGGTGAGATGGAATCTCAATGCCATTTTGATTTGTACTTCATGGCTAAGGATATTGAATTTTCTTTATTGGCCATTTGTAGTACTTATTTTGAGAACAGTCTATTCATTTGCCTGTTCAGTGGAGTTTTGTTCTTACAGTGTTTAAAACTTCAAGTTCTTTGTATGTTCTGGGTAGTCATCCTTTTTTCCAATGAATAGTTGGCAAGGATTTTCTCTCATTCTGTAGGTTGTCTCTTGATTCCAGTCATTGTTTCCTTTGCTGTGCTTTTTCATTTGATGCAATCCCACTTGTCAATTTTTGCTCTATTTCCTCAGTAAATGGAGTCCTATTCGGAAGCTTAAAAGCATTTCCTTTGGATTCCTTATAAATTTCCATCTTTGCTTATATTACAGCACGCATCTGTAAATTTATTGGTAAGAAAATTTGGAGGAGTTTTATTGAGTAAATAAGCAAACAGGCAAACAGACAAGCAGAAAGAGACTCACTCTAATAATTTAGAGTGTGGTGCTCTTGAAGGGCAAGAGACCCTCACTGGTTTTTTAATTCCTGGTCTGGTAATTCTAGAATTTTCCAATTTTCCAATAAATATTCTGTCTCTGTTCTAGTAAAGTTATATTACTTTGATCTTTTGTTAAAAGCTGGACTTAAACAAAGAGATCTGGGTCCCATTTCTAACAGTGAGTGAGCCCCAGGCCTTTCCAAAACATCTATTCTTCGGCTCCAGTAAGCATTTTGCATATTCACCCGTTTAATTTGGGAGGCAAAAATCTGCTCTATGGCTCACTTCTCTGAGGAATCTAATCTTATCTGTTGGACTGGAAGCTGAAAGTCAATTCATTATGTGATGGCCCACATAGTCACACTTGTGAGGCTAGAGGTGAGAGGGAGTTGCTGATGCAGTCATGGTGGATGCCAGGATCAAGTGACCTGCTCTTGAGGCGTGCATATTCCTCTAGTTCTGCTCCAGCTCAGTCCTGGATATGCCATTGTCCTGATGACATTGTGGGTTTGACAAAACCACTCTTGATGGCAGTTTCCAAGTGGGTGGGCACTTTGTGTTCTGTGCTCAGTGCTCCATCTCTTCTAGGCCTGACATACCTGTTGTGGATCCAAGGCATGATTATAATTCACCGCATTATCTCATGACCTTGCTCCAGGCTTTGAGGGGCTTGCATATGATTTTGCCATGGGTAATTGTCATCATCTTTATTTGAGGTAGTGGAAGTGGAATGTATTTCCCACCCTTAATAGCTGAAACTTCACATCTGGGTTTTTTGGTGATGGCCCCCAATGTGACAGCTACTTGGACATCAGCCTGTATTTGCCACACGGCCTTCTCCT
This sequence comes from Dipodomys merriami, assembly GCF_024711535.1. Classification (NCBI taxonomy): domain Eukaryota; kingdom Metazoa; phylum Chordata; class Mammalia; order Rodentia; family Heteromyidae; genus Dipodomys; species Dipodomys merriami. The sequence continues at coordinate 914,025 of NW_027205459.1, read as the reverse complement.
AGACTGGATCCCTCAAAATCAGCATTTTATATTCCTTAGCAAGTGCCTGAACCCAGAGTCCTACGGGGCATTGGGCTTGGTGGCAAGAACAAGAAGATATAATCATTTGTGCCTTGTTTTGAAGAGGAAATCTTGGCATTCTTTAGTACTAGATAAAGCAGCCTCCCAGATTTCTCCAAGGTTATCTCTCACACTCGAGATACCTGTATCACACAAGGCTTCAGTGTGAGAACCTCTTCTGGTTCATCCTCCTTTCTGTGGGATTGCTCAGATCTCATCAGCAATATTACAGGAGCCAGGAGAGTTAATACAGCCCTTGAACAAAGTTAATGTGTTTGCTACATGTGATTGGGACCTGCTTCTAGTCCTTGTTTTCTGATTGATCTCATGTAAGTGAGAAGCACTGCCAGAAGCTTGGTTGGTCACTATACAGTCATGACAGTTCGTAAATAAGCCAGTTCTAGGTACAGACCCCATATGGATCCACAGAACATGTGCAGTCTTAGCATGAGTACAAATACATTACCTATAGCCCTCACTCTTTGCCCTCAGTGTTCCCTCATGATGATGATCTAGGTATCAGTATCAACTTAGACCCGGTGTCCAGCAGTCCTCCATGTTATCTTAGCTGCTCCAGTAGAGCTCAGTGGTAACACACTTACTTTGCACATGCAAGGCCCTGGGTTCAGTCTGATCTTTTAAGACTTGTATATGTGTGTGTATGCACATATTATAGTTATACATGTATATTTGGATATTTCCCTTCAGTGTCCAGTTAACCAGAGTAAGTTACCATCATTTTTTTTTCTTTTTTTTTGCAGCAAGACTAGTAGAATTCTGTCTGACTTAGGAACTATGTGTCAGTGTCTTTCCTGGAGATCCAGACTTTCTTCTTTTTGGGGGGAGGAAGGATCAGAAAAGTCAGTGAGACTCTTATTTCTAGTTAACTAACAAAAAGCTGGAAGTAGAGCTGTAGCTCAACTGGCTTTGAGTGAAAAAGCTAAGAGACAGCATCCAGACTCTGAGTTCAAGCCTCAATATGGCAAAATAAATAAAATACCTAGGAAATTGATTGTTTCACTGACTTAATTAAGACCCATTTGTTTGAAATGAAAAAGGTAGTGTAAGCTGGGCACTGGTGGCTCATGCCTGTAATCCTAACTATTCTGAGGATTGCAGTTCAAAGCCAGCCTGCACAGGAAAGTCTGTGAGACTCTTCCTTCCAATAAGCTCAGAAAAAGCCAGAAATGATGCTGTGGCTCAAGCACTAACCTTGCACAAAGAGGCTCAGGGATAGCACCCAGGCCCTGAGTTCAAGCCCCAGGACCAGCAAAGAAAAGAAAAAAGGTAATGTAACAAAATCTAACCCCTCCCAACTTGAATATATTCTTTTCTCTCAGAATTAAAGTTAGGCACATAGCTTTTCTATACAATAGCTGCAATTGTGCACAGGCCTCCTGCACAGGGTTCTGAAAATGAACTTTTGTTTGATGCAGATGTAGGCGAATTAAAATGAACAAAGGCCCACATTTTCAGCCTGAGAACATTCAACTGAAAATGACAAAAGGATTTTTCTTCTGTCAGACTGAAGACAAAATGCAAACGTTTTGTGGCCATAGGTTACAGCAGCACTGGAATCTGTTGGCTCTCATTTTGAAAGGTCCTAATACTGACAGATGTTTCCTGACTAGTCCTGGCAAGGGTTCTAGGATATAAACAGGAAGAAATTGAAACCTCTTTCTGGCCTCCTTGTGACCCAGTATCTGTGAAAGTATGGTAGTAGCTAGTTCATTCAGGTGCCTGACCACTGTGTGGCCCACAGAGCTCTATCTGATGAATTTGGGAAGCCCCAGAGCCTCCAACAAAATTCCTACAGAAGAGGAGGCCTTAGCTCCCTTTCAGCAGGGCTGGTGACAAGATGAATGGTTATTAAGAAACGCTGGGGCTGGACGCCTGTGGCTCACACCTGTAATCCTAGCTACTCAGGAGGCTGAGATCTGAGGATTGTGGTTCAAAGCCAGCTTAGGCAGGAAAGTCTCTGAGACTCTTATCTCCAATTAACCACCAGAAAACTGGAAGTGGCACTGTGGCTCAAATGATAGAATGCTAGCCTTGAGCTGATGAGCTCAGGGACAGTGCCCAGCCCAGAATTCAAGCCCCCTGACTGACCAAAAAAAAAAAAATTGCTGGGGTACAGATCACTTAACATAGACTCAGTACCCCCCAAACATTTCTCAGCCGTGTGTGTGTGTGTGTGTGTGTGTGTGTGTGTGTGTGTGTGTGTGTGTGTGTGTGTGTGTGTGTGTGTGTGTGTGTGTGTGTGTGTGTGTGTGTGTGTGTGTGTGTGTGTGTGTGTGTGTGTGTGTGTGTGTGTTTTCCTCAAGGCTTGTCATTCTGTCACTTGAGCCACATCTTAACTTCTGGCTTTTTGCTGGTTAACTGGAGATAAGAGCCTCGTGGACTTTTCTGTCGAGTTTGGCTTCTTGATCCTCAGATCCTAGCTTCCCAGCTAGGATTATAGGTGTGAGGCACTAAAGCCCTGTGGGGTTTTTGTTTTGGTTTGTTCTTGTTCTTTTGAGATGGGGTCTTGCTATGCTGCCCAGGCTGGCCTCAAACTGCTTAAATGATCCTCCTGCCTCAACTTGCCAAGGAGTGTGTGTGTAGCTACACCAGGCTTCTTGGGCTCTGTCCATCCTTTAAACACGATCTCCTTGGTGTTCTGGAAGCACATGTTTTCTCACATAATATATACAAGCTGTAATTTGATTTCATGGTTTTAACTAGTGCTGCTTGATAAATATGTTTCTCCATTGCCAATCTTGCCCATCTACTTTTAATTCACATGTGCAATTGCATGTAGGTCATGTGTACTTGGGAGACCCACAAGCATTGCAACTCAGTATTCCCCAAATTGAACTAAAGAAAACACAAAAACTATGTTTGTAAAAAAAACCTGTAGTCCTTTGTCCAAAGCCATTGGAAACATGTTTTACAGAATTTTATAACTTTTTAATTTTTCAGAATTTAGACAAAGCAAGAGATACGTAGGTGGCCTATACATGTAATCTCCAGCACTTGGGAAATTGAAGCAGAGGGATTGAGAATTCCAGGCTAGCCTACTAGGGCTACATGAGACTATTTCAGATTGAGTCTGAACACAGTGACTCATCCATGAAATCCTAACTACTTAGGAAGCAGATTGGGAGGATTGTGGTTGAAAGCTAGCCTGGGGTAAAAAAACTGGGTAAGATTCCTATCTCAACCAGTAAAATCTGGGCATGGTGGTATGTACCTGTCATCCCAGTTAGGTAGGTAGTATATGGAGGATCATGGTACAGGCTGAACTGGTTATAAATGCCAGGCTGTACCTGAAAAATAACTGGGGGCATGCAACAAATGGTAGAGTACCTGATTAGGAAGTGCAAGGCTGAGTTGAAACCTAAAAGGAAAGAAAGGCTGGGCACTTAGGGGCTCAGGCCTGTAATCCTAGATACTCAGGAGGCTGAGATCTCAGGATCACGGTTTTCAAAGCCAGCCCAGGCAGAAAAGTCTGTGAGACTCCTATCTCCAATAAACCACCAGAAAACTGGAAGTGGCACTGTAGCTCAAGTGGTAGAGTGCTTGCCTTGAGCTGAATAGCTCAGGGACAGCACTCAGGCCCAGAGTTCAATCCCCACAACCGACAAAAACAGAAAAAAGAATGAAAAAGGGAAAAGAGGGAGAGAAGAAGAAAAGGTTTACATAGCTAGTGTAAACACAAGAGCTAGGTTCGTTTTTGTAAGCAAACATTTTTCTCCAGCAAAATATACAGATTATTCACATTAAGTGGAATATAAAAATGTTTAGAATATCTGGGTACAGGGGTACATATCTGAATTTGTAGTTCTTGGCAGGGTTAGGCAGGAGGATCTTTTGATCATAGGAGTTCCAGCTTGCCTAGCAAGACAGTGTCAAAAGTAAATAAATAAGTACAAAGAACATGGCTAAAATAGTTTCATGGGCCAGTGAGATCATATTTCTTTATCAAATAAGTTTGAACCAAATTTATAAAATCGAAGACTTTGAGATTTTAAGATACTGGAATTATGGACTAGTGATTATTGCACCTGTCACATGCATGGCATTAAGTCACCAACAGCCGTAATGAACATGGAGTTCTTGGAAATTAATTTTAAAAAGAAAGATAAAGCTAGATGCTGGTTGGTGATTTGTGCCCATAATCCTAGCTACACAAGTGAAGATTTGGAGGATGGTGATTCAAGGCCATTCTGAGCAGAAAAGTCAGTGAGATTCTATTAACTCTATTATAAACTGCAATTAACCAGCAAGTAGCCAAGCTAATGGTGTGGCTTAGGTTGTAGAGAGCTCAGTGGTGAGCTCGAAAGCTGAGTCCCTGAGTTTAAAACCTGCGTGAAAGAACAAAAAAACAAAAAGGAAGAAAGAAAAGGAAAGAACCAGGAAGGAAATGGATCAAGGACATAAATCATTCAAGGTAAAAGTTTATTAAGTTTAACATCACTAGTTCCCACAGAAATGCAACTTAGAATAATAAGGTATGTTCTACTTAGATAGGAAAATAAGCCAGCAATGGTATAGAGAAATAGACAAATTATTTGTGAGATGTGTGTAAAAAGCTTAGGACAGTTGTCTAGTAAGCACCGTGTATACTTTCTGGAAGTACTTGTTATTTAAGTACTGATGGAAATTTGTGCTGGACACTCCACATGTCCTGGGCTTTCCCACTTCCCACCTGTCAACCATCTGCTCACCCCACTTCTTCTCTCTGTCCAGATCTGCAGTGTCCCCTCTGCCATATCATAGACAACAGATATGTCTAGAGAGCATGGGAGACATGAGGTCCAGCACCCAATCCTTCAGCCACCATTTCCTTGTTTCTTCTTTTTCTTTTGTTATCTATAAGTAGTTGTACAAAGGTGTTATTTCCTTGTTTCTTCCTCTCCCTATCCCCCATCTATCTGATCAGCCAGCCTAGAGAGCCATTCTAGGGTCTAGAGGGAACTAGGCCACACAGGCCTCTCCCTCCTTTCAGATCCTTGCATCCCTTAGGTTCTCTCTATGTAACAGCATCTTCAGAATTTCCTGCAGGAAGGCTTGGGCACTCATGGTATCTCACCCAAGCTGTCCTACTGGACTGATGAGGTGGCCACTCCCTGATCACACCCAGTTCTTGTTGTCCAGCCACTTGTCTGGCAACAGCTCAGCTCAGGAAGTGGTTGCCATCAGCATCAGTGATCTTCCTCCAAGTTACAGGATGTGACCTCCCTAGCTTTCTCACTGCCTCTACACCACTGCTTCTACATCCTCTGAGGCAAGGGTGTCCTATTTGCTGAATCCTTCCTTTTCCTCCTCTCCTCCTCCTCCTCCTCCTCATCTTCCTCCTCCTCCTCCCCCTCCCCCTCCTCCTCCTCCTCCTCCTTTTTGATGTCTTTAAGTAGCTCCCAGAGCTCTTTGCTCAGCCACTGTCCACCAGCTAGCTTCTTGGGGAACTGACATCATCTCATCATCATCTACCATGCTTCAGAAGGTCACTTTTTTCTTTGGCATGATTGGACAAGGGACCTTTCTCAAGATGGGGACCTAGGCTGGGAAGGTGGCCTAGTGGTAGAGTGCTTGCCTAGCATGCCTGAAGCCCTGGGTTCAATTCCTCAGTACCACATAAACAGAAAAAAGCCAGAAGTGGCATTGTGGCTCAAGTGGTAGAGTGCTAGCCTTGAGCAAAAGAAGCTAAGGGACAATGCCCAAGCCCTGAGTTCAAGCCCCAGGACTGGCCAAAAGAAAAAGATAGGGCACTAGGGGAAGATAGGGGAAAATGGGGAGATGCTTTCACCAAGGCTACATTCTGTGTGTCTGGTTACCATTACCTAGGAGATGGTGGCAGAAATTTGCCACCTTTTATGAGGTCAGAGCCATCATCTGTCCAGCACAATAGTGCCTTGGAAAGGTTGGGTCCCTAACTTCCCAACTCTGCCAGTAAGGAGGAGAAACTGATATGTCACAAGACTGTACCCAGACCCTAAGTTCAAGCCCCATGACTGACAAATATAAAAAATACCCTGTGAAGAAGACTGCTTATCTCAGAATTAAGATGCTGTGGTGGAAAAGTACTAGCTTGTTACTTTTTTTTTATTTAATTTTTTTTTTTTTTGTGAACATACAGTACAGAGGGGTTACAATTACATGGGCAGGATAATGCATACATTTCTTATCAAGCATTGCAGCCTCCTCCTTTGTTTACCCTTCACATCCCTTCCCTACCTCCCCCCTACCTCCCCATCACCCAATCCTCCCCCCCCCCCCAACGTTGTAAAGCTCGGTTTCGACATGACAACTTGTACTTCTCATTGTTGCAAGGGTCCATCTGTATCCTTAAACGACTTGCTTTTACTTTTTTTTTTTTTTTTAATCATGGGACTTGAATTCAGGGCCTGGGCACTAACCCTGAACTTTTTATGCTCAAAGCTTCTCTACAACTTTGAGCCACAGCTCTATTTCTTGCTTTTTGACAGTTAATTAGAGATAAGGGTTTCATGAGCTTTCCTGCCTGAGCTGGCTTCAAACCGTGATCCTCAGATCTCAGGCTCCTAAAAAGTTAGGATTACAGGCATGAGCCACTGGCACCTGGCTCTCCTTTTATTTTAATGAGAAGTTATTTTGTTGCTTTAAGTACTCAGGTTTAGTTAAGTACCTAGAAGAATTTACCTCTGTAAGCATATGGTCCGATTTATATCTTCTCCTAAGTGATTTAATCAAATTTGTAGTTGATCTTTTTATCCCCTCTAATTATCACTATGAGAAAAATAAATATTTTCAAGTTCTCTTTCATAGGAAATAGAAACCTCAAAGCTCTGCATAGTACTACGTAGACAGCAGAACCATCTAAATGACTTGAATTAACAGACGGTTGTAACTATACATCCATGATGAAAATAAATATTGCTTGTCATATACTGAATTTCAAATCTATTTTATTGTACAAATAACAGTTTTATTCTTGTTGTTGGTACTGAGGATGTATGATAAATATCTAGTACTTGCTGGTATCAAAGGCTGTAATCATTTTAATAGTAGATGACTCAAAGGAAACTTTTGAAAACAAGCAATGTCATGCTACCACAGTTCATGTACATGGATATATACAGATATTGCTATTGTTAAGGCAAAACAACAAGGCTGCATTTAATACTATTTGCCTGCAGTCATGTTCTAAAAATATAGTAGCAAAGTCAACTATCACTGTAATGAATAGCTGGGAGAAATCTACTTAAAAAGAGGAAAGGCTGTGGTGCAGCCCTGTCATTTTAACCACACAGGAGACTGAGATTTGAGGATTGTGGTTTGAAGCCACCCAAGGCAGGAAAGTCTACCAAAAAGCTGAAAGTGGAGCTGTGGCTTAAGTGGTAGAGCACCAACCTTTAGCAAAAAAAAAAAAAGCTTAGGGATAGTGCCTAGGCCCTGAATTCAAGCCCCAGGACTGGAACAAAAAAAAAGCGGGGGGGGGGAAGATTTATTTTAGGTCTCAGTTATAGAGGTTTCAGCTCATTACAGAACAGCACATCATGGTAGAGAGTAGAGCATAGCATATCATGGCAACAGGAAACAGAGAAGAGGGGGTCATAGGGGTAACAATCTCCCTTTCAAGGCCACACCCCCTAGTGGCCCAATTTCTTCCCATCAGGCCTCTCTTCCTACAGGCTCCATGACTTCTGAATAGCCCTACAGGCTGATGGCAGTCTTGTGAATGCATGGCCCTTTGGGGGATACTTACTTAAACCACAGCAAAGACCATTGGGCCCTACTAGTTACTACATATGTACCTAGTTAGGACTAGGCTTACGATCTTTCTCCACTTTTATTTAACATCTCCCTTATAATGTTCTAGATCCTAAATCATAACAAATCACAAAGATTGAAGAATAACAATGACATAACATGTCAACTACCTGGATGTCTGGGACCATCTAAAATCTTGAAATTGAATTACTTAAAGAGGGTTTATTTGATTATTTATTAGTGCCAATACTTAGGACCTGGGCAATGTCTCTGAGCTTTTTTGCTTAAGTCTAGCATTCTACCACTTGAGCTACAGCTCTACTTCAGGCTCTGTTTTTGGTAGTAAATTTGAAATGAAAGTCTCACAGACTTTCCTGCCTAGACTGGCTTTGAACTGCTATTCTTAGGTCTCAATCTCCTGACTAGCTAAAAGTATAGGCATGAACTATTGGTACCTAGTTAAGAGGTTTTTTGTTCATTTTGTTTTGTTTTTGTGCTGGTCATGGAGTTTGAACTCAGGGCCTGGGCACTATCCCAGAACTGCTTTTTGCTCAAGGTAGCACTCTACCACTTGAGCCACAGTGCCACTTGGAACTTATTCTGAGAGTCTCATAACTTGCCTGCTCGGGCTGGTTTTGAACCACGATTCTCAGATTTCAGCCTCCTGAGTAGCTAGGATTGCAGGAGTGAACCACCAGCATCTGGCTGTAAGAGTTTTTATTTAATGAAATGTTTCCAAGTTTCAAACAACTGTCTGGCATCCTGTGGCTAGGCAGGTCACTTAGCATTCAGGTTTAGATTACTCTGGTAAAGAACAGCTCTGCAGCTGCTGCTCCCTTAAGGACAGCTTGCTTTATTCCCTGTTCAATTATTAAAAATAACTTACTAGTCAGAACATTAGTTACCTGCTACAGGATTAGATTCTGGATAATGCGGCATAGGAGGAGGAGAAAGAGCAGGCTGAGAAAGGGCAGGGACTAGGGAATTCCCAGACAGCCCAGAATCTGAAGTTAGCCTGACCTACGTGCGCACTCACAGTACCCATGTGACACCAGATCGTCTGAGACGCTGAGAGTCTCACCATTTGTGTGTTGCTGCCTCTGGGGTCCAAGCATTTCCGTCCTCATAAGTGACAGGAGATGAGATGGGGTTGCTACAAGCTTTCCCAGATATTCTCATAAGAAATACTAGCTCGGGGCTGGGAAGATGGCTCAGTGGTAGAGCGCTTGCCTTGCATGCCTGAGGCCCTGGGTTCGATTCCTCAGCACCACATAAGCAAAAAGAAAAAAATGCCAGAAGTGGCGCTGTGGCTCAAGTGGTAGAGTGCTAGCCTTGAGCTGAAGAGCTGAGGGACAGCGCCCAGGCCCAGAGTTCAGGCACCATGACTGGACACCCCCCCCCCAAAAAAAGAAATACTAGCTCTTGTAAGGATTGGAATAATGTAAACTTCTTATGTAGACCCTGTATAGGTCTGCTCTGAATAAAGCAAGTGGTATAATTCATTGTGTAGCATACATATGTTCTTTTCACCTTGGGGTATACTGTATTGTGTCTTTTTATTAACTTGTTTCATTTAAGAATACATTGGGGTCATTTCACATCATTTGTTTATTTTATATAACAGAGTATTTCTATTTTACTCTGTGTGTGTGTGTGTGTGTGTGTGTGTGTGTGTGTGTGTGTGTGTAAGTACTTGGATATGAACTCAGGACCTGGCTGCTGACTCTGAGCTTTTTTGCTTAAGGCTAGCATTCTACCATTTGAGCCATAGCTCCACTCTGGCTTTTTAGTGGTTAATTGGAGATAAGAGTCTCAGGGACTTTCCTGCCTGGGCTGGCTTTGAACTGTGATCCTCAAATCTCAGCCTTTCCTAGATAGCTAAACTACAGGCATGAGCCATTGGCACTTGGCTCTGTTTCACTTTTTAAATCCTCTATTTTGCTTTTTAATCATGGGCTGACTATAGATTCATTTATACTTTTCTTTTCTTGCTCAGGCATATTAAAACTTCCCCCACTTCAGGGTTATGTCACAATGTTCACTGTCCCTTGCTCCCCCCCAAATCCTGTAAGGTGAACACTATTCTCGTCTCCACTGAACAGGTGAGGAACCAGCCTTTGACATATGAACTTCTGGTGAACATTTCACATTCTGGTCATAAACAGATGCTGTCCTACTCTCCTCAGAATAAAGGTGAACCACTGTCTCCAGAGGCTCAAGCCAGCTTTTTTTTTTTTTTTTTTCAATCAGTTGTGGGGCTTGAACTCAGGGCCTGGCCGTGATCCTAAAGCTCTTTTTGCTCAAAGCTAGCGCTCTACCACTTTGAGCCACAGCACCACTTCTGGTATTCTGGTGGTTAATTGGAGGCAAGAGTCTCATAGACTTTCCTGCCGGGCATTGGTGGCTCACACCTGTAATCCTAGCTACTCAGGAGGCTGAGATCTGAGGGTCATGGTTCAAAGCTAGCTTAAATTTTTTACAGCTGTGTTATAAGATAGTTTATGATGGTATATCAAATGCTGGACTATTTTGAACATCTCTACACACCATTCTCAGAAAAGGGAGGAAAAAATGCAAACAATTAGCTAGTGTGGTAGTGCTCACCTGGGATCCTGCCACTTGAGCAGCTAAAACAGGAGAATCACAAGTTTGGGCCAGCCTGGACTACATAGTGAGTCCCTATCTCAAAAGAAGAAAAAAAGAAAAGAAATAAGTCAATGCTAGGGCCTCCTCGTGATTATAATCCTATTTGACAGATCAAGGAAACAATCCTTCAAGGCCAGCCTGCGCAGAACAGGGGCCCTTCTCCCATTAGGGGGAGGGGGAAGCTAGGTATACTGGCATATCTTGTCACCTCAGCTATGGCAGGAAGCATAACTAACAGGATCATGGTCCAGGACAGCCATATCTAAAAGTGAAATCATCAGAGCAGCCGGAAGCTAGTGGCTCATGCCTGTAATCCTAGCTACTCAGGAGGCTGAGATCTGAGGATCCTGGTTCCAAGCCAGTCCAGCAAGAAAGTCTGCGAGACCTTTATCTCTAATTAACCACCAGAAAACCAGAAGTGGTGCTGTGAATCAAGTAGTAGAGTCCTAGCCTTGAGCTGATGAGCTCAAGGACAGCAGCCAGGTGCAGAGTTAAAGTCCTGAGATCGGAAAAAAACAAAAAACAAAAAACTGAGAAACACCAGGATAGAGGTGTAGCTCAAGTTGTAAAGTACCTGCCTAGCAAGTACAAAGACCTGTGTTCAAACCCTGGTATTGCCCCCCGCCCAAAAAAGAATAAGAATAAAAGGAAAGAAGAAACAAACAATTTTATTTATATGGTTTAAGAAGAACTCAGCATTGCCATTGGTTGTATTCTCTTGTTATATGTTAGAGTGCCAGTCAAGCATGGAAGTTAAGAAATCGGACTAAAGAATAATATTGATTACCCCCCCCCCAACTTTCCCCATCCTCCAGTTTCCCACTCTGTTATTACACAGCTTTCAGGGAGGTTTGTTTTTTGCTTTTTTTTTGCCAGATTTCACAGATGTGACATATGTTGATATTGTTTACCTTCTAACATTCTCTTTTCCTCCCCCAGATGTAATCTATGTTTAAAAAAAAAAACCTGCAATTTTCTATGTATGTAAGTGAGGATTGATTCATAACAAAGATTGTGAGACACGCAAATGAGTTAACTGGTAATGAGTGATGAATTCTAAGTATTTACTGTACTCTAATGAATTATAAGTAAAGGCCCTGTTGCCAGCCACCTGCAAGAAAACCTGGAGCATATTTACAGGCCTTTAGTTTGGTTCTGTGATGAGCCTGATCACTGTCTGGACACAGTAAAAATAGCAGTCAATAGCAGAAAACATGTGAACTCCAGGGCTACACAAAGCCACAGCAGCAGTGTGAGGGTCATGTAATGACTGAGTGGAATGACAATTAATTTCTAAGTATACTTTCTAAAATATGAGACAATCATTAAAGAAAGTCCACTCAATCCTATAGGAAAGTTAAAAATACTACAGGGTATCTATTAACTTCTAAATATAGCAAGGTATGAGTGCTTTAATTGAAGTTAACCAACATTTCTACACCTCTTCAGTTTTCAAAAGTGACAGCATACCTCGTTACATCACTGTGGTGTTTGTACCCAGTCTGTTTGATTATAAGTTTCAAAATACCTCTTAGTCGGGTGTGGTGGTACACATCTCTAACCCTAGCACGAAAGAGGTTGAGGGGGGAAGAATATGAGTTCAAGGACAGCCTGGGCTACTTGGGAAAATTAAAAAACTAAAGAACATCTCTTATTAGCTGGCCACCAGTGGCTCACACCCATAATTCTAGATACCCAGGAGGCTGAAATCTGAGGCTCCAGTTCAAAGCCAGCCTAATTGGAAAAGTCAGAGAGACTCTGATGCTGACTTAACTAGCACAATGTCAAACTGGAATCATAGCTAAAGTAGTAGAGAGAGAAAAAACCCTGGTAGCAGCACCAAAAACAAAAACAAAGACAAAACTCTTATTTTATTGTGAAGATGCTGTCAAAGACAGTACAGGCTTTAAAACAACTACAAAAAGGTTTGGTGGTACTGGGGCTTGAATTCAGGTCTTGGCTCTCACCAGACAAGCACTCTACCACTCAATCTATGTGTCCAGCTCCAATACAAGCTTTTTTTTTTTTTTTTTTTTTTTTTTTTTTTTTTTTGTTGGTCGTGGGGCTTGAACTCTGGGCCTGGGCGCTGTCCCTCAGCTCTTCAGCTCAAGGCGAGCGCTCTACCACTTGAGCTACAGTGCCATTTCCGGTTTTTCTGGTGGTTTATTGGAGATAGGAGTCTCACGGTCTTTCCTGCCCGGGCTGGCTTTGAACCTCGATCCTCAGATCTCAGCCTCCTGAGTAGCTAGGATTACAGGCGTGAGCCACCAGCGCCCGGCCAATACAAGCATTTTTGTTGTTGTTGTTTTGTTTTTTTGGTTAGTTGTGGAGCTTGAACTCTGGGCCTGGCCATCAGCTCTTCAGCTCAAGGCTAGCGCTCTACTACTTGAGCCACAGTGACACTTCTGGCCTTTTCTATTTATGTGGTGCTCAGAAATCAAACCCAGGGCCTCATGCATGCCAGGCAAGCACTCTACCACTGAGCCACCTTCCCAGCCCCAAGACAAGCTTTTTTTTTTGGGGGGGGGGTCTGGTCATGGGGCCTGAACTCTGGGCCTGGACGCTGTCCCTCAGCTCTTCAGCTCAAGGCTAGCGCTCTACCACTTGAGCCACAGCGCCACTTCCGGCTTTTTTTTCTTTTTGCTTATGTGGTGCTGAGGAATTGAACCCAGGGCCTCAGGCATGCAAGGCAAGCACTCTACCTCTGAGCCATCTTCCCAGCCCAAGACAAGCATTTTTAATTAACATTCTTTTATATTTTTTTGTTGCTTGTAGGGGCTTGAACTGGGTTCTGTCCCTGAACTCTTTTGCTCAAGGCTAGCACTCTACCACTTTCAGCCATAGCTGTAGTTCCAATGGTTAATTGGAGATAAGAGTCTCATAGACCTTCCTACCTAGGCTAGCTTTGAACCTTGATCCTCAGATCTCAGCCTCCTGGGCAGCTAGGTTTACAGGTGTGAGCCACCAGTGCCTGGCTTTAAACGTTGTTTTCATATTGACTATAGACTAAACTCTTTCTTTTTCCCTTGGAGATGTTTAAAAACCTTCTCCTGGGAGATGTAGTTAGGTAACCTACAACCATGGAGACACAAACAGATAACAAAGACAAAGTCATGTTTTCCTTATATGGAACTTTACTTCACTGCAGATTTTTAAACTGTTAGTCAAAGGAAAGAACAACATGATTCCTTTAATCTCAAATAATGATGGAAAATGACCCATTTGAATGAGTTTAAAAAAAAGGAGAATAACAATCCAAAACATGGCCAAATAATGTAGTCTAGACTTGGCCTGACTATACTTATTTATACTTAAGATTTCTATTTGATAAGATGCAAGATAGCTTTTATGAAGCCTATTTGTGGGTAAAAGTAATGCCCAGTAAATGTACATTTCACATTCAACATAGAAAATATTCCAATGACACAAATCATATATGCTATCTTAATGAATTTCCTGTATATATTTATCTATTTGGGGTTATCTGTAAGAACAAAATATTTGCCACAAGAATAAATACAGATATATTTGACACAAAGAAAACAAATATGTTAACAAGTAGATCTGTTTAACATAATTTAAACAGTATATACATGGATCAAAACACTTAGTGCTCCTAAAAATGTACAATTTTTATGTTTCTTTGTATTAGTTAAAAGTAAATTTCATTTAAATAAACAAACCTAAAGATTGCTTTATTGTACCAAAAAACAAAACAAAACAAAACAGTGTTTAGACTACATGTAATATATTACTCCCAAACTTGGCCTTTTCTTTTTTTTTTTTTTTTGGCCAGAGCCTTGAACTCAGGGCCTGGGCACCGTCCCTGAGTTTCTTTTGCTCAAGGCTAACTTTCTACCACTTGAACCATAGCACCATTTCCAGTTTTTTCTGTTTATGTGGTCTTGAAGAATCAAACCCAAGGCTTCATGCACGCTAGGCAAGCAATCTAAAGCTACATACCCAGTCCCCAAACTTTGCCTCTTATAACAAGAGAAATGTATGATCTCTCAGGTCTTATAGGTGAGAAATCCGAGAGTAGTTTTCCTGGGTGCCCCTGACTCTTGTTCTCTCATGAAGTTGGAGACAACCTGTTAGCCAGGATTACCATTTTACCTTGTGTGGATTTCTCTATAGCACTCTCTCACAACATGGCAGCTGGCTTTCTTCATTCTAAAGAAGGACCTCTTAAGGACCCAAGATAAAGCTTACAGTCTTTTGTTTACAGTCTTTTTTGTGCTGTCCTAAGGCTTGAGCTTATGGCCTGGACATTGTCTCTAAGCTTCTTAGACTAAAGGGTACCATTCTAGTACTAGAGCTACAACTCTACTTTTGGCTTTTTTCGGTGAGTGATTGAGTCACGAGTTTCATGGATTTTCCTGGCCAGGCTGGCATTGCACCTTAATCCTTAGATCTCAGCTTCCTGAGTAATAGGATTACAGATGTGAGCCACTGGCTCCTGGCTTGTAGTCTCTTTCTTTTGTAAGAAATTTTAAGTAACTTAATTAATTAATTTTTGGCACTGGAACTTGAACTCAGGGCCCCAAGCTGGTCTGGCTTGTTTGCTCAGCTAGTGGTCTACCACTTATGCCATGTCTCCTAGCATACATGCTAGAGAGCTCAGCTTTTTGTTGATTATTTTAGAGATGGAGTCTCATGGACTTTTCTGCCTGGACTATCTTCAAATCACTATCCTCCAGATCCTAACCTTCTGAGTAGTAAGATTACAGGTGTGAGCCACTAGTGGCCAGCTTGCAGTCCATTATAACCTAATCTTAAAAATGAGATACTGTACCATGACTTCCGTCATTTCTTCTCTTTAGAGGCCAACCTAGCCCACAATAAAAAGGAAGAGAATATATATATATGTATATATATATATATATATATACACACACACACACACACACACACATATTATTTTTAAGTGTAAATATCAGAAAGTAGACACCAAAATGAGTCATCTTAGCAGTTGCCTACCACATCAGTTAATGATGATGTTTATGCAGAGGAAATGGATGTTTCTCTCTCTCCCTTTCTCTCTCTGTCTCTATCTGTGTGTTTTTGTTGTGTGTGTTTGAGAACCATTGGTTGGGTGAAATCTCTCTATTCTCAGTTTATCTGGCTGTGCTGTGGGTGTCTGGCTGCTCCCGCACCCCGTGTCCTAGAGTAGGCAGTTGTGGTGTCTCTGGCCTGGTCAGGAATGAAGTATTCAAAGTTCTTTTTCGGAAATGGGTGTGGGAACAATGGGAAAGGGAATAAAGGATCTCCTCATACCATAGGTGCTGTGGAACAGAAAAAAACAGCAACAACAATAACAACAACAACAACAAACAGAATTACTCCCTTTTTTTCATAGTTGCTCCATGTAAAATAAATGTCTTAGAATGAAATCAACACAGAATATAACAGACCTGAAAACAGAGAGTGAGCTATGCCAACTTCTTTCTTTTTTAAAACTGTTATTAAAAAGGTGGTATACAGAGAGGTTATTGTTAGGTAATCAGGTATATCAACTTCTATGTCTAATACCACTGGTACTCAGTTATGCCTGAAGCTAGTCTTACTATTTTAAAAAGTATCATCATCATCACCCTTATTATTTTTTTCTTTGAGATATAGCCTCACTTTATAGCCCAGGCTGTCTTTGAACTTGAAAACCTCCTGCCCGTGTATATCACCATGCTTGGCTCTTAAAATTAGTTTTGATTTTATTACTTGCAGCAAACGTGGTCCTATCTAGTATATCTAGATCATAGGACTATGTCCCCAAATATTCTAGCTCCTCTTAATAAAACCATCATAGAAGTGCCTTTTATGAAAGTATCTAAATATGCGTAATATGCGTTTTCAGCTTTATCAATTTAACAGCAAGAAAACGAAGCCACAAATTCATTTCCTATTGTGTGAACTCCTTCCTTGAACTTACTTTTCTGAAGGTTAGGAAAGTGAGCTGTGTGTGGTGGCACATACCTGTAATCCCAGCAGTTAGGAAGCTGAAGCAAGAGGTTCTCAAGTTTGAAGAGAACCAAGGATGCATGCATAGCAAGAACTTGTTTCCAAAACAAATTCAGAAACTATTTTTATTCCTTAATATAATAAAACATTCTGAGAGCAAGGAGAAATGTGTTTTTAATTTCATCTTCCCCAACATGTACTACAATATCTGGCCACATAATACATTCCTTTTTTTTTTTTTTTGTCAGTCATGGGGCTTGAACTCTGAGCCTGAACGCTGTCCCTCAGCTCTTCAGCTCAAGGCTAGAGCTCCACCACTTAAGCCACTGTGCCCCTTCTGGTTTTCTGAGTGGTTTATTGGAGATCAGAGTCTCCCAGAGTTTCCTGCCCGGGCTGGCTTTGAACCATGATCCTCAGATCTCAGCCTCCGGAGTAGCTAGGATTACAGGTGTGAGCCACTGGCACCAGACTACATAGTATATTCTTAACAACCATTTACTGAATGAATGAATGAATGAATGAATGAATGAATGAGTAAACAAATCTTCCAAATATAACTTAGAATATTTTCTCTTAAATGCATACCTTATTCTGTCCGTGTGAAGATTGATTTAAACAAGGTGCCTGTGGCTCATGCCTGGAATTCTAGCTACTCTGGAGGCTGAGATTTGAAGATCTCAGTTCAAGGCCAGCCTTGGCCCAGAAATCCACAAGACTCTTCCCTCCAATTAATCAGCAAAAAGCTGGAACTGGAGACTTGGCTCAAGTGGTAGAGAGCTAGTCCTGAGCAAGCAAAACAGGCCAAGCAAGAACACGACACTCTGAGTTGAAGTCCCAGTACACAAGAAACAAAAACTGATTCAACATTTTCTTCCTTTTCCAGTGGCTTCACAGTAACTCCAGGCTGATGTCACATAGTTACACTCAGGCTTTGCAGAATCAGAACATCTGCCACTGTGCCTTTCCTCTTCCCCCAAGTAGTTCATGCAAACTCCAAACAAGGGAACAGCAGAGGGAAAGCCACTATTTATAGTCTCCAAAGACCCTCTTTATCCTAAACCATTGTTTCTTGTCTCTCACAATTCCTCCCACATTACACCAGTCCCCATCCTACCAGGGTGACTCAGTTTTTAACAATCTTTTGTGTAGAACTTGGTGAAAGGCTCTTTGAAAATCTAAATAGACACCATGCACGAGCTTTTGTCCACATGCACATGTGTCTCCCAAAAGACCTTCCAGAGACTGATGAGGCCCAATTTCCTCTTACTGAGACCAACATTCTCTTCCAGCGCCTTCCTTGGCTTAACTAGTCATTTTGGCATACGATCCGACTTTCGGTGGTATGGATGAGACATTGGGACTCAGGCCCTTGAAACTTGCTAAGGCAATGCCCTACCACTTTAGCCATACCCTCGTCTGTTTTGTTTTAGTTATTTTTCAGATAAAGTCTCATACTTTTTGCCCAGGGCTGGCCTCTGATCTTGATTCTCCTACCTCATCTTGCCCAGCAGGTGAAATTGTAGACTTATATATACAGGTCTTGTGTGTGGGTTTTTGTTTTTGTTTTGTTTTTGTCAGTCCTGGGGCTTGAACTCAGGGCCTGAGTGTTATCTCTGAGCTTTTTCACTGAAGGTTAGTGCCTTACTACTTTGAGCCACAGCACCACTTCCAGTTTCTAGTGGTTCATTGGAGATAAGAGTCTCTCAGACTTTCCTGTACCTGGGCCAGCTTCAAACCTTGATCCTCAGATCTCAACCTTCTGAGTAATTTCAGGTGTGAGTCACCTAAAGGTGAGTGTCTGGAAGGGCTTGGTTTTTGAGATAGGGCCTTGCTGACTTTTTATTGCCTGCCTTGGCTTTGAACTGTCTGACACTCCACCATTGCTGGGATTTTAGTTATGTGCCACACAAATATCTTTTCATGAGAAGGGCTGAGTCCTTACTTGTTGATCTATTTTGACTAGGCTTTAATGCTTGTCAGGTAAAATAAAACATGTAAGGTTAAGATTGCTAAAGTAAAACAATTCTAAGAGATCAAAAACACAGGTGAAATTAATAGGCTGAGCTCACAACTAGAAATCGAGACTCGGTGTGGTAAGCAGGAGCAGGAAAAAAAAGTCAGATCAGAAGTATATGAAGTTGATGATTGTAATCAAGGGTCAGATATGTTTTAGATCCTTTAAAAATTTAAGACACTGTTAGCTTACACAAATGATATCCTAACTACTCAGGAGGCTGAGACATGGAGGATCGAGGTTTGAAGCTAGCCTGGGCAGAAAAGTCTAGGAGACTTTATTTCTAATTAACCAGTAAGATGCGAGACTGGAGGAGACATGGCTCAAATGGTAGAGCTCAGGGCTGACTGAGCAAGAAAGCTCAGAGTATGAGGCCTGGTACTGGGGGAAAAAAATTGATACTGTTTTTGATTAATATCCCTTTTCTTTAAAATTCTCCCTTTTCTAAATTTTCTCACTAGCATATGCTCATCCTTCTGTGGTAGGCATTTGTTCTAAAATTCTTCCCCAGAAATGATTTTTTTTTTGCCTATTTATTCATTTATTTAAGCAAACTGGGGATTGAATCCAGAGCTTCACACATGCTAAGCAAGTGCTGTACCACAGAGCTACATCCCACACCCTTTTTAAAATGTGTTTTCTTCTTCTTCTTCTTTTCCTTTGCTGGTCCTGGGACTTGAACTCAGGGCCTGGACACCATCCCTGAGCCAATTTGTGTTAAAGGCTAGTGCTTTAGCACTTGAGCCACAGCATCACTTCTGGTTTTTTGCTGGTTAATCAGAGAAAAGAGTCTCTTGGACTTTTCTGCCCAGGCTAGCTCCAAACCTCGATCCTCAGATCTCAGCCTCCTGAGTAGCTACAATTGTTTACATATGTGAGCCACTGGTGTCCAGCTCAAGTGAAGCACTGAACCAAGAATGATGGCACACACCTGTAGTCCCAGCTACTCAGGAAGCTAAGGCATGAAGATTGCTTCAGATGAGGAGTTTGAGGAGTAGTCTAGTTAAATAGCAAAACCTCATTTCAAAAACAAATGAAAATATAAAAAACTGAAAAAATAAGTGAAATACTGTGTATGGCAGCACTGAAAGAGAATACTCTTAAACATTTATTTCAGAGAAGCAATAAGTGGTCACCTGCAAAACTGGTCTAGAATTTGAGTATTTTTTGCCCTTCCTTCTTTCCTTCCTTCCTTCCTTCCTTCCTTCCTTCCTTCCTTCCTTCCTTCCTTCCTTCCTTCCTTCCTTCCTTCTTTTCTTCCTTCCTTCCTTCCTTCTTTTCTTCCTTCCTTCCTTCCTTTCTTCCTTCCTTCTTTCCTTCCCTCCCCCCTCCCCTTCCCTCCTACCCTTCTTTCCTTCATTTCTTTCCTTTCTCTCTTCCCCTTCCCCTCCTTCTCTCCCCAACGCGCCCCCCCCCCCCCCCGCTTCCTTTTCTTTCATTTCTTTCTTGATCTCAGGGCCTGGAGCTGTCCCTTGGCCTAAAGCTAGTGCTCTACCACTGGAGCTTCAGCTCCACTTCTGGATTTTTTTTGGGGGGGTGTATTTTTGTGGAGATAAGACTCTCATAGACTTTCCTTCCTGGGCCAACTTTGAACCATGATCCTCAGATTTCAGCTTCCCGAGAAGCTAGGATTATAGGCATGAGCCACTAATGCTGGACTCTACTGTATTTATTATAATCAAATATATCATTAGCAGAATCCAGCCTTGGACTTCTGAGAAAACCCTCAGAGTATTTTGTTAGCAGCATGCATATTTGTGGCCTTTCTTTTAAGTGGGCTCCAGATTGTTTGGACACATGTTGGTGCAGTTTGCTTTGGTTACTTACGTTGAGAAAGAAAATTTTTTTCAAATCTTTTCCGTGTGTCACAGATTTTGTAAAAGGGTTTGTTGTATTTACAATCATGCTGGGAAGAATTCAACTATAAACTGCTAAGCAAACAACCCAATCATATGCTTCTTCTGTGGTGAAACCCTTTCCTTATATAAAAACAAAGTCACATTACCATGTCTAGAAGTGCATTATGACATGCATAAGCCTGCACCGAAGAAACAAATATCAGGCTGTGACATTAAATTAGCCATAAGTCAGATCTCTTGAGATTTCACAGTAAGTCTGTGGACCACATGTGTCCTCTTAAACGAAGACCACCTCCTCTTCTCTAGAATGCTTTCTTTATGCAGATGTCTTTCAATCGGAGCTGGGAAGATGGCTCAGTGGTAGAGTACTTGCCTTGCATGCCTGAGGCCCTGGGTTCGATTCCTCAGCACCACATAAGCAAAAAGAAAAAAGCCGGAAGTGGCGCTGTGGCTCAAGTGGTAGAGCGCTAGCCTTGAGCTGAAGAGCTGAGGGACAGCGCCCAGGCCCTACGACCGGACCCCCCCCCCCAAAAAAAGATGTCTTTCAATCTACTTGAGGGCTCCATACTTTCTTTTCTGTCCTATGGAAAAATTGAAACTGGGTATGATGGCATGTGCTTGTAGTTCAGCTATTAAGAAGGGTGAGGCAGTAGGATCACTTGAGACCACAAGTTCAAGGCCAGCCTAGGCCACATAAGATATTATTTCAACAAACAAAAACAACCAAAAAACCTCCATTACAACTCCCCCTACTCTAAACACACAGACACACACAGACACAGACACAGACACACACACACACACACAATCTAAATATAAAGTTCTACTTTGTTCTAAAGGGTAGTCACTTCCACTGTTCCTGGAAACTCTTTAAGGGAAAGGAAGAAAACCTTCAATGGTTTGACATCTTGAATATTTTCCAACAGCCTGCTCAAGCAACAATAACTTCTTTTCCTAATGTCATCTAGTTTCTTAAACTAGTCACCAAAATCAACCCGTTAAAATGGAAAATATCATACTCTAAAATACCCTAATTTAGTCAAATAAAAATTAATATTCAGGGACTGAGTAGAGGAGCTCACAACTGTAATTCTAGCCTTTCCAGAGTCAGAGATCAAGAGGATCATGGTTCTAGGCTAGTCCAGGCAAAAAGTTAACAAAAAAGCTGGGCATTGTAGTCCATGCCTTCAATCCCAACTACATTGGAGGCATAGGCAGGATGATTGTGGTTTGAGGCTAACCCCAGGCAGAACAAACAAACAAAAGCAACAACAGACCTTATCCATAAAATAACTAAAACCTTTTAAAAGGGTTAGGGGCATGGTTGAATGATAGAACCACCTAGCAGAGACAAGACCTGAGTTCAAACATGAGTACCACCCCTCCCCTCCAAAAGAATGTGTCCCAGTCTCTCGAGGAAAATGTAGTAAGTTCCATGATGATAGGAATAAGGTCTGTCTCTAGAATCCACCCTGCATTTGACCAAGAGTAGATATTCAATATATTTTATTGATAGTATCATGGTTGATAGTATATTTGGCAGAAATCAATCTTAACAGAATAATGAGAATCAGTATTTGTATCTGAAAACAAAATATCCATATTGTTTTGTGGGGTTTTTTTGTTTTTGCTTTTGCTGGTCCTGGGGCTGAACTCAGGGTCTGGGCACTGTCTCTGAGCTTAATTTGCTCAAGACTTGTGCTCTACCACTTGAGCCATAGCACCACTTCCAGCTTTTTCTGTGTATGTGGTACTGAGGAATTGAACCCAGGGCTTCATGCATGCTAGGTGAGCACTCTACCACTAAGCCATATTCCTAGCCCCAATATTGTTTTTTACCCCTATGTTATGGAGATCTCTCTCTCTCTCTCTCTCTCTCTCTCTCTCTCTCTCTCCCCCCCTCCCCCCTCCCCTCTCTCTCTGTCTCTGTCTTATTTCTCAGTCTTGGGATTCTTGCTTGCTTGCTTGCTTGCTTGCTTTTTTGTTGGTTGTGGGGCCTGAAGTCTGGGCCTGGGCCCTGTTCCTCAGCTCTTCAGCTCAAGGCTAGCGCTCTGCCACTTGAGCCACAGCACCATTTCTAGCTTTTTCTGCTTATGTGGTGCTGAGGAATCAAACCCAGGGTCTCATGCATACAAGGCGAACACGCTACCACTGAGCCACCTTCGCAGCCCATCTTGGGATTATTTTTATTCTTTCTTGTGGGGGCATATCCTGTGCACATAGAAGTTTGGCAGAATCTCTGATTGTTAGCAGTGCCTTACTCTCGCAGTTGAGTTCATAAAAATGTCTGCAGAGGGCTGGGAACATAGCTCCCAGCTTGCCTTGCATGCATGAGGCCCTGGGTTTGATTCCTCAGCACCACATAAACAGAAAAAGCTGGAAGTGGTGCTATGGCTCAAGTGGTAGAGCACTAGAGTCTGTAGACTTGGTCTCTATCCCTGAGCAGAAAGCAAGAGGTGAGTAGGTAAGGAATACATTCTAGTTGAAAACTGCTCACTCTTACTGTATGAACACAAAATCAGAGCTCAAGGAATGAGTAATTCCAGGCATAAGAATTCTTTCAAATGATAACATTACTAAGAAGCCATAAATTTAAAGGCAATATTGGTTTCATAAGTAGGAATAGTTACCTCAGTTTGAAGGAAAGAAATAACTACTTGTTTTGATATTAACTCAGTTATGAAAGAGGTATATAATAATAAAAAGTAACTACTTTGAAGGAGTCTTATGTTCATTTTACTCAGTCATTTATATACTTGGCCTTTAAGAAATTGTGATCAGAAATCAAATTAGCATCAATACCTCTAATTAAAATACGTTTAAAATCCTTCCAATAAGATTCCTTGCTAGTTAATGACATTCTTGTTTTCTTAATCATGCGCAGTTCAGGCTCCATTAGCCACAGAGGGCAAACTCTACAGATGACTGGTTTTATCTTGTGGGTGTTGTTTGTTTATGCCTGGACTTGGTTTCTTCATTGCTAAATGGAGACAGTGTTCATATCTACGTACATGTTGCCAGACTTCAAAATCCCACAAGTAAATTGCTTAAAATAGTGACTAACACTCAGAAAATCTCCAATTACCCATTTCCAATGAGTGTTTAACATTAAAGGAAGCATTTTCCCACTTCTTTTCTGTATAACATTTCTGGCTCATCCATTCCACTAAATCACAGTAAGCCAAGGAAAACAACTTTTAAGATTTGATGGGTGCCAGTGGCTCACACTTGTAATCCTAGCTACTAAGGAGACTGAGATCTGAGGATTGTGGTTCAAAGCCAAGACTAGGCTGAAAGATCCCCAAATTCTTATGTCTAAAAAACGCAGCAAAATGCAGAAGTGACATGGTGGCTCAAAAGGTAGAGTGTCAAACTTGAGCAAAAAAAGCTAAGCAAGACCACAAAATCCTTTGTTCAAGCCTCTATACTAGCACACACATGTACACACACACATACTGATCTATACACTGTATATTCTCAGTCCCAGTAATATATTTCTGAATAAAATAGACACAGTCTCTTACCTAATGGTGCTTCCAGCATAGTGAAAAAGATAAGTATTTAAAATCATATAAGCTGCAAGAAGGTAATAAATAATGTATATCGTATATAACTTATATTAAGACATCTTTAAAGGCATGGCATTTAGGTGAGATGTGAAGCATGAGTAGGTGGTAGACAAAGACAGAAGGCTACAAACAGAGAAAATGCATCACAAATGCTCCTGGGCAGTTAGATGAGAAAACTAGAGAAGGAATAAGATTGGATGCACAAATCTGTGCCAGTATTCTTTTTTCATAATTATTTTATTTTTATTATTATTGGTATGTGCCATTTGTCTTCTTTGCTATTGTAAATGGAAAGTCAAGAATGCATGAGAAAAGCACAGTTACATTAACCATTTCTTAATGGTTTGCCCCAAGTTAAGAATCTATTTCTGTACCAGCACAACAATATTTATTGCAGCATTATTTACCATAGCTAAGATATGGAACCAACCCAGATGCCCCTCAGTAGATGAATGGATCAAGAAAATGTGGTATATATACACAATGGAATTCTATGCCTCCATCAGAAAGAATGACATTGCCCCATTTGTTAGGAAATGGAAAAACTTGGAAAAAATTATATTAAGTGAAGTAAGCCAGGCCCAAAGAAACATAGGTCCCATGGTTTCCCTTATTTGCAATATCTAGTATATGTATGAGTCAAGCGGAAAAGGTCAGATAATGTGATGTCAGGAAAATGAACCCTTAGATATGTATTTTAATGTTTTTTTCTTTCATGCATGTGTTTCTAACGCATTTATAAGATTATCTCTTTGTTGCTTTGTATGTCCCTCCCCCACAGTATAACCCCTGCTTTCACTATATTTGATGTTAGTATAACTTGAGGAGGAGATGGGGAAAAACCAGTTGTTTAAGGATACAGGTGGACCTGTTGCAACAATGAGAAGTACAAGTTGTCATGTCCAAAACGAGCTTTACAATGTCGGTGCGGAGGGGGGGGGGAGGGGGGGAAGGAGAAGGATTGGGATTGGGGGGGAGGGGGGAGGCTGGGAAGGGATGTGAAGGGTAAACAAAAGGAGGAGGCTGCAATGCTTGGTAAGAAATGTACGCATTATCCTGCCCATGTAATTGTAACCCCTCTGTACAGTATGTTCACAAATAAAATAAAATAAAAATAAAAAAGCATTTGCAAACATGGAATCTTAAAAAAAAAAAGAATCTATTTCTGATTTACGTTTCAGGGCATAACTTCTTTTTTTCTAGGTGAATCGTATCAATAACAGTAACAAGTACTTACATGGCATTTGTTCTCTGCCAGGCATTTTTGTTTTGTTTTGTTTGGTAGTACTGTGGCTTGAACTCAGGGATATGACACACTTGCTAGGCTGGCACTCTATCACTTGAGCCACACCTCCAGCTGGCTTCTTTATTCAGTGGAGTGGTTGTACAAAGAGGTTTTGATTCCACGTCAGGGTATGAATGTAGTGGATCTGGATCCATGCCACCCTTGCCATCATTCTCCCCTAGCTGGCTTTTTTGCTGGTTAATTGAAGATGGAGTCATAAAGACTTTCTGCCTGGCCTGACTTTGAACCATGATCCTTCAGGTCTCAGCGTCCTGTGTAACTAGGGTCACAGGCATGAGTTGCTGGTGCTTTGTATTCTTTTAATGATTCAAATAAAAACCTGTATATGATTTTTTTTGTAGGTGGCAGTCCTGGAGCTCGAACTCGGCCAAGACACTAATGCTCAACTTCTTTTGCTCAAGGCTAGCACCCTACCACTTTGAGCCACAGCTCCATTTCCAGCTTTTTCAGTGGTTAATTGAAGATAAGAGTCTCATGGACTATTCCTGCCAGGGCTGTCAGGCAATCCTCAGATCTTAGCCTCTGAGTAGCCAGGATAATAGGTATGAGGCACCAGCCTGGCTTCTACCAGATTTGTTTGTTTCTTTTTTGTTGGTCTTGGGGCCTGAACTCTTGGCCTGGGCGCTGTCTGAGCGATTCAGCTCAAGGCTAGCGCTCTACCACTTGAGCCACAGCACCACTTCCAGCATTTTCTGCTTATGTGCTGTTGAGGAATCAAACCCAGGGTCTCATGCATGCAAAGCAAGAACCACCTTCCCAGCCCAGGATTTTTTTTTTCAAGTATCAACAGAATGCTCTCTTTTATACAGCATTTTTTAAAAATGTATTTACTTAGTGATCTTTTTTGCTTTTTGTTTATGTGGTACCAAGATACCCAGGGCCTCATGCATGCTAGGCAAGCATTCTACCACTAAGCCACTTCCCAGCCCTATACAGGCATTGTTATGGATTAAATGGTGGTGTTCTCTCCAAAACTTATAGTGAAATTTAACCCTTATGGCGCAGCCACAAGAAGTGATTAAATCACTATAGCTCTGCTGTCATGTGTGAGATACACAAGGCCACTGTTAATGGGGGCTTGAGGTTGAGGAGAGGTCTCCTTCCATCTTCTTCCCTTCTGCAACATGAGTGATCTCCTTAGACAGCCTTCACTGTCTAGTGAAGTGAAGCCTCTTGACCTTAGGCTTCCTAGTCTCCAGAACTGGGGTAAATATGTTCCTATAGTTTATAAATTACCCAGTTGAGATACTTTGTTACAGCATCACAAGTAGATGAAGACAGGTACTAATTTGATTCATAAGGGCACAAAGCATTAGCTATGCATTTTATCATTTCATAGTCTTGAAGTTCACTGATCAATATAGATCATATAGGAATATAAATTACATCAAACATGAAGAATATGGGATCATGATTTTTAAATAGTCTTCCTACTACCACCTCTCTTCCCACAATCCTCTCCTTCCAGATCCCATTTACACACGTTGTGCTGCCTTAAGTTTCTTCACAGCTGGCTGAACTCTGCTCATTTCTCTTTCTACTTGTTTCCTCTCTTTGTGCTTTATTTTAGATAGTTTTTACTACTATGTGTTTAAACGTACTAACCTGTTTTTATTTTTTTCTCCTATGGTGTCCAATCTACTGTTAATTCCCTCCAGGGATTTTTTTTTTTATGTCTACAACATTTATAAGTTTACTGTGAGTTGTAGCATCTATGTATTTATGAATTTGTGATCATTTCTTTGATATTATTTTACTGTCTACTAATTCTGTGTCATAGGTGCCATTTCTAGGTATGTTTCTATAGACTGACATCATTTTCAGTTGTCAAATGATCCTCTTCCCATATTTTGAGCTTTGTCCTGCGATGCAATTAAGTGACTTTAAAATCATTTGATCTTTCCAAGGCTGATTTCTAAATATGGGTGCCTGAAACCAAAACAATCTTTAACTAGTTCTCATTTGGCCCCTCTAAATGACAATAGCCTTTTAAGCACTCTATTCAATATCGCCTAATTATGATCATTTTTAAAAAATTCTGTTTGGTGGGAACACAAATTATTACAAGCCAAGAGGGAACTTGAAAGGCTGCTCCACTTCCTCCTTCTTGGTGGTATGTTCTGTAGCCTCAGGAGCTTTCCTCCCTAGTGTGTGCATAGGGGACCCCAAGCCATTCTTTCTGCACAGTCCTTTCCTAAACAGTAATGCAAATTGTAACATTCTCCATCTTGGTTCTCCCTTTCCACTCTGCTTTCTTGCTCAAGGAATCCAAGTGGGCTTTGTTTTGGGTTTCTTCTTCATGAGTTACAGCCCAGACACTCTTTTTTTCTTTTTTCCTTTTTTTTTTGAACTCAGGACCTGGGCACTGACCCTGCTCAAGGTGAGTGCTCTACCACTTTGAGCCACAGTACCACTTCTGGTTTTCTGGTGGTTAATCGGAGATAAGGTTCTCACAGACTCTCCTACCCAGGCTGGCTTTGAACCACGATCCTCAGATGGCAGCCTCCTGAGTAGCTAGGATTAAAGGTGAGAGCCACCAGCACCTGGCTTCCACACACTCTGTAGGTAATAGCAGGGACAAGGGTACAACTCATCTGTTTTCCTTCTTCTAAGGAACACTGTCCTGAGCATCCATGTTGCCCACTGGGTGGAAACCAGTTCTTCCTATCTGTGACTCAGTTTCTTGATTAAGGAAGGAAGATTGAGCCAATTCCTATGGCCTCACCACAGTTGCAAGCAGAAACTACTTCATGCTTTTAATCTGTCTCGGTGAGCTCACTCATAGTCTGACCTCTAGTAATAAGGTAAGTAGGTCTATAATTTGAGTCATGCACATAGTCAATTTTCCACTGTTGATCAGTGATATTTTTTGCCTTGTTTTTGGTTATAGAGATTAAATTCAGAACCTCATATATGCTAAACACTCTGCATTCCCAGTGCAGTGATATTTTATTATGTGCAAGGAATTACAGCATTTTGAGTAATTTTGAAAACCATTATGTTTGCTTGTCTTTTCCCCCTCCTCATCCTTCCTCTTCCTATCTTTCTTTCCCCTCCTCTTCTTCCTCTCCTCTTCCTTTTCCTCCTCTTCTTTTCCTTTTCATACAGTGTGCTACTAAATAGCTCAAGCTGGCCTGGAACCAGCAATCCTTCTGTTTCTGCTTCTAGGGAGGTAGGATTGATTACCAGTATATACCAAATGCCTGGCTCTACCAACTTTATCATTATTGTTCTTATCTTGCACAAATACTGGGGCTTGAATTCAAGGTCTGGGAACTGTCCCCTAGCTTTCTCAGTTGAGATTGAGGCTTTACCACTTGAGCCACAGATCCACTTCTAGGTTTTGGTGATTAGTTTTTTTTTTGGGGGGGTGGGTCCAGTCGTGGGGCCTGAACTCTGGGCCTGGGCGCTGTCCCTCAGCTCTTCAGCTCAAGGCTAGCGCTCTACCACTTTAGCCACAGTGCCACTTTCGGCTTTTTTCTTTTTGCTTATGTGGTGCTGAGGAATCAAACCCAGAGCCTCAGGCATGCAAGGCAAGCACTCTACCACTGAGCCACCTTCCCAGCCCCTTGGTTATTAGTTTGAGGTAAGAGTCTCATGAACTTTCTAGGCTGAGCTGATTTCGAGCCACAGTCCTCAGATCTCAGCTCTCTGAGTAGCCAGGTGACTCTTTAATTTTTAAAAATGTGAGGCCTGGGGCTGGGAATGTGGCCTAGTGGTAGAGTGCTTGTCTAGCATGCATGAAGCCCTGGGTTCCATTCTTCAGTACCACATAAACACAAAAAGCTGGAAGTGGTGCTGAGGCTTAAGTGGTGGAGTACTAGCCTTGAGCAAATGAAGCTCACAGACAGTGCTCAGGCCCAGAGCTCAAGTGCCAGGACTGGCAAAAAAAAAACGTGAGGTCTATGTAAAATCTGAAAACAACAAATAATACACCTCTGTAAGCCCTTTGTCTGGATTCTCCAGTAACAACTGGTGGTATTTTGCCTCATATGCCTTATCCATCTTTTGATATTAAAAAAAAAATCATCCTCGCATGTCACGACCGCCTCCACCAGCAAGGAAGACGCAACACTGAGCTCTTCTCTCTGCAGTTTATTCAGGACCTTTGAGTAATCTTCTGACCCCAACCCCGGGGAGAATTCCCCACAGCCTTAAGTACCCGCTGGGTAGCCAACCCTGATACACCACGTGGGAACCACCAATGGGTTCAGGTGCGCAGAAGCCAGATTCTTTGCCTTAGCCATATAAGGAGTTGTTTACCATAGAGAGCACTTCCATCGGGAAGGCGGAGGGCGGAAGCCGGCGCCATCTTCCAGGTGCAGCTGCACACAGCTCTCTACACTCGCATCTTCCAAGAAGAAATTCTCGGACTGGGAATATGGCCCAGTGTTAAAGTGCTTGCCTCATGAATGAAGCCCTGGGTTCTATTCCTCAGTATCACATGAATAGAAAAGCCAGAAGTGGCACTATGGCTCAAGTGGTAGAGTACTAGCCTTGAGCAAAAGCAGCTCAGGGACAGAGCCCAGGCCCAAAGTTCATGCCCAGGTCAGGCAAAAAAAAAAAAAAAAATTCTCGTACAAACCACAATAGCAAGGCTGAAGGTGTGGCTTAGTAGTATGATGCCAGCCTAGCCAGTCTGAGGCCCTGAGTTCAAATTCCCAGTATCTCCAAAAAACTAGAATCACAACAGCACTGCTAAAAACCTACGATGTATTATACTGACACAGTATTAGCTCATATATAGCTCATGTTTAAATTCTTTCCTTCCTTCCTTCCTTCCTTCCTTCCTTCCTTCCTTCCTTCCTTCCTTCCTTCCTTCCTTCCTTCCTTCCTTCCTTCCTTCTTTCCTTCCTTCCTTCTGTCCTTTCCATGATTCTGGGGCTTGGATTCAATACCTGGGCATTGTCCTGAAGCTTTTTAGGCTCAAGGCTAGTGCTCTACCATTTGAGCCACAGCTCCACTTTCTGGCTTTTTTGGTGTTTAATTGGAGATAAGAGTCTCATAGACTTTCTTGCTGGCTTTGAACCAAGACCCTCAGATCTTAGCCTCTTGAATAGCTAGGTTTACAGGCATGAACCACACTTTTCTTTTTCCTAAATTATAATCCAATCAAGAATCACTCACTGCATTTGGTAATTATGTCTTCCTTCCTTACCTCTTTCCCTCTTTTCATTTTTTGACAATACTGCAGTTTGAATTCAGGGCAAAATGTTTACCAAGGAGGTGCTCTATCTACTGCTTGATCTATGCTCTCAGACTGGGTTTGTTTGTTTTTGTTTTGTTTTGTTGTTGTTGATTTTGCTTTAGCTGTTTTTCTGATAGGGTCTTCTGCTTTTTGCCAGGCCTGGCTTCAGACTACAATCCTCTCAGGTAACTAAGATTACAGGCATATTAGCACTACAGCTGAGTTGTTGGGTTAAGGTGGCCTCTAACTTTTTGCCTGAGGGGCTTCAAACTGTGATCCTCCCAGTCTCTCAGTTTCCAGAGTAGCTGGGATTAGAAACGTGTTCCTGTACTTTGTAGTTTTCTTTTTCTTTCCAAAGAAATGGCCCTCCCAATACCTTCCTCTTTTGGCCTCTAGAGTGCTGAGATTACAGATGAGCACTGCCAGGCCTGGCTTCATTCATTTCTTTATATATGGAACAATCCCTGGCATGATTTTAGTATTTGTCATCCCATCCCAATTTATATGTTAAAAACATGAACTTCAAGGTGAGCCTTCATGAATTAGATGTCTTTATAAAATAAGCCCAAGGAGCCTCCCTAGCACCCTCCACCATGTAAGTACCTAGGCCCATGAGGCTATCTATGAGTCAGAGAGTCTCTGTGGAACACCAAATCTGCTACCCCAGGATCTTAGACTCCAGGACCATGAGAATTTCTGTTGCTTAGAACTATTTTGCTTATTCAATTTGGTTAGAGCAGCATCAACAGGCTAAGAAAATGTCTATTACTTTTCTTACATAATACTGACAGTGTTGAGGAGCACAGGCCTGCTATCATCTTATTTTAGATTCTAAAGAACTGTGACAGAAACAGTAAATTTTATGACAATTTAAAAAGAGAAATACTTCATTATTTTGGACTTACACTCATCCTGTCACTTCGAAGAAGATTCTAAATTTTGAACATGAGTAGGTCTTCTTTTACAAATTAATATTACCCTAAAATTGCTCAGTGACTCAACCAAGCTATTAGAGAACTTAGAACTAGGAAATAGCTAATACCACATTTTTTTTTTCCTTAGTGAAAGGAGAAGCAGTAGAGATGTTTTAGCTCTATTTGATTTTGTCATTTTTTTCTCCACATTAAAAAGAAATCAGGAGGCTAGGAAGGTGGCTCAGTGGTAGAGCGCTTGCCTTGCATGCCTGAGGCCCTGGGTTCGATTCCTCAGCACCACATAAGAAAAAAGAAAAAAGCCGGAAGTGGCGCTGTGGCTCAAGTGGTAGAGTACTAGCCTTGAGCTGAAGAACTGAGGGACAGTGCCCAGGCCCAGAGTTCAGGCCCCATGACCGGACCCCCCCCCCAAAAAAATAAAATCAGGCTGGGCTGTCATCTTAACTACTCAGGAGGCTGAAATCTGAGGATCGCAGTTGAAAGCCAGCCCGGCAGGAAAGTCCTTGAGAGTCTTATCTCCAATTTACCACCAGAAAACTGGAAGTGGTGCTGTGGCTGAAGTGGTAGAGTGCTTGCCTTGAGGTGAAGAGCTGAGGGACAGCGCCCAGGCCCAGAGTCGAAGGCCCACAACCGATCAAGAAAAAAAAAAAAAAAGAAGAAGAAAGAGAAGAAGAGGAGGAGGGAGAGGAGGAGGGGGAGGAGGAGGAGGAAAAAGAAGAAGGAAGACAAAGAAGAAGAGGAGAAGGAGGAGGAGGAGGAGAAGAGGAGGAAGAGAAAAAAAGGAAAGAAAGAAAGAAAGAAAGAAAGAAGGAATCAGTATCATTAGCTTTAAAAGCAGGTTTCATTGTTTGATATTAAAAAAAAAACAACAATTAATGAGGCCAGGCCTGGTGGTTTTATGTCCGTTTATGCAGACAGTAGACCTTGATCAGACTCACCCTCTCTCTCTCTCTCCTGTCACCCTTCCCCTGTGTCCAAGCCAATTTCAATAAGCTTCATGGGTACTTAAAAACGTGGCCCAACTTTTTTCAGTTACCTGTTTAGCAGCTCATCTGATCACATATATCCCTAAATGAAATGGAAGAGGAAAATGCTTATGTTTTAGAACCCCCGATATGAGGATCAGACAAGTAAACTTACCTTTTTCCTTTGAGGAAAAAAACGACTTCACTTTGCTTCCGGAAATTTCAAAACTGCCATCTGGTAGTCAACCCTGTTTTTCCACCAGATGGCAATAAATAACCCATAAAAGGATGAGCAGGCGGAATGGAATGTACACAAGGGCACCTCGTACACTAGGGCACCCTGTGAGGGCACGCCCTCGTGAGCATGAGAAGGGCTGTGAGCGCTCACTGCGGTGGTGTCGGGGCTACCGAGTCCCAGAAGAGGATAAATAATGCATTGCTAAATCTAGCATGCTGGCAGCCAGCCACACCCATCATGGGAGGGTCATGCCATTAAGTTTTGGGCTATTAGTGCAAAAGTCAAGAGCAAAAAGGGTTGTGGCATTTGTTACTCCCTGCACCCCCACCCCCCACCCCTGCCTGGCATTTGTTACTTTTTACATTTTGTTTTTGGAATCACTTATTATGGAACAGCTGTGGAGAAGTTGTTGAAATTCAAACAGAATTAAGATGCGATAGCAAAAAGATATTGTTTGTTCCTAACAGAAGTAGTGAGATCAGAGAGAGTATTTTAGGACAAAAGAAGAGAAAGAAAGCTGAGAAGTTGCAGATGCTATTTCATTGGTTTTTGCTTGTTTGGTTGGTTGGGTTTTTTTTTTTTTTTTTTTTTTTTTTTTTTTTTTTTTAACTCAGGACCTGGGTGCTGTTTTAAGGCTAGTTACTGGTCTGCCATTTGAGTCACAGCTCCACTTCTAGCTTTTGGTGGTTAATTGGAGATAAGAGTGTCACAGACTTTCCTGCTGGGGCTGGCTTCAAACCACCATCTCAAATGTCAGCCTCCTAAATAGCTAGGATGACAAAATCCTCAGATTTCAGCCTCTTCAATAGCTAGAATTACAGGTGTAAGCCACTAGCCACTAGGCTAGGTGCTGTTTTCCTTCTCTGAACCTCTAACTCATTTGAAAGTTCGCAGACTTTCTCTTTCCAACTCTGTTTGAGTATATCCACTGGTTTTGATTTTAAGTATGTACTAGAAATCCAATCCAGCCAGGTGCCAGTGGCTCACACCTGTAATCCTAGCAACTCAGGAAGCTGAGATCTGAGAGGATCTCGGCTCAAAGCCAGCCAGGGTAGGAAAGGCTGTGAGATTCCAATCTCCAAATAACCACCAGAAAATGGGATGTGTCATTGTGGCTCAAACTGGTAGAATGCTAGCCTTGAGTGAAAAAGCTCAAAGACAGCACCCAGGCCCTGAGTTCAAGTCCCATGACTACCACTTACCACCACCACCACCACCAACAACAACAACAATAACAACAACAATGAAAAAGAAAGAAATCCAATCCAATATTTACTATCTTCTGCAAATAATTTGTAGTGTGCTAGAGTCCAACATTGATAGGTTTTATGTTTAAGTCATTTTAGTTCTATTTCCTAGGAACTATAAATTCCCTAGATGCTCTGCTTTCTTGAAGACTAAACTATGAAATTTTATTACTGTTATGATTTTATCATTTTACTTTTTAAAAGTAACAACATGGCCAGTCAACTGAATTTTGAACCCAAGTTTCTGGCTTGTCAGATAAAAATTTGAACTTTAAGTAGAGTTCAAACTCAACTAAAGAATCTAAACAAAGATGTTCATTAAGGGACCACACCTATATAATTCTCCATTCATGGAACTGAGGATTGAACCCAGGGCCTTTAGCTATATTCCTGGCCCTTTTTGTTTTTATTTCATTTTTCAGATAAGCTCTTGTTGCCTTTGTGTAAAAATAAATTGTAATTTATTTATTTACTTTTGCCAGTTTGGGGCTTGAATGCAAGGCCTGTGCACTGTCCCTGGTCATCTTCATGCTCAAAGCTAGTATCTACCACTTAAGATGCAGTGTCACTTCTGGCTTTTTTGAGTAATTTATTGGATATTGTCTCACGAGGGACTTTTCTGCCTGGGCTAGATTCGAACTGTGATCCTCAGATCTCAGTCTCCTGAGTAGCTAGGATTATAGGTGTGAGCCACAGGCACCTGGCTTGGAATTACATTTGTTTTTATTAGTATACATTAGTTACATAAGGTGGGGTTTCATTGTGACATTTTCACACATGCATACAGAGTATTCCAATCAATCTCTCCCCTCCATCACTCTCTCTTGCCCCTCTCCCCATTCCCAAAACAATTCCACTAAATTGCATTATTCTCTTTTATTTTCTTTTAATTAAAAAATTTTAAAGCCAGGTGCCAGTGGCTCATGCCTATAATCCTAGCTACTCAGGAGGCTGAGATCTGAGGATTAGGATTCAAAGCCAGCCTGGGCAAGAAAGTCCCCGTGACACTCTTATCTCCAATTAACCACTCAAAAAACAGAAGTGGTCCTGTGGCTCAAGTGGCAGAGCACTAGCCTTGAACTGAAGAGCTCAGGGACAGCACCCAGGTCCTGAGTTCAAGCCCCACGACCAACAAAAAAATAAAAAAGAAATTAAGTCATCTTTAAACAGTTGTACAAAGGGGTTTCAATTCATATATCAATGTATCTTGTATCATGTACAGTGTATCTTGATCAATGTCTGTTTTCATACATGCGAACCATCTATTTGGTTTCAGGACCTTTATCATGGGCTGGTCTTGAACATCTATCTTCCTGCCCCTGCCCCTCGGCTAAATGGGTTTATGCCACCTCATGGGTCATATACCTCTAAGGAAATTTAGGAATATTTTCTTTTGTTTTGGCAAGGAGATTGTTTGTTTAATACAGGTGAAGCTGTACACAAAACAAAAAGACAATTGTAATGTTGTCAAGTGGTGAGATCCAGAGAATTGTTTTTCCTTTTATTTTGTCGGTTGTGGGCTTGAACTCTGGGCTTGGGCACTGTCCCTGCACTTTTCAGCTCAAGGCGAGCACTCTACCACTTAAGCCACAGCACCACTTCCGGTTTTCTAGTGGTTTACTGGAGATAAGAGTCTCATGGACTTTAATGCCCAGGATGGCTTTGAACTGCCATCCTCAGATCTCAGCCTCCTGAGTAGTTACTATACAAGTATGAGCCACCGGCACCCAGCTGTACTTGTTTTTAATGTAGCTGAAAACACTTCACAAACTGTCAATTGCTTCACGCTGTATGGGTCAGACAAAGCGAACTTTACTAGACATTTATTTTATTTCTTCATTGTTTGCTACTATAAATAGCACTGTGACAAACTGTTTAGGGTGCACAAAATAGTTTCTACATTGTAAGTTCCATAAAATAGATTCCCAAGTGTGAAATTGCTAGTTTACACAGCATAAAAAATGTATGCTTTCATTTTGCTTTGCATCACTCTCAATTTTCTTTTTAACACAGCTGAATCTATTTATAGAGCTACTAACCATGTGTAAGAAAACAGCTTTCATCTGATGCCAGGGCAGAGCGGGGTCCCCCAAACAACCAGCCAAACACTCTGGGAAGTGGCCTCTCACTTTATTGTGTTTTATTCTGCATGCTTTTTGCTTACTTAGAAAATAGCTAACCTTCTCAAATTATTT
The DNA here is from genome assembly GCF_024711535.1 of Dipodomys merriami. Lineage (NCBI taxonomy): Eukaryota > Metazoa > Chordata > Mammalia > Rodentia > Heteromyidae > Dipodomys > Dipodomys merriami. The sequence continues at coordinate 878,117 of NW_027205459.1, read as the reverse complement.
ATTAAGCAATGGAATTTCCTCTTTGGTCGATTGTCCACTATGTCCTTTGTCAGTTGATTTCTTGGGGTCTTTGTTAACCCTATGTACATAGAAAACTAAGAAGCTCTGCTCAGAAAAAGGCTTTCGGTGTGTGTGGCATTCTTCTCCATCCCAATTATTACATACTCAGCCTTTAGACAGCAACATGGAGGGGAAACTAGCAAGAGCAAGAAAGGTGAGTGACATATTTTTCTCTGCTAGGGAAATAAAATCAAAGTTGATGTTACTGCAGCAAATGGATTCTCTTCCTTTATTTAAGCCAGAGCTCATTTTATTACTATATATGATAAGTTATCTAACAGTGTATCCTGTATACTATGCAATAACAGGGGGACAAAGTAACCTAGCTCACTGTGTGGGAGACACCATGGTTCCTCTGAATAGTGCCGTTCCAGACTCTTCTCTTAAAATGATTTCATTAGAGTGTTTAACTAGATGGAATTCAAATTGATTCTACAGCCATTTCCTGAATTGCTGAAAGTTCTGCATGTAATTTTTCTTCCAGATACAATTAGATCAAGGGCAAGAGGGAAACATTAATATAGGCTGCCTGGCTTTGAAATGAAGGTAGATCAACTGAACTATTTTCATTCCAGACTGGTGAATTAGTATCCAAAGCCAGGCTTTAAGACCAGTCCATTGGATTCAACTGCTACTAAGATCACTTCACCATCTAAGGAACTTTCCTGAGTTTTTCTATTCAAAACATGGGGATAACAGTAGTTCCTTTCCCTATTCAAGGACTGTTTTATAATTCATTCATTCAGGCACATATTAGGCAAGCATTCTATCACTAAGCTACATTACCAGCTCCAAGGGGAACAAGGTAAAGGGTATGTTAGAGTCCTAGAGTGTGGCTGAGTAGAAGCCGCAGGGTTCAAAATAAGCAGCTTTAAAAAAGATAAGCTTCTTGAAGATATTTCAAGAGAAAAATATTTTTGAGAATGAATAGGGTTAAGTACTATTATATGTTAACAAACAGCTTATTTATTGTGTGTGTGTGCGCGTGTGCCAGCATTGGGGCTTGAACTCAGGGCCTTCTTTCTCACTTGGTTTTTTCACTTGAGACTGGCACTCTACTGCTTGAGCCATATCTCCATTTCTGTTTGTTTTTTTTTTTGCTGGTTAATTGGACATAAGAGTCTCATAAACATTTCTGCCTAGACTGGCTTCAAATCTTGACACTCAGATCTCAGCATCCCGAGTAGCTAGGACTGCAGGTGTGAGCCACCAGTACCCTGAACAAATTGATTTTTTGTAAGTATAAGTTAAAAAACAAAAATGACTTACTTTTCCTGCTTACTTTGGAGGTCCTCACAGGTCCTCCTAAGAGGGAATAGGTCCCCCCTAAAAGGGAATATTGGGACTGAATAGGCTCTTAGAATCATCTAAGCCAACACCCCCATTTGTCAGAGGAAGAAACTGAAGCCAGGAGAGGTAATATCCAAGGTGACACTTGTCCAAGATGGTACTGCTAGCTAGTAACAGCTAGAATGTTCATTTGGAAGGCCTGAATCCCCTCAAGAAATGCCTCTCTTCCCACCTACGGTAGCTAAGAAGTTACAAAGTACCATCAAGTAAAGAATATCATGTTATTTCCTTACTATTATTATTGTTGTTGTTGTTGTTAGTATTTTGAGGCAAGGTCTGACAATGTAGCCCAGGCTGCTCTCAAACTAGTAATCCTCCTGCCGCAATGCTGAAGTGATAGGATCACTGGTATGCTCAGTTCTTTAACTTCTTTAATAGAAATTTCTTTCAGCAGCCCCTTCCCTGCAGCAAAATCCCTTCCATTTTAAAAAGGTTACAAATATGTACACAAAGTTTTTGATGACGGAATGAGCTTATGTAAACATGAAACCTATGTCTAAAGGTTTGAAAAATAAGTAGCAGAGAACAGATTTTAATCAAACCAAATCCTCTTTTTAGAGTCAGACATAATATTTTCTCTCAGCCAGTGGATAGTGCAAACACACAGAACGAAGGTCACTGAAATGAAGTGGAACCAGTTTGACAGAGAGTATGTAATCTCATTTCAACAGATTGATTAATATGAGAAAAAAATACAGTTGTTAGCCACTAAGGAGACAGGTTCTAGAGGCTTTGTCATTTAAGAGAAGCTCATTAGGAAAGGGAATAGAACCCCCTTCCCTCCCTTAAAAAAAAGTTAACCATTTAAGTAAAAGTGAAATAAAATTCTCTATAGTACAGATTGCAATAGGGAAACAGTATCTGATTGGGAAAACAGGCAGCAAGCTAGTTTGTGTGAAGCCACGAGAAATTACATGAACAGATATTGATGAATGAGGGTTAAAAATTCAATTGTTTGCTAGGTGCTGTAATCCTAGCTTGTAATCCTAGCTACTCAGGAGGCTGAGATCTGAGGAGTGAGGTTTAAAGCCAGTCCAGGCAGAAAAACCTGTGAAACTCTCATCTCCAATTAACCACTGAAAAGTTGGAAGTGAAGCTGTGGTTCAGTGGTGGTACAATGCTAGTCTTCAAGTGAAAAAGCTAAGGGACAGTGCCCAGACATTAAGTTCACGCCCCAGTATTGGCATACATGCCATTATACAGACACAGACACACACACATGTTAATAAAGCTAGATGCTTAGATGTAGAGCTGATACAATTTTTCAAAATCAAGAATGAGGATTTTTCTTTCCTTCAATTTCTTTCATATTCAACAAATTCCCTTTTTCTTTCATATATTTTCCCCAATGTAAATAGGATTTAACATGTATCTATATAAACAGAATTCTCTTTCACTGCATACACATGCACGTGCATACACACACACACAAAATAGTACAAAAAGTTACTCAAATGAAACAGAATGATAAATTTTGTATGATAAGAACAATTATGGTACTTTTTCAGAGCAGCCCATTTTTACTCCTTTATTTGAAATAAGATGTTCAAGTTTAGCACACCGTGGATACTCAAAAGTTGTTTCAGAATCCAAAGTTCACTTTGATCTCACAGATCTTATGGAACGTGCAAAAGATAGGAATTTATAACCAAAGATTTGAATTTGGTACACCTGACAAATTCCAGCTCTTCTGATGTTATGCCAGAAAATAAACACTTAACAGAGTTCATGTGTCAGCGAGTACTTTCAACATCTTCAATTAAGACCAAGGCAATAGAACAGAGCTGTCAGTTTCACATTCTCATTGACCTTTCAACCCCCAGACAAGTGACGAATATGATGGTGATTTTCCTAAAAGACAAACATAAGAAAAATAAAGGCAAAAATAAAGAAAAATTAGGACATATTAGATTTTATCTCAATAGCAAGGGCTATCAAGTTAATGACAAGAGTGAATGAGAATATCAAATTTATGACCAATGAATGAAGCTGACACTTTGTTCCTGTGGAAACTCTCACAGATTGCATAGTGGCTGCATTTTATGTTTCCTATAATGGTGCCTTCTAGCAAGGCTGAGTGAGAGCACTGGTATTTTTCTGACTCATGGGGAGAGCAGTGTGCCGCCTTCTGAATCACCCTCCTCGTTTCCTGGGGTGCCTGGGTGTTCCAAGACATTAATGGAGGATTAGATTAAGGTTGCCATGACAGCTACCTAAATTCTGTTATGATAATATCAGCAGATTAGTCCAGTGTTCCCTAGAAGTTTGAGTTCTTTCCCTTCCAAAAACTTTCGATAGTTTTAGTAAGTAAATTTCTTCAATAAGCAAAGTTGACTTAAAGAAAGGTAAATCTTTTTTTGGACTAAACTACATAGCTTGACCTACTAACATCTAACTCATCTTTTTTTTTTTTTTTGTCGGTCGTGGGGCTTGAACTCTGGTCTTGGACGCTGTCCCTCAGCTCTTTACTCAAAGCTAGTGCTCTACCACTTGAGCCACAGTGCCACTTCCGGATTTCTGGTGGTAGTCTGCCACTTGAATTATGCCCCTCATTTATCCATTTCCATCTAAAAACGCACTAAGTAACATCAGCAAGTTCCAGACAGAATAAATTTTATGTAAAAAAAAAAAAAAGCTGGGCGCTGGTGGCTCACGCCTGTAATCCTAGCTACTCAGGAGGCTGAGATCTGAGGACTGAGGCTCAAAGCCAGCCTGGGCAGGAAAGTCCGGGAGACTCATCTCCAATTAACTACCAGAAAACCGGAAGTGATGATGTGGCTTGAGCTGAAGAGCTGAGGGACAGTGCCCAAGCCCTGAGTTCAAATCTCAATACTGCAAAAAAAAAAAAAAAAAAAAAAAAGAAATTAAAATGAATAATATCAAAGTTGAGGTAAAAAACAGTAGTATTTTTTTTTTTAAATATGGAAGTTCTAATTTGAGAAAATGTAATACCTTAAGTATTAGCTAGCATTACTTTGGGGGTGAGAGAGCTGGTTTTATGAGTGCCAATGTTTATGCAAACTACCTTTTGTCACAACCCACCTATGGGTCAATAGAGCCCTCAGTGAGAGCAGAAGGAGTTCCTACGAAGCCTCTATTTTTACTTTTAGTATCCCATTCTGGGCAGGTTTCCAGAACCTTCTGGGAGGATTACCCTAAAGCCTCAGCTCCTCAGAAACATAGTGAGTCATCAAACTGGACATTACAAAAAAATTCAGTGACCTCAAGGCTTATTAAAATGCTGTCACTAAATTTTTTTAACTGAGTAGGTCTTGAGCCCTTCATTTTTGTTTGTTGTTTGTTTTGGGTTGTTTTGCTTTGCTTTATATTTTGAGATAGGGTCTTGCCACGTAGCCCAGGCTGAGTTCAAACTTGTAATCCCATTACCTTACCCTTCTGAGTGCTGAAATTACAAACATCTGCCACCATGCCAGGCTGCTGATGAGTTTTATATAATTGTTTTCTCTTTTTGTTTTTGTTTGGCCTTAGGATGTAGGAGTGAAAAGCTGAGTCTCCAGAAAGGGTGCCAAAAGTCTGACTGGGGCTATATTCAGAATGGAACCCAGTAGCCATTTGTTAATGGGGAGATGGCTGTCACATGTATTTTGTATTCCTGGAAGAACTATAAACTGGATTTTTCAGCCCTTTTCAGACATGTTCCCATGTTATCTAATAAGGTGAATAGCCCTTACACATGTAAGTCTCATTTTGCCACTCAGAAAGCTTTCTGATCAGTTATGATCTCTAATCAACCAATTAGGACTAAGTAGCCAGTGGTCACGGCCATATTGGATTTTTTTTTCTTAGTCATGGGGCTTGAACTCAGGGCCTGGGAGCTGCCCTGTGCTCTTTCTCTCAAGACTAGTGCTTACCCTCCCCCATGGTATAACCCCTGTTTTCACTGTATTTGATGTTGGTATACTTTGTGGAGGGGAAGGGAAAAAACAAATTGTTTAACTAGGGATGGACCCATCGCAACAATGAGATGTACAAGATATTATGTCGAAAAACCAACTTTACAACTTTGGTGGGGTGGATGGGAAGGGATGGGAAGGGGAAACAAAGGAGGAAGCAACAATGCTTGATAAGAAATGTGTTCTGGGGCTGGGAAGGTAGCTCAGTGGTAGAGCGCTTGCCTTGCATGCCTGGGTTTGATTCCTCCACCACCACATAAGCAAAAAAGAAAAAAGCCGGAAGTGGCGCTGTGGCTCAAGTGGTAGAGCACTAGCCTTGAGCTGAAGAGCTGAGGGACAGTGCCCAGGCCCAGAGTTCAGGCCCCACAACCGGACACCCCCGCCCCCCAAAAAAGAAATGTGTTCATTACCTTGTTCATGTAATTGTAACCTCTCTGTATGGTATTTTCACAATTTTTTAAAAAAAGACTAGTGCTTAACCACTTTTTTTTTTTTTTTTTTTTTTGGTCGGTCGTGGGGGCTGAACTCTGGGCCTGGGTGCTGTCCCTCAGCTCTTCAGCTCAAGGCTAGCGCTTTACCACTTGAGCCACAGTGCCACTTCCAGCCTTTTTTTGCTTCTGTGGTGCTGAGGAATCGAACCCAGGGCCTCATGCATGCGAGGCAAGCACTCTACCACTGAGCCAACTTCCCAGCCCATCACTTTTTTTGGGGGGGGGTCCAGTCGTGGGGCTTGAACTCTGGGTCTGGGCACTGTCCCTCAGCTCTTCAGCTCAAGGCTAGCACTCTACCACTTGAGCCACAGTGCCACTTCTGGGTTTTTTCTTTTTGCTTATGTGGTGCTGAGGGAGGAATTGAACCCAGGGCCTCATGCATGCAAGGCAAGCGCTCTACCACTGAGCCACTTTCCCAGCCCTGCTTAAGCATTTTGAGCCACTGTGCCAGTTCTGGTTTTCTAGTGGTTAATTGAAGATAAGGGTCTCACAGACGTTCCTAGCTGGGCTGGCTTTAAACTGTGATCCTCAGCTCTGTGATCTCAACCTCCTGAGTAGCTAGGATTACAGGAGTGAGCCACCAGTGCCTGGACCAAACTAGATATTGTATAGTTTCCCTTGATTATAGACTGGGCCTTTTCTGAGCCCAGATCCACAGAGCAAGCTGAACTCTATGACCTCCCCAGAATGTGCCTCCAAGCTAAGGCTCAGACTGCTAACCTCTATACAGACAATAGAGATGAAGCACATGACTTTAGCATACTCTGGAAGCAGAGAATTTTAACTTTCTGAGGCTAATAGTAAAAAAAAAAAAAAAAAAAAAAAGGCCCATGTCTTTGTCCTCTTGGTTGCCATTCCAGCTTGAAGAATTATTATTACCACTAAAGTCCAAGGTCACTCCTCTGCCCAGATGGAAGAAAGCAAAGCTACTGCCCAAGTGGCTGCATTCACATCTCTCCTGCCGCCTTAACTCCAGACTTAGCCACTAGCCAATAAAGACTGAAGCTACTTCTCCTACAGCCAGGAGAGAGAAATGGGGGAAAGCAGGCCTGTCTCTTTGATAATGAGACATCTTTTTTATTTCGTTTGTTTGTCTTTATTTTTGGTTGAGACAGGGTATTACTATATAATCTAGGCTTGTTTTGAAAATTCATGGTTCTTCTGCCTCTGCTTTTCCAATGCTGGGATTACAAGCATATGTGATGATGCCTGGCAAATAGAGATGGGCTCAAATCAGGGCCTTGCCCTCCAGTCAACCTTGAAAAAGAAAACTTATTACTGTTGGTGAGTGTGTGTGTGTGTGTGTGTGTGTGTGTGTGTGTGTGTGTGTGTGTGTGTGTCTTACCCTTTATTTCTGACTTAACTGGCTGTAATATTGACAAGATTGCGACGAGGAAAGCAACATTAGAAGAAGTCTGCACCAACTGCTTGTAATTCAGGAAATGGAGGCAAGAGGATGGTAAATTGGAAGTAACAGATCCTGTCTTAAACAAATTGACCAAATAAGAAACCCTGTCTCAAAGAAAAAAAAAAGAAAAAAAGAGTCCCACAAGAAATGTGCTCATTCCCTTATTGATGTAACTATAACCTCTCTGTACAGCATCTTTACAAGAAAATAAAATTTAAAAAAATGTCTGTACTATAACCTGGAAAGTTATTTCATGCTTCTTTTTTTTTTCTTTTTTTTTTTTTTTGGTCGGTCATGGGGCTTGAACTCTGGGCCTGGGCACTGTCCCTCAGCTCTTCAGCTCAAGGTGAGCACTCTACCACTTGAGCTACAGCGCCACTTCCGGTTTTCTGGTGGTTTATTGGAGATAGGAGTCTCACGGTCTCTCCTGCCCGGGCTGGCTTTGAACCTCGATCCTCAGATCTCAGCCTCCTGAGTAGCTAGGATTACAGGCGTGAGCCACCAGCGCCCGGCTATTTCATGCTTCTATGAGTTACTTTTCCTTGTCAGCTGGTCCTTTCACAGTCTAGCAATTAGACTTTATCCAACTTCTCGCCTTTTGAGGATATAAATATACATTGCATATGTATTGGGCTTTGTATGTTTTTACATTGGGCTTGAGCTTTCCTCTGCATCTAGGCTATGGCCATGCAATACCTAAGGCCTTAATAGTTCCTTGATCAGGAACTTCATAGTGACTAAGTGACTCATTTTATAGGACAATTGTTCAAAATGTTTATAAAATCTAGATGATCTGCATTCCCATTGTGTTTATCATCTCCTATCTTAGTGAAATGAATCAATGGAATAATAAAAGCTAGTGGGCAAAAGTTAGTTACGACATTTAGTCAGCCTGAGGTCCTTCTCTTAGTTCTTAAACGTTGTCCCAGTCTTCCAAGAAAACATAACTCATATCCTTTTGAGATCACACCACTGTGACAACAAACCTGGACAAAGAACTTCTCTAGCCTGTGTTCTGTGAAAGGACACAAGTATAGTTTTGAGCTGAAATGGCCCATAAGGAGCCATTTGATAAATGATTACTTCCCAGCATATGCTGCTACTGGGAGGTGGTGGGGGCTAGGAGAAGGAAGTAAGGTCATTTTGGGTGTGCCCTCGTAGGGGGAACTGTTTTCCTCTCTTTTTTGTTTCCTGCCTACCATGAGGTGAGCCCTTTGGCTCAATTTTGTGTTCCTACCATCACATCATCTTTTGCCTTGTTCCAACTGACCATGGAACTCAACTGACCAGGGACTGAAACCAAGGACAAAGTATATCTTTCCTGTTAACACGAGAACTCCCTCGTCACCACAAGGAGCTAATTAACATCCTAAACCATAATACATTGTTAAAGTTGTTGTCAGTGATATGCTCCCAGGAGGTAAAGACCACTCTCACAACTTTAGGCCTTGAGATTGACATTATGTCTATTGAAAAAAGATACTAGCTCAAGGATTCCTTCTTGCCCCCAAAGAACGTGTGTGTGTGTGTGTGTGTGTGTGTGTGTGTGTGTGTGTGTGTGTGTGTGTGTGTGTGTGTGTGTGTGTGTGTGTGTGTGTGTGTGTGTCTGTGTCTGTGTGTCTGTGTGTCTGTGTTCCAGTACCAGGGGTTAAATGCAGGATCTGGTGCTCTCTCTTGGTTACTTTCGCTCAAGGCTGGCTCTACCACTTGAGCTACTGTTCCATTTCTGGCTTTTTCCTAGTTAATTGGAGATGAGAGTCTCACAGATTTTGCTGCCTCAGTTGGCTTTGAATCTCAATCCTCAGATCTCAGCCTCCTGATTAGCTAGCATTAAGGTGTGAGCCATGAGTACCTGGCTTATTAGATACTCTTAACTACCCTATGTACCACTACATTCAATGGTGGCTACTCACTGATTTGTACCTCTCACTTAAAATAAGCTCTTGGTTTACCTGCCCAGTGAACTCCTGATCTCATCATGATACTAAGATCAAGTTGACCAGAAACCAGACAACTAGGACAAGAAGACAGATGATAGTTGAGATAGACAATGAACCTAAACTCTTGGAAAAGGCCAGGAAAAAAAATCTCATGTCCCTTGCTGCTTCTTTTGGGGTTCTCTAATACTACCCACGCCACTCCCTATTCATGGAGGGACATCACTATCATTCAGCTCTTGTATTGTGGTTTCCTATTAGCAGCCTGACTGCTGGATCAATCATGCCTTACCTTTAATTCTTTTTTTTTTTTTTCCCGGGGGTCCGGTCGTGGGGCCTGAACTCTGGGCCTGGGCGCTGTCCCTCAGCTCTTCAGCTCAAGGCTAGCACTCTACCACTTGAGCCGCAGTGCCACTTCCAGGTTTTTTCTTTTTGCTTATGTGGTGCTGAGGAATCGAATCCAGGGCATCAGGCATGCAAGGCAAGTGCTCTACCACTGATCCACCTTCCCAGCCCCTACCTTTAATTCTTTTAATTCTTTCTCAAGGGATAATGGTTCCCTAGGCATATTATATTTCTAACCAATTTCTCTTCAATTCCCATGTTTTATATATCTAAGGAGGTTACCTACTGAGTTTATCTCTATGTCCTCACAGCTAATATGCCTAATGTCATCGGAAAACTCACCTATAATGCTTTCTGGGCCTATATGCAACAGTCCCATGTGCTATAGTTTAAAAAACTGTAAGAGCACTAACAGCTGTCTTCTAAACATTACCTACATACTGGCCCACAGTTTATTAGATTCTTTTTTTTTTTTTTTAGTTTATTAGATTCTTACAGGGGACTTGTTGTGAGAGGAGACACACTATATCAAACTTCCCTATGTACACATGCAACCCACAGAGATTCTTCTTTCTTCATCCCTAGTATTCCTTCAACTATGTTAGATTAATTTAATCTAACCTCATCTGAGTATGCATCTTTGCCGCCATAATCTCACCAAACTTTCACCTAAAAATTAAACACCAGGCTTCCAAACTTGGGAACATGATTGACTGAATTCTTGGCAAATGGGAGGACAGAACTTACTGAGGTGTTTTATCTTCCCACTTTTCATTCTCCAGTAAATGATTCATATGGTACCCCATTGCAATCCACATCCTTGCCAAAGGGGAGATCATCCCATTATCTCTATCCTTGTCAAAGGAAGGATCATTATTACTGTATAAGGATCATTATATCTGTTATGATTTGTTACAGTAACAACAATCTCTAAGAAAAGAATGGCCGCCCTTGAGAATAATTCATTCCCTTTACTAGGAGGGGGTTGATTTTATGTCTGAACTAGATTTGGAAAAATGTTAGGATCCTTTCTAAGAACTGGCACAGCTAAATGAATGCAAGATTAAAAACTTTCCCCATACTGTTAAAAACAACAAGGACAACAACAAACCTTTCTACAGACCAAAGAGCTGTGATCTGCAATCAACCAATCAGTACTGAGTGATTCCTACAAACCTACATACTTGCTCTTGGTTTACATACTCTGGGTGGATGGATAGCAATGATCTGTCTATGTTTAAGTTTCTTGATGTTACCAGAGTCATCGTGTCCAGCATGGACTTTTTTGCCCAGAATGGCCTGGTACTGAGTTCCTCCCAATATTAGAACACTGTGTAGTTCGGGATGTTAGGTATGGGTTGAGAAGAGGTCTCACAAGCTTCTCCCTGGCTTGGCCTTAAATTTTGATATTCTTGTTCTCAGCCTCCGAAGTAGCTAGGATTACAAGCATGACACCAGTGCCTTGCTTGGCTATTTTGTTTTGCTGAGTTGTTCCCTAGAATCCTTCGGATTTCACTTGTATAAACACTTACCAGAGAGATCTGACATGTTTCGAAACTGCTCTTTGTTAGGAAAACAGTTAACTGTCATCAGTTGGGATTTTTGTCAAGAAAAAGTTCACTCAAGTAAATTTAATGCAAATGAACTTAAGGAAGGGGCTGCTAACAGAGGGGTGAGCAAGGTTATGGGAAACAAAGGGGATGGTGAGGCACCCTGAGACTTCTAGAGTCAGAGCCCACTTCTACTTTTATGTCTTTGGGTAGAAGAGGAAAGAACAGTACTAGAGAGCCTGGAGGGACTGCACAATGGGAAGGAACTGCTTTGGTGGAGGTAAGCAGCTATTTCTAGGACCTTGGCAAGGTCATATGTCCTCTTACCTCTGCTTCTTGTCAATGCCTCCCAATGAAAAGAAAGGAAGGAAGCAAGGAAGCCGAGTTGGTATAATTCCTAGTAATGAGCCTTTCGGACACAGAATGAAAGAGGGGTGGAGAGTGGATGGAGAGATGGTGGTAGACCAAATGAATAAGTACAAGTTTTGTGCATGAACTCTGTTCCACTGGGATGCCAACCTTTGCCTCACTTTCTTTTCCTTCTTTTGTTACTTTTTGGTTCTAACTATAGTTAGATGGTACGACTTACAGTTTTGTAGTTGTATTATCACAGTTGAATTGGTACTGGGAAATGAAAAAGTTTATGTTTCATGTAGCAATAAAGGTAACAGTGTATATTTTCTAATTTCTTTACCCCTTTTTCTTTTCTTTTTTTTTTGAGACAGTCTTTTTGTAGAGCAGACTGACTGGCCTTGGACTTGTGATATTCCTGTCTTAGGGTTCTGGGTGCTGGGATCACCATACTCAGCTCTATTCTATTTTTTTTTTTAAATATCATTCTGTTTCTTTTTAAGTATAGAACTGAGAAAGTTACCTGAAATGGATTCCTTAAGCCATCATTATATTCAAGTATCAGGGTGAAGTGGAGGTATATAACTTGCATACAGTATAAACCTCACATCATCAGTTAAATATTTCAGAGGAATGCCAAGCACTGGTGGCTGATATCTGTAATCTTAGCTACTCAAGAGGCTGAGATCTGGAGACTGAGGTTTGAAGTCAGCCCAGGCAGAAAAGTCTATAAGACTCTTATCTCTAATTAACCAGTAAAAAGCCAGCAATGGAACTGTGGCTCAAGTGGTAGAATGCCAGCATTGAGTAACAAGGCTCAGAAACAGCACCTAGGCTCTGAGTTCAAACCCTAGTACTAGAAAAAATATAGTAGCAGAGGTTACTGTGGAGTTGGAGGAGTCATTTAGCATCTCTAGGACACTGGTTTACTGCATACTATATAGATTGAAAATCTCACAAAGTCAAATTTATATTTGACCTTAGACTGCTACATTTTTTGTTTAAAATTCCTCTCTGTTCTCAGGATTAGCTCTAGTTGTCTTGAATGGCTTAATTATGTATCCCTTATTGGCTACCTACTTCCTACCTCTCTTCCTCATTCTAGAAAAAACTCTTGCATTCTAATTCTTGCCTCAAAGTCAGCTTCTGGAGGAACCCAAATTAAAAAGGAGTATATTCTCATCTTGGATCTGAATAAGTCTGTTAAAAAGTTGATTTTACACTACTTTCTACCAAATTATCCTCTTATTAGGAGTTGAAAAATCTCCATAGAATTTCAGCTTGATCATTTACTGCCCAGTTTTGCTTCTGGCAGTATTTTAGATGATGCCTCTGAGTCTATTCCTATATATTCCCATTATAATTGCTTTCTAAAACCAAACCAAGGGCAGTTGCAACAAAGGAAATTGTGACTTGATAAGAATGTGCTGATATATGTTATTCATTTCACACTCTACCAAGTGTGGTAGACTAATCAAAAAGATTTTATTTTTTTATTTATAAGTCACGGGGCTTAAAATCAAGGCCTGGGCACTGTCCCTGAATTCTTTTGCTCAAGGCAAGTGCTCTACCACTTTGAGGCACAATGGCACTTCCGGTTTTCTGGTGGTGAATTGGAGATAAGAGTCTCACAGACTTTCCTGTTTAGGCTGGCTTCAAACCATGTCCTCAGATCTCAGCTTCCTAAGAAGGTGGGACTACAGGTGTAAGCCACTTGTGCCTGGCTCATAGGGATTTTAATAATGTGACTTATTTGGAAGTTTTATCTACTATACTAAATTATACAAATTTGCATAATTTGCATATCATCCATTCAAATGTGATATAACTCAAAGTCACTTATCAAGACCTTCAATACATATTGACTGGAACTGGAGAAAGCAAATTATTTGCTTTGTTTTTGATATTAAGGAATCTCAAAAAATGCGATTTCTATTTTAGCTGTTTCTTTTTTTTTTTTTTGTCGGTCACGGGGCTTGAACTCTGGGCCTGAGCGCTGTCCATCAGCTTTTCAGCTCAAGTCGAGCGCTCTACCACTTGAGCTACAGCGCCACTATTTTAGCTGTTTCAAATTGAAATTCTGCACTACTTTGACCTAAATGTGACAAATAATGAATGTTTTATGTGCAGTGTAAGTAGGCTTAAGCGATGAATTTTCAATTACTACCTAATGGTTGCATGAGACGTGTAAACTGAGTTCATTTTTAATTTAAAGGCTATGATGAGAATAAATTAGTTTAATTATAATTTCTTATATACTTTAATTATATACCTGAACTATTGATTGGCTGATCACATAAATTTGAAGTCCAATTACTAACTTTTCTCCCTCTCTTTCTCTCTCTCTCAGACACTCACACTATGTAGCCCAGGGTGGCCTAGAAGTTGCTATACAACTTAGGCTGGCCTTAAATTCATAGTCCTTCTGCCTTATCCTTCTGAGTTCTAGGATTATAGGTGTGTGCTACCAGAGTAGATAATTTTGCAAATAAAGCTGTAGGTATCAATTTACAAAGCAGATCATGTAAGTTTACATAGTAAAAACAGTGAGATCTCATAAGAAAATATTAATAATCTCTAGAGAGATGGTGTTCTGTAAATTTGATCACTATTGCAGTTGTAACCATAATTCTCTTTGAAACTTCTGGAAATTAAGGACACATAAAAGTATATTCAAACAGTAAAAGATAAAGGCAAAAATCATTTGCAGGGCATATGTCTAACCCATGGAGACAAGAGGCCATTGACATTACAAAGTGAGTGCACAAATGCACACAGAAACACATATCTTTATTTATTTATTTTTATTTATTTATTTATTTTTTGTCGGTCGTTGAGCTTAAACTCTGGGCCTGGGCGCTGTCCCTGCACTCTTCAGCTCAAGGCGAACACTCTACCGCTTGAGCCACAGCACCACTTCCGGTTTTCTAGTGGTTTATTGGAGATAAGAGTCTCACAGCCTTTCCTGCCTGGGCTGGCTTTGAATCGTGATCCTCAGATCTCAACCTCCTGAGTATCTAGGATTATAGGCGTGAGTCACTGGTGCCTGGCTACACATATCTTTAATATTTATTCAAACACATATTTTTCTTGACCTTAACAAAACAATGGTTTGTGAAATTCCCATTTTATTGTTTAAAACAGAAGATCCAAAGATCCTTAAAACTTGTTTAGGACCTACTATAAGAAAATTACTTTTAAAAATTTACAGAACCTGGGGCTTAGTGTTAGAGGATTTGCCTAACATATATGAGGCCCTATGTGGAACTCTCCAGCACTGCAAAAAATAAGTATATAATTACATATAAATAAATAAAAAATAGCAACAGACATTTGATAAGATACATATAAGCCTCTAACTGTGATACCTAGACCTTAAACTATTAGTCAGAAATAGGGATTATTCATTCTTAAGAAAAATTAAAAGATTTTTAAAAGTTTTCTTGACATATGTACTAGATTGTCTGATACAATTATTCTAATCAAGTAAATTTAAAATAGGAACACTAGAACACTAGCCTTGAGTAAAAATGCTCAGTGATAGCATCCAGAATAGCACAATGAAAAAAAAGTTCTTTTCTTTTCCTTTCTTCTTTCCTTTTTCTTTCCTCTTTATATTTTTTTGTTAACAGCTGTATAATTCAATGTCTGTCTCTACCAAAATTAAAAAAGTGCCCTACTGATTTATGTTATTCCAGTATTTTACTATTTTCAATAATATTATATACATTCTTTTTCCATTAATACCAGCCCTACTTTGGCTCACAGGTATTTTGGATTCTGTTCTTGATTCATCGGTCCTGTTGTGTAGGAACTGCAGTCAGGGTGCATATTATGGTAGGAGTATGTAATGGAGCTAAACTGCTCACCTCATGGCCAAGATGAGAAAGATAAAGGGACTGGGGTCCCACAATTTCCTTCAAAGTCACCTGTTCCCAATGACCTGAACACCTTCTACTAGTTCCATCATATTCCTATGTGACCATCCTGGGGCCCAAGCCTTTAAAACACTTATTCAAGCAATGGCACTATCAGAAATACTGTATCTTTCTTATGTGTGGAATGATATCTTTGGGATAAATCCCTAGAAGTGAAATTGGAGGTTCCAAGTATATGCATTTGTAATTTTGATAAATGTTGCCAAATTCCTGTTTCTAGTAGCTCAGCCAAAGTAGTGATGCCAGACATAAATTTAAAGTCTTTTCAGTGAGGAATAAATATACAATGAAAGTAGGTTACCTATTAAAGAATTGGAAGAAATTAGGACAAGTTTAATTCAGCAATTCAGAGCTCATTTTCACTGAAAAATACATTCAAAAGAACTTCTGATGCATTTAAGGTGTGCCAAGAGCTTTTAAGAACTTGGGATATGTTACACAAACAGATCAGACTAAAATCTCTGCCTACTGTGAAACTTACATTTAAGTTCTACATGCTGGAACTCTCTGCTACTTCCTAAGAAGCCAGTTAAATGTCACAATCCTGAAAATGATCTGTTGAGATCCTGAGCATGGGTGCCAGACATATGCTACAAGTGTTATTTAAAAACCAACTAGAGGCAATGTTGCATATGATTTCGTAACTCTCCATCAGGTCCTTTAAAAACACACACTAGCAAGAGAGCTCTTTTTATCTGACTCCATCTGCTGTTGCTGGTGATCAGCATACTGTGGACATTGTGGTATCATCTGAGATTAGGTTGTGAAATAGGAAGTGGAGTTACAAGTGGAGTTGCAAGTGTATGCAAACTGTTGGGTTTCTATGGCTTGCAGAAGCTAAGGGTGCCGGATTCAGGTTTGGGAAGTAGGGAAGAGAAAAGTTATCAGCACATTCTTATCAGGGCACAGTTTCCTTTTTGAGACTGTCCTTGTTTTGATTTCAGAAAGAGATTTCAGGGGATTCTATGGAAAATAGCTTCACAAGCTTACAGCAGCAATACTCTGTAGGCTGAACAAAGGCATACTTGTACATGCTGAACAAAGGCATGGAAAAGGGAACATATTAGAAACTGAAGGAGACAGGACGGTGAAAGCCAAGGAAAGGGAGTAGGTTAAGTGTAAGAATGTTTGTATAGTCTCAAGGTCTTTGTGCTGGAACTCGGGCTGGAACTATCCTTTAGCTTTTTGGCTAAATGGAGGAGCTGTTACTTTACCATTTGAGAATTACACCTCCATTTACTGCTTTTTGCTGATTAGCTGGAGATATGAATGTTGTGGACTTTTCTGGCCTGGCCAGCTTAGTACCGGGATCCTTAGATCTCAGCCTCCTGTCTAGCTAGGATTAGAGGTGAGCTGAGCCACTGATGCTCAGCTTCAAGATTATTAAAAAAAAATCTCATTTTAAGCATCTTAGAGGAGGATATTTAAAAATGTTAGCCCCCACTAGTTAATAAGGTTCTGAGCCACAGCTTACAACGTTGAAAGCCTTGCCAACACCTCAGTGGATTTTTTTTTAAACATCCTTGAAGAACAATTGGAAGTTTAAATTGTGAAAAGGAAGTCAGACATGGTGGCCTTTTTAAGTATGTAACAAAAGCACAGAGAGCCATCTCCAGCGAACGCCTCTGAAATCATATGCTCGCTTCCTTCCTCCCTCCCCCCTCACCCCCACTTTTCTGGTCTGTATTAACTTTTCATCCGAGCACCACAGTCAACCCAATCAACAAGTGGTTTATAAATATGTCTGATGTCCCGAAGGGTTGTTTTTCCTGTCAACACATTCTAGAACTAGAAGAATGAGGCTTTAAGTCAATCTTCCCATTTGACAGTTGGAATCCGACGGGGGAAGTGGCAATTCCTGGCAGAAGCCAGGTCTCTTTCCCAATGCTCTTTCGGTCCCATCCAAACCCTTCCATCCGGGGAGACCTTCGGGTGGGGGGGACGGGGGCCCAGCGGGCACGCGCCGCAGGCTGGGGCCAGGGCGACGCGGCGGCCCCCACTGGACAAGCCGCGGGGCCCCGGGGTTCTTTAGGCCGAGGAGGCACAGCAGGTCAAGCCCCGGCGGCCCGACCCCAGCACGCCGCTCGCAGACCTCGTACCAAGGGGCTCGGCGCTCCGTGTGGCGCCGCTTCCAGCCTCCCCGGGCGGTGTGGGGCTGGCGGGCAGTGACGCCCCTCCGGGCAGGGCCCACGGCCTCGCCGCCGCTTCCCGGGCTCCATTCCTAACACCCCAGCCCTCCGCTGGCTTCTCGCTCGCCCTCCTTCCCTCGTTTCCCCTCACGGCGTTTGCACCACACTTCCCACTACATGTTTACAAAGTGCGGACGCCCACACCGCCGCCCGAGTGCCCCCCAGCTGCTCCCGCGCTCTTCCCGCTCCGCCTCTCCCTGGCCCCGCCCACTCCGCGATTTCCTCCCCCCCCTCCCACCTCTCCCCCCCCCCCCCCAGCGGTGGCCTCTTCCCGGCGCGCGCCCGGCCCACCCGAAGGCCTCGCGCCCCCCGCCCCGCCTCGCCTCGCCTCCGCGCCCACTCCGGCTGTCACGTGAGCCTCCCGCCCCGCCGACCACGTGACCCCAGCCCCGCCCCACCCCCCGCCGGCGCCCGCCCCGCCCCCGCGCCGGCGCGCTCCGACGTGCCCTGGAACTTACCCTCCCTCAGAGACCAGCCTGCGGGGACGCCGGGCTGCGGCGGCCGCCTTGTGGGAGCTCTCCGGCCTCGCTGTGGTGTTTCCGCGGCCGCGAGGAGGGAGAGCTGCCCGCCTCGAGGCCCCGGGGCCTGCCTTCGGTAAGGTGTCTGGGAGGCGGGCCCCCCGCGGACCCAGGGTAGTCAGCGCGGCGGTGCACAAAGGCGCTCGAGGGCTCGGGCTGTGCCCCGCGAGGGCAGCGGAGCCTGGAGTGGGGGCGGGGGCGTGTGCGGGGGGGGGCGGCGTGCGGCGCGCGCGCGCGAGGTGCGGCCGGAGCGCGAGGGGGTCCGCGCCGGGGGAGGTGGGCGCGCGGAGGGGGGCGGCGCCGACAGCCCGCTCGCCGACGGGGGGGAGGGCACCCCCGGGTTTAAATGGGCCCGAAGTTGTGGCTCCTATGCCCCCTGGGTTTCCTGACTTCCTGTGTGAGGGCAGCGGCCGCCCCGCCCCCCGGGAGGGAGGGTGGCTGGGTGGCGTGTGCGCGCGCGTGTGTGTGTGTGTGTGTGTGTGTGTGTGTGGTGGAGGTGAAAGGCCGTGCAGGTGCCGTCCTCCCTCCCGGGCCTCCCTCTTTGCCCAGCAGGGAAACCCACCTGGGGCATCGCTGGAGGGCTCCTGACCTTAAACAGGACACTTTTCTTCTCCGCAGTCTTCAGATGTGCCCCGCCCCTAATGCATAGACATTTGCTGCCCTCCCAGCTCGGCTTGGCGGAATCTCCTCCCAAATCCTTGAATTAAAAAACCCTTTCCCCCGCCTCAGTGCACTATCCTCTTCCCATCTCCAGATTTGTGTTCCCAGGGTGACTGTCCCTTTGACGTGTCGTGTCGTGTCGTGTCGGTGAACTGCAGACCCTCTGGGGTAGAAGAAATGGCCACAGGGTGGTTGTTAGAGAAAAAGGCACGCCCTTCACTTTTCCAGGCCAGTGATGTTTTCCTTTTGCCTGAAGCAGCAGTTTAAAATGCTTTTGCAAAGGTTAAAGCCGAATGTATGAAAGAATACCTTTGTCCAGAAAGTTCTCACGTCATTCCAAATGCGATGTTGTTGTGGTTTGTAAGGGTTTTTCTTTATTTTTTTTTTTTAAAGCACTGTTAGGCTTGGTTGTGTATTGCTTTATGGTTTGTGATGACACACGGAAGTAGATTTTATTGATCATTGAGGCACACATTCTTCAGGAGAGGTAAATTGGAGGAAGGAGCATTGAGTTCTAGTCCAAATTCTGCCTCCAACTTGTAAAGGTGAGGCCTTGTAAGACAGGATGTTGCAATGAGAAATTATTCAAAAATATGTAGCTCTTAGCATTGCCTCGTCCACACTTAAAAGTTGAGAAATGATGGCCTAGAGACATTTGTTCAAAATACCTACTTTTCCTTACCTGCTCTTTATGAGTAAGACTGTCTGACTGCTGTATTTTTGTCTTTCACTCCCTGGGAAACATTTCTGAGCTGGCCTTTGGGAGCCCTAAGGGCAGGTAATGAACCCAGCTACCTGAAGAATTAGACAAACTGGAAACAGTAACCGCTGTTCTGGAGGGGTTTCTGTGTTGGGAAAATGCAAATAAGAATTTAAGTGAATTGTAGCAGGTTATGTGTTTATCTGTGTCTTAGTATTTGGTAGACTGTCACTCATATAAAGCTCATTGACTCCTTTGTACAGCTATTTAGAGATAATAAAAAAAAGTCAGAATGAAAGTAATGAGACAAACCACAATAATGTTTTTGAAAAAACAAAGTGGGGTGTTGCTTATTGGTTCCTAATATGCCACCAGTTCAATGAGTTATGATTATGTAATTGTTAGTACTTTTTTGGGGGTGGGTGGGTATTGGGGCTTGTACTCAGGGACCCCCATCTTTTTACTCAAGGCTAGCCTAGCACTCTACCACTTTGAGCCTTAGTGCTACTTGCGGTTTTCTGGTGGTTAATTGGAGATAAGAGTCTCATGGACTTACCTGCCCCGGTTGGCTTTCAACCTCGAGCCTCAGATCTCAGTCTCCTCAGCAGCTAAGCTTACAGGCATAGCAACCAGTGCCCTTCTCCTCTTCCTTCTCTTCCTCCTCTTCCTCCTCTTCCTCCTCTTCCTCCTCCTCCTCCTCCTCCTCCTCCTCCTCCTCCTCCTCTTCCTCACTTCTCCTCCTCCTCCTTTTCCTTATCCTTGTTCTTTCTTCTTTTTCTTCCTTTTCTTTTTTACTATAAACAGTTGAGTCATGCATATATATTTATATAAATAGTGTAGGAACTGGTATATTATTTGTACCTATCAGCCAAAGTTTCTTTCATTAAGTAGAGGATATCTGCTCAGTGCTTTTTTTCAATAGACTGATAAAAAGGAAGCTTTATAAGTTTAAATTCAACAGATGCCATTATTGAGAAAAAAGATAATAATCTGGGTTTTTGCTTTTCATATTCAATAGTTTAAAAAAATTAATCCAATAGGAATAATTATTAAGGATGTATGTGCCATACACAAACCATGAAACTAACTAGAAAAGTTACATGTATTCATAACCTTATCACTCTAACAGGGTAATCAATTTAAGTGGACTAGAATAACACAGTGAGCCAATAATCATGACCTGTGAAATTATTAAGTGGTTCTGGTGTTTAACTTTTCAGAGAAAATTTGCATTTTAATTTTATAATAAAGAGTGGGAAAGAAAAGTAAAATGAAAACTTTCTATATTTTAACAATTTTATGTGTGAAGATATTCTCCTGCTGCTGGTGCTAGAGATTAATCCAGTCTTGCAGTTAGTTTTGGGCAAGTGTTTTACCACCAAGGCACACACCCTTTGCCCAGTAATTTTAGTTATCATAAATATGCGTAATTTTGTAGCATGAATCACATAGGAAAAGGTATCATGCTAACACATAGCATCCTTGTATCTTACATCATTCTTAGTGGAGGACCTGTCAGCCAGCATCCTTGGGGCTTTTCTTTTCTTCAGTTAACCTGTCCACTTGTCAGAACTTTTTTGTAGATGGCTTTGCTGTGACCCAGTCATTTCCCTCCTGTTTTGCAGTTTGATTTTGCAAATGATTTGCTTTATATTTAAAGTGAACTGATAAATGCTGTTTCTAAACTTGTCTCCTCTGTTGAAAATCTAGAGCTTCTCAAGCTTTAAGGTGCATGGGAATCACCTGTACTTCTAACAAGTTCCCAGATTTTGTGGGTGCTGTTCTTCTGCCTAAATCACAGACCACTGCTGTCTCATAGAAACCTTGTAATTTTAAGGTTTCTAGTACTCATTAGAAGCAAAGTGAGAAAAGTCAAATGAAATAAATTTAACAGTATGTTCAAATTATTTGAACATATAAACAAGGAAATTGTTCTTCTTTTGGGCTTTTTACATATTTTTACACATATTTTACACTTGCTGCACATTTCAGCTTATGCTGCTCATATTTCAAATTTTTAGTAGCTACATTAACGGCTATTGTATTGAACAAGAGATCTGGGTCTAAAATCTAGACTGGAAGCAGTTGGCCTATGGCTAGTGACAATTGTATTGTGCAACATATCTGAGTGCAAAATCTAGACCATTGCTCTTCTAAATGTATTTTTCAGTCATCCCAACAGTAATCCTTGGGCCCCACCTCAAACTTAACTGTCATTAGAATAGCTGGGCCTGGAAACTCCTACTGTGAAGGGTATACCTCTGAAATGTACACTGAATGAGATCTGGAACACAGGAATAAATTATGGACATTAGAATAAATTATGGACATCATTAAATATATTTGCATGTGACAAATAAGCCATGTTACTATAAGATTAATATTGGGGATGGGAAGGGGAAACAAAGGAGGCAACAATGCTTGATAAGAAATGTACTCATTACCTTGCTCATGTAATTGTAACCCCTCTTTACCGGTATTTTCACAATAAAAAAAAGATTAATATTGGGAAGCTGAGTTTTAGGTATATGGAAACTCTGGACTGTCTTTGTAGTAATTCTGTAACTTACTAAACTCTTCTAAAGTAAGTTTTTTTTTTTTTTTTTTTTAAGATTTTGTTTAAATGATGCCATTGCTCACTAAGAGCATGTGAATCACTACATCATGAATGACTTGTCCACTGCAGTTCAGATGGGCAGGCTAGAATTAGGTCTGGTAGGGTAATAGTATTTTTGCCATCAGTGCTAAAACTTACATAGTGCCTGCTATATTAAGAGTTTTATGCATATTTGCTCATTTAATCATTCTAATTTGTGGTATGTACCACTATTAAGCTCCATTTTGCTGATGGAAGAGTATGAGGCTGAGTTCAAATGACATGTCTTAGGTTACCCACATACAGAGACAAGATATTTGAGGAGGGATTAATTTCATAAATGATTACTTGTGAATATTTTCTATTCACAGCTTTTGCTTCCTAGAGAATACAGTGATTAAAAATTGTTACTCTGTGTCAAGCTTTACCATTTTCATAGTTCTTTTTCTGTTCTCACAAGGATCTTTTGAGGATTATATTGTTTCATTTGTTTTATTGATAAGGTATCCGGGGTCTGAGAACTGATAAATGCAAAGCCTAGAATTAGATTTCAAGCCTCTGACTGACCCTGAATTCTGTGCCTTTTCTGTTCTTCTCCAGCAGGTTAGAATGTTATGAGGTAAGAGTGATACCTTTGAAACTTGGCTGAAAATAGTTTTTAAAAAAATTGTTTTATTTAGATACGTTATCCATATACTAACGTATATGGATACTCAATAATAAGAAAGAAATGAATAACAGATACAGAAGGGTGCACCTCAGCAGTATTATTCTATTTGTTGTTGTTGTTGTTGTTGTAGGGCTTGAACTCTGGGCCTGGGTGTTGTCCCTGCACTTTTCAGCTCAAGGGGAGGGCTCCACCGCTTGTACCACAGTGCCACTTCGGTTTTCTGGTGGTTTATTGGAGATAAGAGTTCTATGGGGTTGGGAAGTTGGCTCAGTGGTAGAGTGCTTGCCTCGCATGCATGAGTTCCTGGGTTCAATTCCTCAGCACCACATAAGCAGAAAAAAGCCAGAAGTGGCGCTGTGGCTCAAGTGGTAAGGCACTAGCCTTGATCTGAAGAGCTGAGGGACAGCGCCCAGGCCCAGAGTACAGCCCCCACTATTGACAAAAAAAAAAAAAAAAAAGAGTTCTATGGACTTTACTGCCTTTGAACTGCAATCCTCAGATCTCAGCCTCCTGAGTAGCTAGGATTTCAGGCGTGATCCACCAGCGCCAGGCATCAGTATTATTCTTAGTGAAATGAGTCAGACAGGGAAGGCTGCAATACTCTGTGATTGGCATTTTTCTACTAACAACTTTTACTTGAATAAGCAACGATCATCTTAGTACTATCATGCTTTAACTAAGTACTTCTTTTTTTTTTTTTTGGTCCTGTTGTGGGGCCTGAACTCTGGGCCTGGGCGCTGTCCCTCAGCTCTTCAGCTCAAGGCTAGCGCTCTACCACTTGAGCCACAGTGCCACTTGCGGCTTTTTTCTTTTTGCTTATGTGGTGCTGAGGAATCGAACCCAGGGCCTCAGGCATGCAAGGCAAGCGCTCTACCACTGAGCCACCTTCCTAGCCCCTTAACTAAGTACTTTGCTCACATTTTCTCTTTTTGTTTACAAGACTCTTGGAATTTGTATTTGATGTTTTACAGAGGAATATACCATTGGCATTCATGAGTTCATATGCCTGAGTCGTTTACAATTTGCGGCTATTATAAATGGTCATGTAAGGCCTTTGTGTGGGCTTTCATTTCTACATCTCTTGGATAAATACCTAGAAAGGAGATTGGTATATTGTATAATAAGTTTCTCTCTACCTAGAATATGCCAGATTTTTTTTCCAGAATGGCAATACTGTTTTTACATTCTACCTTCAATGAATGTGAATTTACTTTGCTGGTATTCTTCACATTAAAAATACTTTTTTTTTTGTATTTCTTAAAATCATTTTGGTAAATGGGTAATGATACTGTTGGTTTTATTTTGCATTAAGAGTTTTGTTTAATAGTATGTAGAGGTATATTGCTGCAAAATGAGCTCTACATATTTAAGAGTACAGCTTGGTGAGTGTGGACATATGTATATTCTTGTGAACATACTGTAGTTCGAATATGGGATTTGAGTGTGTCCAGAAGGGTTTATACATTGGAGTTCGGTCTCCACTGTCGTAGTTTTAAGGTGATATGGAGCCTTTTAAGAGGTGGTACTAAGTAGGAAGTAATTAGGTCCTTTGGAAGGACCATAGGGCCCGAGTGGTTTTGGCAAGAGAGTTGAGCAAGCCTGCTGCCTCCCATTAGGCTTTAGCTTCCAATTTTGCCATGTGATCTCTTCATCTCGTTCTTGTTCCTGCCTTTGTGAAGCAATTTACTATGAAGTCCTCACCAGAGTTTAGCAGATGGTTTATAATTGTGAGCTAAATAAACCTCTTTATGAAGTATTCAGCTTCAGGTATTTAGTTGACTAATGGAAAACTAATACAGAAAGCATGTCCATTATCAAGATAATGACCATATCCAATTAGTGATCTGCTTGCTGTCCTGATAACATAGTTTGCAGTTTTTATAGGTTTATACATCTTAGGTGCTTTCTTGAGTTTTATCAGCAAAATTTTTTTGCGATTTAACTCCTTTTGTGTTTTAGTAGGTCATTTCTTTTCATTGTTAGGCACTATCTGTGTATATAACAATTGTTTTGTCCATTTGTCTGTTCATTGACATTTGAGTTGTTTCTAGTTGTTACAAATAAACCCGCTGTCCTTGTGTGAAAGGATAATTTTGTTGCATAAGCACCTAAGAATAGGATTCTTGGGTCACACCATAGAGGTATATTTTAACTTTTAGACACTTGCCTACATTATTCTCAAGTGGGTTGTATTCTTACACCCCATCAGCCATATGACTACTGATTAGTTTATAATTTCCAGAAACCATAGTATGATTGATATTCCAGTAGATGTGGTGGTATTTCTTTTTATTTTTTGGATTAAAGTTGGTCTTGTCTTTTCTTGCCTTGTATTGTCTTTTCTTTTTTGTTCAAGGCTGATGTACTATCCAGTTGAGCCAAATCTCTACTTCTGGTCCTTTCATGAGTTTATTTACTATTGGTAAAAAATTCTTTGGAAAAGTCTCTTTAAATCTTTTGCTTTTTATTAGGCTGTTTGTCTTCTTGTTAACTTGTAACAAGTTCTTTTATATATTCTAGATAAGAGTTTAAAAAATACATTTTTGCAAGCATATTCTCCAAATCTGCAGTAATTCTGTTCATTTTCTTAATGGTGTCTTTTTAGTGGCCAACCAGAGGTCTCTGCTTCCAGCACAGTGGAGCCAATTGTTTCCTGATGGAAGCATTTGATGTTGGGGGATTATGACCTCTAAAGTTGGTAGAATACAAACACAATTGATGTATTCAGCCTAGAAAGAAGAACCTTTTATTTTCCGTACCTGTGAATTCTGGCTAAGAGAGCAACTTTTTCAAGTCCATGAGGTGGTTATAGCACCCTTACGCTATGGAGGTCTGGCTTCAAATAAAGGCTTGGTGATGAGCCAAATTAGAAATAAAGGATTAATTTAAACATTTTATTTGCTCACTTATTTTGCCCTTCTATTAAATTTTTTTTCCTTTGTTGGTTGTGGGGTTTGAATTCAAGGCCTGGGTGCTTTCCCTGAGCTCTTTTGCTCAAGGATAGTGCCCTACCACTGAGCCACAGGGACATTTCCTTTTTATATTTTTTATTGTTATTATAAAAGTGACGTGCAGAGGGGTTACAGTTACATAAGTCAAGTAAAGAGTACATTTCTTTTTCACCCTTCACTTGCTTTCTCCCAGTTTAAATATGCTATTTTAAATGAGACAAAGTGGACTTGGCTAGTTTGAGAGCAGTTGGCATCTTCCTTACTCCTGCCTTTCTGTGATCATGATCGCTGCTATCCCAGCGCTAAACACCTTGTCACATATTGAGGGAGACCAGGAAGAATTCTGTGAAGAAAACATTTTAATTTTGATGAAATCCTTTTTTACCCTACATGCTTCCCCTCCGCATCCCCACCCCCTCAGTCGTGGGGCTTGAACTCTGGGCCTGGGCTCTGTCCTTCAGCAATTCAGCTCAAGGTGAAGGCTCTACCACTTGAGCCACGGCACCACTTCCGGTTTTCTGTTGGTTAATTGGAGATCAGAGTGTCACAGACTTTCCTGCTCTTGCTGGCTTTGAACCGTGATCCTTTTGAGTAGCCAGAATTACAGGCGTGAGCCACCAGCATCCGGTCTCCCACTTGCTTTTTGTTTTTGCAAGGAACTTTTGTCAAAGTTGTGTGAAGGTACATTTCTGTAATCTCAGTATTTGGAAGTGGAAGTGGGAGGACACAGGGTCCAGTCCAGCCTGGGCTGGAGACAGTGAAACTTTGTAACAAACAAATATAAACAAATAGAATGGGAAGGGGAAGAAAAGACATGTCTGCTAATCTAAGAGCCACTAATATTTTCCACATGTCTCTAGAAGCTATATAGTTTTTAGGTCTTCTATTTAAGTGTACTATCAGTTTTGAATAATCTGTGTATGATTTGTGGTAATGAATGAAGTCTTCTCTCCCTCCCACATATGTCTGCCAAGTTGTTCACAGTTTGAAAAGTTTATTGTTGCCCAGTTGAACTGCTTTATCACCTTTGTTGAAAATTAATTGAACACATGGGCCTATTCCTGTATTTCCTGTTGTGTTTTATTTTTGTGTATATTTGTATCAGTTCTACATTACTTTAATTACTGTAGCCTTATATTAATTCTTGCCATCAAGTCACTTTCCAACTTTGTTACTTTTTGTGTATAGGGTTTGGATTTGTTTTTGCTATTTTGCACAGGCTAACCTTGAATTTGTAACCTTCCTGCCCCTGCCCCCCCTCCCCCCCCCGCCCCCGCCCCTCTGCCCCCCTGCCCCTGCCCTGGCCTCTGGAGTGCTTGGATTACAGGCTAGGATTCTGTAACAATCGTTTTAGTTATTCTAGGTTCTTTTTTAGATTTTTAGAGTCCTCTTGTTTTCTTCCTTTTCTTCTCTTTTTTATTTTTTAAAATAAAGTCTTCTGGGGCTGAAGGTGTAGCTTCAGTGATAGAGTATTTGCCTAGCATTCACAAGGCCTCTAGTTGGATCTCCATATGGCAAAAGAAAAAAAAAGAAAAAAGAAAAAAAGAAAAAAAAAAGAACAAAACACTGCCTCAAAACCTTCTGGAATGTTGGTTTGGATTTCAGCGAATTTATAAATGGGTGGAAGAGCTGAGTGCCGGTGGCTCACATCTGTAATCCTAGCTACTCAGGAGGCTAAGATCTGAGGATAGCGGTTCAAAGCCAGCTGGGGCCAGAAAGTCCATGAGACTCTTATCTCCAATAAACTACTAGAAAACTGGAAGTGGTGCTATGGCTCAAGTGGTAGAGCGCTACCCTTGAGCTGAAGAGCTGAGGAACAGCGCTCAGGCCCAGAGTTCAGGCCCCACAACTGACAAAAACAAAACAAACAAAAAAAAAAGGGTGGAAGAATTGACATCTTACTCAGACTTTTTTTTTTTAATTCATAATCACAGTAAAACTATATTCTTTTGAAATTTGCATACATTTGTTATACATGGAGTGATTTCATTGTGACATTTCCAGATGTTTTTGTAGTATATTCCAATCAGTCTCACCCATTCTATCACTCTCCCTTCTCTTTCTCCTATTTTTATTTTTTGAGTTGAGATCTCTTTAAAAAAAATTTAAATTGTTTTTATAAAGGTGATGTGCAGAGAGGTTACAGTTGCACAAGTCAGGTAAAAGTGTATTTTTTTTTTTTGGCCAATGGTACCCCTTCCCTCACACCCAGTTTTTCCCTTCCATCTGCACCTACAAGTTCTGTAGTTCATTCAGAGTGTCTAGTGAGTACCATTGCTGCATTTGTATACTCCTTGTCCCTCCATTTCTGCCTCCCTTACACTCCTAAAGACATTCTCACATTGCTTATGGCCTCAAATAAAAATTGTCCTATTTCAATCTCCCAAGTACTAGTATTATAGACATGTCCACCACATATAGCTGTTTTCTTTTAGGTTGTTTTTTGTTTTTATCTTTAAATAGTTGTACAGAGGTGTTTAATTCACCCCATTCTAAGTCTTTTATTATTTATTTATTTATGTTTGCCAGTCCTGGGGTTTGAACCCAGGCCTGGGCACTGTCCCTGAGCTTCATTTGCTCAAGGCTAGCACTATACTACTTGAGCCACAGCACCACTTCTGGCCTTTCCTGTTTATGTGATGCCGAGGAATGGAACCTGGGGCTTCATGCATACTAGCATTCTACTAAGCCACATTCCCAGCACCCACTTTAAGTCTTTTAAAATGACTTTCAGTAGTTTTTTGCATTTCTCAGTATGTAGGTCTTGTATACCTTTTGTCTTTGTATTTAATGTGGTTTTCTTTGAAATTTTAAAATTTTAATTTCTGTTTTCTTGTGCCTACTATATAAAATTAGATTTTAAACACATCTCATGTATATAATATGATCTTAATTTTTAAAATTTTTTGGGGTCTGGTCACGGGGCCTGAACTCTGGGCCTGGGCGCTGTCCCTCAGCTCTTCAGCTCAAGGCTAGCAGTCTACCACTTGAGCCACAGCACCACTTCTGGCTTTTTTTTTTTTCTGCTTATGTGGTGCTGAGGAATGGAACCCAGGGCCTCATGCATGCAAGCAAGGCAAGCGCTCTACCATTGAGCCACCTTCCCAGCCCCTACTTAGCCCTTTTCTTAAGATTTTCTACATATAGGATAATGTATCTGCCAATGAAAACATTTTACTTATTTTCTATTCTTTATTTGCCTTCATTTTTTTTTTTTTTCTGTCTTACACTGGCTAGAACCCTTGTAAAAAGAATTGGAAAGAGAGTTAACCCCTTTCCTTCTCTCTGATCTTAGGTGAGAAGAATTCAGTTTTTTTTTAAAGTCTTTTACCATGGATAATGTAACTTTTAATTGTGTGTGTGTGTGTGTGTGTGTGTGTGTGTGTGTGTGTGTGTGTGTGTGTGTATGTTTTTGTAGATTTCCT
Organism: Dipodomys merriami; assembly: GCF_024711535.1. NCBI lineage: Eukaryota > Metazoa > Chordata > Mammalia > Rodentia > Heteromyidae > Dipodomys > Dipodomys merriami. The sequence continues at coordinate 849,064 of NW_027205459.1, read as the reverse complement.
TTAGCTGAGTAATGATTTGATTTGTATTTTGATGTTTTTTTTTTTTTTGGTCGGTCATGGGGCTTGAATTCTGGGCCTGGGCACTGTCCCTCAGCTCTTCAGCCCAAGGCGAGCACTCTTATCACTTGAGCTATAGCACCACTTCCTTGATTTGTATTTTGAAACAGTAGGCCTACTTACTATAGCCTCAGAATTATTATGTACCCCAGGCTGGTTTTGAACTTGTGATACTTTTGCCTCAGTTCTCCAAATTCTGCTATTACAGGTGTCTACTATATCTGGCTGTGGTTTGATACTTTAAAAGACTACTTTGTTGTTGTTGCTTTAAAAGACTATTTTGTTGTTGTTTCAGTTTCAGAACAAAATTGAGAGCAAAATAACAGATATTACTTAGTTCTTGCCCTCACATATGTATTGTTTTCTTCATGATCAATGTCCCCTAATGTAGTGGTACTTTTTTAAAAAAGTGAGTCTGTGTTACATATTGTTATCACCCAAATCTATTAATTTACATTAGAGTTCATATTTTACATTCCATGAGTTTGAGCAAATGTGTAGCATCACATATTCATCTTTATAATATCATACAGAGTAATATTGCTGTTTCCAATATTCTTGTGATCAATATAGTTAACAATTATATTTACCTCACTTGCCACCACTGGTACCCTTGCCAGCACTTTGTGTGTGTGTGTGTGTGTGTGTCTGTGTCTGTGTCTCTTTTTTGTGTGTGTGTGTGTGTGAGAGAGAGAGAGAGAATATAGTTGGTATGCAGTTATAATCTTGTTTTGATTTTAACACATAATTTTTTTTGGCTAAAATTAACATTTGAATAAAATCATGAATTACGGAGTATTTTCTTTTTTTTTTCTAGTAGAAGACAGCTCTATAGGATTTGTGTGCCTACTTAAGTGTTACTTCTCTCCCTTCCCTTCCCTTCCCCTCCCCTCCCCTCCCCTCCCTTTCCCTTCCCTCCCCTCCCCTTCCTTTCCCTCCCCTTCCTCCGTCCCTCCCTCCCTCTCCCCCCTCCCTCCCTCTCCCCCCTTCCTCCCTTCCTCCCTCCCTCCCTCCCTCCCTCTCTCTCTCCCTCCCTCCCTCCCTCTCCCTCCCTCCCTCCCTCTCCCTCCCTCCCTCTCTCCCTCTCTCCCCCTCTCTCTCTCTCTCTCTCTCTCTCTCTCTCTCTCTCTCTCTCTCTCTCTCTCTCTCTCTCTCTCTCTCTCTCTCTCTCTCTCTCTCTCTCTGCCTGGGTACTGTCTCTGAGCTCCTTTTTGTTCAAGGCTAGCACTCTACCACTTGAGCCACAAGGCCACTTCAGCTTTTTCTGGTGGTTAATTGGAGCTAGAGTTTCAGGGCCTTTCCTGCCAAGACTGGCTTTGAACCATGATCCCCAGTTCTCAGCTTCCTGAGTAGCTAGGATTATAGGCATGAGCCACCAGCACACAAATACTTCTCAGTTCCTTAGGAAAAGTTTATATGCTTGATTGTAACATTTATTTTGCACTTTTGTGTGTTTTGAGTAGGTTTTTAAGTGTTTTTGAGTAGTATTTTAAATTGTATTTTACATTTACTCAGTTACTCTTTTTTTTTGTGTGTGTGGTTAATTGGAGATAAGAGTCATAGATTTGATCCCCATCACCATGAAGGAAATTGTGTGTTTTAGCTTCTAAAGAGTAATTGTAGCCAGTAGCTAGCTACAATTACGCCAGTGGCTCATGCTTATAACCCTAACTACTAAGGAAACTAAGATCTAGAATATTGTGGTTTGAAGCTAGGCTGGGCCAACAAAAAATTCTTTTTTTTAACTTTCCCAAGTGCTTCTTTTGTTGATTCTTTTTTGTTTCAGCTTTAAATCTTGATTTTGTATTTCCTTTGTGGATTTTCACTTGATTGTATTGTCTGTTACTTTCCAGCTACTCAGTTCCTGTAATCTATTTTTGCTATTTCTTTATGGCCAGCCTGGTTTATTTTTTTTTCCCCTATGTATATTTTCCACCCCTTCTTTAGACAGTCTATTAAATTCAGATGTGAAATACTTTATATTTTATAAATATTTTATATTGTGTATCTATTTATCCTAAGAACACAAATCATTAAGAAAAACATGTTTTAAGAGTATAATAGTGTCCTATGTTTTCTTGTAAAGTGTACAATTTAGGAAATTACTGGCTTGAATAATTTCTGTTATAACTTGTTAGAGTTATTCTTTTTTTTTTGTTGCTCATTTAAGTTTAACAGCAACCTGTTCAAAAATTATTCTTTTATTTATTTTTAAATATTTTTGTTTTTATGGTGCTGGAATTGAACTCAGGTCCTGCATATGCTAGAGAAAAGATCTCCCACTGAGCCATAACCCCAGCCCTTCATTATTAAAGTTTGAAAGAATACTCGATGGAGTTAATGTCAAGAGTAAGTGCTTAATATGTTTAAAAATAATATCTTATTGCTGAATTGATTATACACATTGAGGTTGGCCTTCTATTGTAAACTTACTCATTGTGGTTATATTTACTATATCTCAAGATTTGGTGTACATGTTTCCTTTTTTTTTTTTGATGTACCTATTAAACAGGGTTTTTAAAAACAGATGTCTTGGGGGAGGAAGATAACATTTGCCAACGTTTGCTGTATAATTTGTGGTAGGCTTCTTGGTTGTTTAAATGGGAAAGATTTTTTAAAAAAAAAATTTATTTATTTAATTTATCAGTTGTGGGGCCTGAACTTTGGGCCTAGGGGCTGTCTCTCAGCTCTTCAGCTCAAGGCTAGTGCTGTACCACTTGGGCCACAGCACCACTTATGGCTTTTTCTGCTTATGTGGTACTGAGGAATCAAACCCAGGACTTCATGAATGCAAGGCAAGCACACTACCACTGAGCTGCCTTCCCAGCCTGGGAAAGATTTTTTTTTTTTTAAATGGCAGATGGAAAGAGCAGTGTATTTGATCATAAAAAGTAGTGTGACAGTTCTGAGTCTGACTTGGGGAAGAAGTGAAAGGTGTAAGCACTTCTGTGTGTGAGTTTGTATGTCTGTGTTCTTGTTGGAACGTGAGGAAGAAATGATTGGAATGGGGAGGAAGTAGACTAGTCAAAAGCAGGCAAAGCTTATGTGGGCATTTTTTAAACCCCTAAAATAACAGGGGATGTGCACTGGGCATTGGATATACAAAACTTTTATTTCCTGGTGATTTGGGTACCTAGAAGTTGTAAATTACACATTTACTGATAATTTCCACTTGAATCTAGTTTTTTAGTGCTACATTATAATTATTTTAATTTGTGTGCGTGTGTGTGTTTTTTGGTAGTATTAGTGTGTGAACTCTAGGCCTTGTGCTTGCTAGGCAGGCACTTTGCCACTTGAGCCATTCCTCATGTCCCTTTGGTTTAATTTTTCTAGTAGGGTCTCAAGTTTTGCCGGAGCTGGCCTTAGATTGCCATCTTTCTGCTAAAACTTCACATGCAGTTGGTATTACAGGAGTAGCTACGGAGCCCAATTATTTTAATTCTTTTTTTAGTAAAGTCTAATAAAGACTTTTTTGGGGGGCTCTTTGAACTATAGGCCCGGGCTTTGTTCCTGAGCCTCTTTGTGTTTAAGGCTAGTGTTCTACCATTTGAGCCATAGTGCCACTTCCAGCTTTTTCCAAGTAGTTTATTTATCCAAGAGTCTCACAGACATTCTTGTGTAGGTGGTTTTGAATTGCAATCCTCAGATCTCATCCTCCTGAGTAGCAAGGATTAAAGACATGAGCCACCAGGACCCAGCTGACTCTTCATTTTTATTTTATCTAACTTTTCCTAGACCTTGGATTGTAATACATAATTGCTGCTGTGTATCTTTCTAGAGATGTATTTTTTTAATTTTTAAAATAATTTTTATTGAGATTAGGTATTACATAAATTTCACAGTATTGTAAAAAGTCACCAACACATTTTAAAATTGTCATTATGTTTTTAATAGTTTCTTTTTTGCCAGTCCTGGGGCTTGAACTCAGGGCCTGGGCACTGTCCCTGAGCTTTATTTGCTCAAAATAGCACTCTACCACTTGAGCTGTAGCACAACTTCTGGCTTTTTGTGTTTATGTGGTACTGAGGAATGGAACTCAAGGCTTCATGCATGCTAGACAAGCACTCTACCTCTAGGCCACATCCCCAGCCCCTTTAATAGTTTCTTTAAGGTGGGTTACAGTTTTATTCTCTACCCCTCAACCCAAGGATGACTATTAATCAACCTCAGCTCCTATTCTGTTTTCTTACTATATTTACTTTTGCTCATTTCTTCTGCCTGGGTATCTAACTACCTTTCTATATAGATTGTATCTTTTGACTCCCTTTCTATATAGATTATATCTTTTGACTACTTCATCTACTTTCATTTTTTGTTTGTTTTTGCCAGTCTTGGGGCTCAAACTCAGGGCCTGAGCACTGTCTCTGAGCTCTTTTTTCAAGGCTAGCACTCTACCACTTGAACTACAGTGCCATTTCTGGCCTTTTCTGTTTATGTGGTACTGAGCAATTGAACCCAGGACTTCATGCATGCTAGGTAATCACTATACCGCTAAGCTACATTCTCAGTCCCCCTTTAGTTGGTTTTAACTAAAACTGTAGATTATATACCTTATATTGAACTAGTGAGACTGATTTTCTTCTTGTGCCATCTAATCCTCATTTTTCTCCCTGATTTCTCCTTCATATCTATTTCTGTAGTCATTCCAGGAGGTGTGATCATAAAACCTGACAGTGACAGAGATAGAACAGGAACTGGTCTTTTAATCCATTGTTCTCCCTTTCTTACTAGCACAAAATGAAACATTTGATATATTTAAATCTATATTTAATATCTGATACATTTAAGCTACACTAACCTTAGTTTAGCTGCATGTTAACTTACTGACCCTTCATACCTTGAAGATATATCTAAGTTAAAGTTGTTTTATTACTTCCCTGGAAAAACAAGAGCTCCAAGTCAGCCAAGGATAAACACAGTCATATGTCCCTTAGTGGAATATATTATGAGACATGGATGAGGTCCTCATTGTTGGAATCCCATATATTTACACAAATGTAGATTTGGAGTTTGTTTTTATCTTTGGCTGTGAGATGGGTCTCTTGAAGACAACAAATGGATGGATCTTGTTCTCTGATCCAGTCTGCAGTTCTTTATCTTTTTTATTCTTTTGCTTTCTTTTTTTTTGTCGGTCATGGGGCTTGAACTCTGGGCCTAGGCACTGTCCCTGAGCTCTTCAGCTAAAGGCGCGCGCTCTACCACTTGAGCCACAGCGCCATTTCCAGTCTTCTTGTGGTTTATTAGAGATAAGAGTATCACGGACTAGCCGGGCGCTGGTGGCTCACGCCTATAATCCTAGCTACTCAGGAGGCTGAGATCTGAGGATCGCGGTTCAAAGCCAGCCCGGGCAGGAGAGACCGTGAGACTCCTATCTCCAATAAACCACCAGAAAACCGGAAGTGGCGCTGTAGCTCAAGTGGTAGAGTGCTCACCTTGAGCTGAAGAGCTGAGGGACAGCGCTCAGGCCCAGAGTTCAAGCCCCACGACCGACAAAAAAAAAAAAAAAGAGTATCACGGACTTTCCTGTCTGGGCTGGCTTTGAACCATGATCCTCAGATCTCAGCCTCCTGAGTAGCTAGGATTATAGTCCTGAGCCACCAGTGCCCAGCTAGTTCTTTTTCTTTTGATTGATGAATTGAGTCCAGTAATATTTATGATTATTGGAGAGAGGTGTCTTGTGTTTCCTGTAATTTTCCTGCTTTCCTAAGTTTTTCTTCTTTCCTTTCTTCCTGTGCTTACTAAGTTGGTCTTCTAGTGATGTCTGTTTGATTTGGATCCCTGATCTTGATTGATTTCTTCAGATTGTGTTTCCCCTCTTAGTAGTCTTTTTTTTTTTTTTTTGTCATGGGGCTTGAATTCTGGGCCTGGGCACTGTCCCCTTGCTCTTCAGCTAAAGGCGAGCACTCTACCACTTGAGCCACAGTGCCACTTGCAATTTTCTAGTGGTTTATTGGAGATAAGAGTCTCACAGGGCTGGGAAGTTGGCTCAGTGATAGAGTGCTTGCCTTGCATGCCTGAGGCCCTGGGTTCGATTCCTTAGCACCACATAAGCAAAAAAGAAAAAACCCGGAAGTGGCACTGTGGCTTAAGTGGTAGAGCACTAGCCTTGAGCTGAAGAGCTAAGGGACAGCGCCCAGGCCCAGAGTTCAGGCCCCATGACCGGACACCGCCCCCCCCCCCCCCAAAAAAAAAAAAAAAGAGTCTCACAGACTTTCCTGCCCTAGCTGGCTTTGAACCACAATCCTCAGATCTTAGCCTCCTGAGTAGCTTAGGATCACAGGCATGAGCCACTGGCACTTGGCTCTTATTCTTTGTAGTGCTTGATTATTGTTTATGAATTAATTTAGTTTTTCTTTACTATTAAAATTTTTAGTTTCTCTGTTGAATATGAATGCTAGCTTCACTGGATATACCAATCTGGGTTGCAGTTATTGGTTCTCAGGGCTGGTACTTTCCCAGGCTTTCCTTGAATTCATTGTCTGTGTGGAGAGATCTACAGTGATTCTTATTTTTTTTTCCCATTCTAGTATAGCTCCTTTGTTTTTGCTGTGTGCAAGATCATTTCTTTATTGTTAAAATCTAGTGTTTTTACTATGATGTAACTAAAAGTGTTCCTCCTGAGATCCTGACAAATGTAGATTTGGTCATAATTCTGTTACCTTTTTTTTTTTTTTTTTTTTGTTGTTGTTGTTGTGATACAGCATCTCATTAAGTTGCCCAGGATGGCCTAAATTTTTTTTTTATTCTTCTTTCTCAATTTCCTGAGGTTTGGGATTACAGATGTGCTCTATCATGCTAGATTCCTTGTGATCTCTTGATGTAGTAGGAAACGCAGTTTTTTTTGCAGGGGAGGGGAACAGTTCTGGGGCTTACACTCAGGACCTGGGCACTGTCCCTGAGCCTCTTTGTGCTCAAGGCTAGTGCTCTACCACTTGAGCCACAGCACCACTACTGGCTTTTTCTGAGTAGTTTATTGGAGATAAGCATCTCATGGACTTTCCTGATTGGGCTGACCTTGAAACATGGTCCTCAGAGCTCAGCCTCCTGAGTTGGTAAGATTACAGGCATGAGCCACTGGTGCCCAGCTTTGGTGACACAGTTTATATGTGTTTGCTGCCTGTATAACTTGGCTTGCTGTTTTATGGCTAACATTTTAAAAAATGAGTATAAGGTACACTCTAAAATAACAATAAAAAGTGTAGTATAATAAACACACACCAGTAACAGTTATTATCATCAAGTATTGTGTACTGTATTTAATTATATGTGCTGTACTTCATATATTACTGTCAGCCTGGTAGGTTTGTGTATACCAGCATCACCAAAGGCAGATGAATAATGTGTTACAGTGCAATATTACGAATACAATGATGGGAATTTTTCAAGTCCATTGGGAGCTGAAAATCTTATGGGACCACTATTGTGTATGTTGTCTATGTTTGATTGAAATGATATTATATAGGACATGACTAAGTGAGCATAGATTTTTTTTTTTTTTTTTTGGGTACGGTCGTGGGGCCTGAACTCTGGGCCTGGGCGCTGTCCCTCAGCTCTTCAGCTCAAGGTTAGGGCTCTACCACTTGAGCCACAGCGCCACTTGCGGCTTTTTTCTTTTTGCTTATGTGGTGCTGAGGAATGGAACCCGGGGCCTCATGCATGCAAGGCAAGCACTCTACCACTGAGCTACCTTCCCAGCCCCATGAGCATAGATTTTTTGAAAATTTGCAGTAATAACATTTTGTAGGATTAAAGAACAGAGTGACTAATATACCCTTGTGTGAAAGTAAAGCTTGAACATTTGGAATGCTAGATGTGTGTGTGTGTGTGTGTGTGTGTGTGTGTGTGTACAGGTGTACAGGTGTACATGTACTGGGGCTTGGTCTCAGGTTCTGAGTGCTGTCTTTGAGCTTTTTTTGCTCAAGTCTAGTGTTCTACCAGTTGAGCCACAGCTTCCCTTCTGGCTTTTGAGTGGTTAACTTGGAGGTAAGAGTCTCATGGACTTCCACGATCCTCAGATCTCAGATCTCATGAAACCTCCATCCTCAGACCTCAGTCTCCTGAGTAACTAGGATTACATGTGTGAGTCACTGGTACTCAACTTCTATTTATTATGATAGGAAAAACCATGGGGTAAGCAAATTTGTTAGACTACCAGGTAGTTTTAATTGTTAATGTGTCAGTAGTCCTTTTTTAATCTTGAGGAATCTTTCCTTCTTTTTATTTTTTCATGACATAAACACTTGAAGAGTTAGGTTTTATACACTAATAAATGTCTCACTTATTGGGTTTGTTTTCTAATAATTGTCTTAAGTAAATATGCTTTTGATAAAAATACAATGCAGGTGCCATTATGTATGTTTTATTTAATCATACTAGAAGGAATGTATCATCAGGGTGTCTCACTATTGGTGTTGCTAAGTTTGATCATTTTGTTAATTGTAGAACTTTCATTATAAAGGTCTGTTTTTCTTTTCATAACTAGTGAGCGTTCTGTGGAGGAAATATGTTAAGACTCCCAATAACTTCATAAAAAGTTATGTGTTTTCACGGTATTTTCCCACTTAGTACTGTAAAGTTACTTTTTAAAAATTTTGCCGAAGTTGTTTCTTATATAATTAGAAGTGTTAAGTGACATTTCTGTTTGGCACAGTAAAAAGTAAGGGGCAGAAATGACGTTGGAACAGTGTGAGGCAGATGAGGGCAGTGGTAAAGCATGCCTCAGTGGCTCTTAGTGATTATGTTTATGTTTGGAGTGGGTGCTGTACAATCATAATAGATATTATACTGTCTTGTGTTTCTTATAGCTATTATTAAAAATTATGCTTCTAAAATTATAAACAAGATTATGTGTTTAGCCTCTTTAAGGAATCTTGGTTAGAGTTAATAAACATGTTTTATCTTGTAGGTTTAAATGTAACACCACGTATTTGCATCTCTTCATTCTAAGGTAAGTTTTATACTTCCATCTTTTTTGAAACAGTGGTACTGTATATTAAACTTGTTACCCAGTATTTTGTGTAGAAATAAATTGTAGTTACCCAAATTGTGTCAGTAATTAATTTATTTACCACCTGAGCTTAGTCACAGAGAAGAAAATTACACCCAGGAGAGTGATGGTTTCTGCAGTTACACTATATATTATTAGCTATTATGGTATACTATAATAGCTTAATACTTGGATACTGAGAAAAATTGTAGGTTGCTATGGAACCTGGATTTCAGCATCTTGATAAATCTCAGTTTGCCAAAGTATTAGCGTGTTTGAACAGTGGGTTGAGTATATTAGCTACCTAGGGCTCCTGTACCAAGTACAGGTTGTATATCCCTTATCTGAAATGTTTGGGATGAGGTATTGTTTACATTTCATGTATTTTTCAAATTTTGGAATAGTTGCATGTCCATAATGAGATATCTTAGTGATAGGATCCAAGTTCAAATGTGAGATTCTTCTGTTGTTCTTGTTGTTTTGTTTTTTGGTGTCAGTACTAGGGTTTGAACTCAAGGCCTATGTGCTGTCTTGTCCCTTAGCTTTTTTTGCTTAAGGCTGGCCCTCTACCTCTTGAGACATACCTCTGCTTGTGGCTTTTTGGTGGTTAATTAGAGATAGGAGTCTTACAGACTTTCCAGTCTGGGCTGGCTTCAAACCATGATCCTCAGGTCTCAACCTCCTGAGTAGCTTGGATTACAGGTGCTTGGCTTATTTGTGTCTTATGTATACCAGATACCCATAGCCGGAAGGGAGTTTTGCATAGTATTTTATTGAACCTTTGTTTTAACTGTGATCTATCACTTGAGGGCAGGTGTAGGATTTTCTCCTTGTACTATTATTATATTGGTCTTCAAAAAGTTGCAGATTTTGAACTGGGTGTGATGGATCAGATCTGTAATCCTAGTTACTTGGAAGGCTGAGATTGGGGGGAGCTCAGTTTGAGGCTAGCCCTAGGCAGAAGAGGTTTAGAAATTCTTTCCCAACAGAAGAAGCTGAGTGTGGTGGTATGTACTGACATTCTAGCTACAGTGGGAAGCATAAAACAGAATCAATGTTAGGAGGGGGCTTAGGCAAAAAGCATGACCCTATCTTACAATAAAAAAGGAATAGAGTCATGGCTCAGCTGTAGAGCACTTCTCTAACAAGTGTCAGGCCCAGAGTGCCATTAAGAAGAAAAAAATCATATTTGGGAGAAGAAAAAAATCATATTTGGGTATTTTGAATTACGGATGCTTTACCTAATCTAAAAACAAATACAAAGGGGTTGGGAAGGTGGCTCAGTGATAGAGCGCTTGCCTTGCATGCATGAGGCCCTGGGTTTGATTCCTCAGTACCCCATAAGCAAAAAGAAAAAAACTAGAAGTGGCGCTGTGGCTCAAGTGGTAGAGTGCTAGCCTTGAGCTGAAGAGCTGAGGGACAATGCCCAGGCTCAGAGTTCAGGCCCCATGACCGGACCCAAAAAATAAAAAATAAAAACAAATACAAAGTAAAATATTAATGCAAGGTACAATATTAATGCAGGATCATTGAGCTTCAGCTTTAACTTCAAAAAGTGTTTGGGTAATGCATGTAGTGAATCTAGCCCAGTGCCTGATTCATATTGGTTACTGTTAGTGAACCTGTCAGAGAAGGTGGAGAAAATTTGAAGTAGTGTATGAAAGTTAGGAAAGTTCTCAAGTTTTTGATAGTGTTGTGTTAAGTTGCTTAGCATTTTCACGGTCTAGTCATTAGTTTTGGTGAGTCATTACATAACTGAAAAATTAGATAATTGTAGAGTCAGAGAATGTTAATGTATGATAGTACATGTGATATTTGACATGTTTACTTCCTGGGGTTTGAGATTTGAAAGAAATATTCTATAAATGACCTGTGTTATGTAATGTTTGTGAGTAATGTCAAATTTAGATTACATTAAGTTTTTTCTTTGTTCTCTTCCATTTAAATAAAATAGCTATCTTAATGCAGCAAGCCATAAAGCCATAATGTGGTATACTGTCCTTTTTGAGAGGTGAATATTATTAAATAAAAATGGCTGACAGAGGTGGGAAGATTGTTCCAGGACAAGTGTATATTGAAGTGGAATATGATTATGAATATGAAGCAAAGGACAGAAAGATTGTGATAAAACAAGGGGAGCGATACATCTTGGTGAAAAAGACCAATGATGACTGGTGGCAAGTCAAACCAGATGAGAATTCCAAAGCATTCTATGTGCCAGCCCAGTATGTTAAGGAGGTTACCCGAAAAGCTCTGATGCCACCTGTGAAACACACCATTGGTCTTCCAAATAATTCTATGAAAATGATGCAGAGCCTACATCTTCAGCGATCCACAGAAAATGTGAACAAATTGCCTGAGCTTTCCAGTTTTGGGAAACCATCATCATCTATTCAAGGAACAGGTCTTATTCGTGATGCCAATCAGAATTTTGGACCCAGTTATAATCCGAGTCAGACATTCAACCTCAGCCTGGACCTGACCCATAATAATGGAAAATTTAACAATGACTCACATTCTCCTAAAGTTTCCAGCCAGAGTAGGACACGCTTATTTGGACACTTTCCTGGTCCCGAGTTCTTGGACATAGAGAAAACTAGCTTCTCCCAGGAACAGTCTTGTGATTCAGCTGGAGAAGGCTCAGAAAGAATACATCAAGATTCTGAATCTGGAGATGAGCTTAGCAGCAGCTCAACTGAACAAATAAGGGTAAGATTAAAAGTAGAATGATGAAATTTGCATACCACCTTGATGAAAAATGTGTATTTTAATTGTTAGTAAGGGTTATGACTTGTTTAGCTTTATATTTCCAGAATGCATAAACTCTCTTCTGATTTAAATAGCTGGAAAATACGTAAAATAACTTTTGAAGTTTACAAAGGGTCTTTTAGTGTTTTTTCCTAGTAGTTCTACCTTTGCAGGACCAGCACTAATTTGTGAGAACATTATTTCTTCTCTCTTTTGATGGTATGTGAGGTAGAAAGGGTTGACAATTTACCCAGTCTTCTATTTTTTTTTTTTTTTTTAATTTTTTTTATTGTAGAGATACTATACAGAGGGTTACAGTTACATGAGTGAGGTAATGAGTACACTTCCACTTCCTCTTGAACATTGTTACCCCCTCCATTGTTTTCCCCCTACCATCCCCTCCCTCCCTCCCTTCCCCAAGGTTCTTTTTTTTTTTTTTTTTTTTTTTGATCGTGATTAAGTGATTACTTAATTTCCGGAAATTCACAGTATTGTGGAATAATGATGCTCATTTAAAGTCACAAGTTCATTCTAACTTTCCTGGAGCAAATTGTCTATCACAGTCTGTAATATATAACGGTGCTCATATGTTATATACCATATATGTGATCAGCAGCATGGGGATATTTAGTAGTGGTTCAACCAGATGAGTGGGAGTTCTTTGTTTCTTAAGTCCTGTTAGTTTTGTCATATCACCTAACATTTTGGATTCATCATCCACTTATCAGGGAGACCATGTACTGTTTGTCTCTTCGTTCTTGGCTTACCTCGCTCAACATGATTCCTTCTAGCTCCATCCATTTCCCTGCAAATGCCATTATTTTGTCATTTCTAATGGCTGCATAATATTCCATTGTGTATAGATACCACAATTTTTGGATCCATTCATCTGTGGTGGGGCATCTAGGTTGTTTCCATATCCTAGCTATTGCGAACAGTGCTGCAATAAACATGGAGGTGCACGTGTCCTTGTATATTGGTTCCTGTTGTTCAGGGTAGATGCCTAGAAGTGGTATGACTGGGTCGTAAGGGAGGTCAATCTTTAGCTTTCTAAGGACCCTCCAGACTGCTTTCCAAAGTGGTTGTATGAGTGTACATTCCCACCAGCAGTGTAATAGCGTTCCTCGTTCTCCACATCCCCTCCAGCATTTGTCGTTGGCTGATTTGTGGATGTGGGACATTCTGACTGGGGTAAGGTGGTATCTCAGGGTTGTCTTTATTTGCATTTCCTTCACCACCAGGGATGATGAACATTTCCTCATGTGTTTCTTTGCCATTTTTATTTCTTCATTTGAGAAGTCCCTCTTTAGTTCCCTTGCCCATTTAGTTATTGGTGTGTTGGGTTTGGGAGGGATTAGTTTCTTGAGTTCCCTGTATATACAGGATGTTAACCCCTTGTCTGATATATTGCTGGTAAATATTTTTTCCCAATTAGTTGGTTGTCTTTCTAGCTTGGTTGCGATAGCTTTATCTGTGCAGAAGCTTTTTATTTTAAGGTAGTCCCATTTGTCGAGTCTCTCTCCAATTTGTTGTGACCCTGGGACTCTGTTCAGGAAGTTCCTTCCTGTGCCTATTAGTTCAAGTGTCTCTCCTACTCTGTCCTGCAGTAGTTTCAGAGATTCAGGTTTAATGTTAAGGTCTTTAATCCATTTTGAGTTGATGTTTAACCCAGTCTTCTAATAGAGAAGTTTTACTCTTTTCTAGCTCTTAATTGTTTTGACTTATTTCCAATAAATCTTCAGGTAATGATGGATATATAAGTTATTACTGGAATTATTAACTGCTATCTTATGCTCACTGAAATTTGTTCTTTGACTTTTAATACCAAAACAGTACAGAGGTAGTAAATCATTCCTTCCATTCATATACTTGTGTGTAGTAAGTGATTAAGGTAGATATACCCTTGACTTCAACAAATACTGGCCTGAAAAAACTTATATTTGGTCTGCTTTGTTTTCCCCCTTCATCTAACTTTATTTTGAGATGATATGTACACAGTTTATTTCTCAAAGTAAAAATCATTAAAAAAGAAATAAAATTAAAACAAGTATATTTGGAAAAGCCTTAATTTTTAAGTAAACTTAAAGATTAATTTTTTCGTCTGAAAGTCAACTTGGTAATGCAAGTAAGCTTATTAGAAGGTTGTGTGGTGAAGTTGTCTGGCATGGTGGTCTTGGAAGTTCTGTTCTTTCTGTAGGTTGTAACTTTCCTTGTTAGCTTTTTGAACAGAAATAGGAAAAAGTGCAGAAAAGTTCTCTAGAAAAACTTGTGGTGTTTGAGATTAGCTCATTAGGTAGCACTGTTTATCACTAGTTCCTAGTAGGCTTTTCCTCAGTGTTTGCCTGATGCTTTCACTGGGAATATATGATATAGAACATGACACAACTCCTTATAGAATGAATGAGCATTGAGAAAGATGTATTTTCTATTTCATCTAGCCATTACCATGATTTCACACTTCAAAGTATATTTTATATTTGTGTACACAAGCAATCTTGCTTTTTTCTTTTTTTGTTTTGTCGGTTGTGGGGTTTGAACTCGGGGCGTGAGTGTGGTTGCTTACATTTGCTCAAGGCTAGCGCTCTATCATTTTTAGCCACAAGTGGGTAGCTAATTGGAGAAAAAGAGTTTCATAGATTTTCCTTCTCAGGCTGGCTTTGAACCGCAATCTTACATTTTAGCTGCCTGAGTAGCTAGGATTATAGGCATGAGTCACCTGTGCCTGGCCAATCCTACTTTTATAGCCAGTGTTTTCATTATGGTCATTTAAAGTTCATTGCTCTTGAAGTTCAGAGTTTCTGACTACTGCTGGACCTTAGTAATATTTGGAAATCTTAATATAGTTCTCTGGCCACCTGTTTGCCTAATTCTTCACAAGAGCTGTTTTAAGCCTTTTCCTTTTTCTTTATTTTGCTGGTTCACTTACTTTCTCCTGTCCCTTAGCAGTGTAATACATTTTGAGACAAGGATGAGGTCCTCATTGTTGGAACCCCATATATTTACACAAATGTAGATTTGGAGTTTGTTTTTATCTTTGGCTGTGAGATGGGACTTGAAGACAACAAATGGATGGATCTTGTTTTCTGATCCAATCTGCAGTTCTTTTTCTTTCTTTCTTTTTTTTTTGTTGGTCATGGGGCTTGAACTCTGGGCTTGGGTGCTGCTTCAGCTCTTCAGCTCAAGGCTAGCACTCTACCACTTGAGCCACAGCGCCACTTCCGGTTTTCTGGTGGTTTATTGGAGGTAATAGTATCATGGACTTTCCTGTCTGGGCTGGCTTTGAACTGTGATCTTCAGGTCTTAGTCTTCTCTTAGTAGTTAGGATTACAGGTGTGAGCCACTGGTGCCTGGCCAGGCTTGCTTTCTTGTTTTAACAATTCTGATATGTAAGTAAGGTATCATATTGTTATTTTGATTCACATTTCTCTAATGATTGTCAATATGGACCGTCTTTTTTTTTTTTGGTGTGAGGGATTGAATCCAAAGCCCTGTTGATGCTGAGCATATGCTTTACCATTGAGTTACATTCATCTTGATATGTATGCGTATCTGTGAGATTTGCCATTTTGTCAGGTTTGCAAATATTTTCTCCTAGTGTGTGGCTTGTCCTTCCATCCTTTTAGTTAAAGTCTCTTGCAGAGAAAGTTTTTATTTTAGTTTTTGTTTATTTGTTTATTTATTGCCAGTCCTGGGGCTTGAACTCAGGCTGGGCACTGTCCCTGAGCTTCTTTTACTCCAGACTAGCACTCTACCACTTGAGCTACAGTGCCACTCTGGCTTTTTGTGTGTATGTGGTACTGAGGAATTGAACCCAGGGCTTCATGAATACAAGGCAAGCACTCCACCACTATGCCACATTCCCAGCCCAAGTTTTTTTATTTTGATGAATTTATATTTATCAATTTTTCATTTATAGATTATGCTTTTAAGTTTTAAAAGTCACCGCATAGACATTTTAGGCTTCCTAGAGAAACGGAACCAGTAAATTCATACATGTGTATATACATCCATAGAACTATTTTAAGAATTTGGTTCTTGTAATTATAGAGACTTGCAAATTTAGAATCTCTTGAGTGGACTGTCAGGCTAGATGCACCGGGAAAGTGATGCAGAACTTCAACGTTTGAAGACTGATGGTAAAATTTTCTTTTGTTTGGGGAGGAAGTGTGAAGGTCATTCTTACTCAATTCAGATCTTCACCTGATTGGATGAGGGCCTCTGCAGTATGTAAAGTCCACTTTTAAAAATGTTGATCTCTTCTAAAAGCATCTTCATGGAAATATTCAGGATTACATAATCAATTATCTGGGTGTTTTGGGCCCTCCAAATTGACAGATAATCAAGATGTAGTGGCAAAAGCCAGTAATCCCAGTACTCCTGAGTGGAGACCTGTGGATTGATAAGGACAGCTTGGGCTACCTAGCAGGTTTGAAATTAGCCTGGCACTTAGGGAGACCTTGTCATAAACAGAAATGCTCCAACCAAATTGACCCATAAAATTAACCATTACTTAAGCCCAAGATCTTGAGTGTTTCCTTTAGTAATTTTTCACTTTAACAGTTTATAGTTTCAATATTTAAATTTGTGATGTTTCTATTTTTAATTTTGTACACAGTTTGAGACTTAAATCACGGTCTTTCTGTTTATGGTTACCATAGTTATCAAAGTACAATTGGTTGAAAAGTCTGTCTTTCCTTTAATAAGTTGTTCTTTACACATTTTTGAAAAATCAAGAGTGAGCATATTTCTGTTTTTAATACTATGTACCCTTTCTCTGTCCCAAAGCTATACAATAACTTGAAATTAGTTAAACTGATTTTTTTTTTTCTTTGGTCAGTCATGGGGCTTGAACTCTGGGCCTGGGCGCTGTCCCTCAGCTCTTCAGCTCAAGGTGAGCGCTCTACCACTTGAGCTACAGCGCCACTTCCAGTTTTCTAATGGTTTATTGGAGATAGAAGTCTCACAGTCTTTCCTGCCCAGGCTGGCTTTGAACCGCAATCCTCAGATCTCAGCCTCCTGAGTAGCTAGGATTACAGGCGTGAGCCACCAGTGCCTGGCTAAATCGATTTGTTTTATTCCACTTGCTCTTTTTAATAGTTGCAATAGGCAGACTTATGTCTATCAAAGATACTAGTTTCTAATCTCTGAAACCTGTAAATGCTACCTCATTTGGAAAAGGAGACTTTGAAAATGTGAGTAAGGATTTTAAGGTGAGGAAAGATTATTTAGCGTCTTATAAGTAATCATAAATGTCCTTTTTTTTTTTTTTGTTGGTCGTGGGGCTTGAACTCTGGGCCTGAGTGCTGTACCTGCACTCTTCAGCTCAAGGTGAACGCTACCGCTTGAGCCACAGTGCCACTTCTGGTTTTATGTCCTTTATGTCCTTCTGGTTTAAATGTCCTTTTAAGAGAGGCAAAGGAGAGGGCACCACATAAACAGAAGATAAAAAGATGAAGCAGAGAAATATTTGACAATGCTAGCCTTGAAGATAAATGTTTTATAGCTGTAAGTCATAAGACTTGCATACCTGAAGCTGAAAGAGGCAAAGAATATGCTCCTGGAGTATCCTGTCTGTGTGTGTGTGTGTGTGTGTGTGTGTGTGTGTGTGTGTGTGTGTGTGTGTGTGTGTGTGTGTGTGTGTGTGTGTGTGTGTGTGTGTGTGTGTGTGTGTGTGTTATAAATTAAATAGAATATAACATTTTTTTTCTTGTCTTTAGTTTGAAATGCACACATTTTTCAATTCTGAATAAGAGTGTTATAAACGTTCATCATCTATCTGGCTGCCTATGTATCTAGTGTGTGCCTGTCCTGGGGCTTGAACTCAGGACCCCAGGTGCTGTCCCTGAGGTTATTGTTTTTGTTTTTATTTATTTATTTATTTATTTTTTTGGTCTGGTAGTGGGGCCTGAACTCTGGGCCTAGGCGCTGTCCCTCAGCTCTTCAGCTCAAGGCTAGTGCTCTACCACTTGAGCCACAGCGCCACTTCCAGCTTTTTTCTTTTTGCTTATGTGGTGTTGAGGAGTCGAACCTGGGCCTCATATATGCAAAGCAAGCGCTCTACCATTGAGCCACCTTCCCAGCCCTTATTTTTTATTTTTTGATCAAGATTAGTTCTACAACTTGAGCCACAGTTCCTTTTGAGTGGTTAATCAGACTTGCCTGTCCTGGCCGGCTTCCCTTCAACCCAGTGATCCTTAGATGTCAGCCTTCTGAGTAGCTAGGATTATAGGCGTGAGCCATTGGTGCTGGGCAAACACTCATTCTTTTGTGGGGAAATAAATTTTAGATCAGTTGTCCATTTGTTCCTTTCTAGCCTTACCATATTGATGATAATATTTCAAATTCCTTGTCTGGTAATCCCAACATCTCATTTATATCTGAATTTGATTCTGTTATATCTGACTTTGCTTATGGACTGTGTTTTCTTACCTTTTGGAATGCCTTGTAAATTTTTTGAAAGCAAGAAGTGTTGAATCAAGCAATAGGAACTGATAAAGGCCTGTAGTGTTTGTTAGGTATTAGCTTAATCTGGCTAGCTATTGGACAGTTTAATGTTTACTGTAGTGCTACATACCTGAGGCTTTGAATTCTCAAGTATCCATGCTTTTGTGTCCATTGTTTCTCAACTTTCTCTGAGAGCTACTTATTATGCATCTTGCAGATCTTTTCTTTATGATCCACTATGACTATATTGAAGCCCTGTTTGTGTGGCAATAAAGTCTATATTTGGATGGAGAAGAGGGGTGTAGTACATTCTGTAATCCTGTGATTAAATCTTAGTCTTGTAGGGTTTAGCTATTACTGTTTTGAGAACTTCTGCAGTGTCTCTTAGCTAGCTTTCCTTCAGGTGAGACCCAAGTCTGAGAAATGCCCTTTTTCTACCTTAGATAAGCTTTCCTTAGGTCTTGTACCCTAGTTGAACAGGTTTTTTTTTGTTTTTTGTTTTTTGTTTTTGTTATGTGAACTACTTGGGCTTTTTACACTTGGCTCAGTTTTCTTTACTATGTCAGAGCCATGGGTGTTTCTTTTTTGTCTCTCTACTGAAAGAACTTTAGTGGTGTTTCTGGAAGCAGAAATTAATGGAAGTATAGGGTCTTGCTTAAGACGATGGCTCCCAGATGTTAGTCATTACCATGCTAGTCCCTATTCAGCCTCCAACAACTCATTAAAATGATTACTGAAGTGTTCCTGTCAGTTTATAACTTCAGCAGTTTCTGTTCCAGGTGACTAGATCTCTTCAGTCTGGATTGGCCCCTTCCCAGATTTTGGGGTAGTGGTTTCTTCTTAAACAGATAGGCTTCAGAAATCCTTGATTTTCAGTTTGTTCAGTTTTTGTCTTAATTTTAGCATAGGAATAATCACTTCTGAATTAAGTTGATTGCAGTAGAGACACCTGTGTATGAGTGTGAGAGAGAGAGAGAGAGAATTCTGGCTTGAACTCAAGGCCTTCAGCTTTGCACATAATTAATGCTCTTCTAGGTCTGGCTTCTTTTTCCTGATTAACTGGAGACAAGAGTCTTGAAGATTTGTCTGCTCAGGCTGACTTCAAATCCCAGGGCTTGAACTCAGGGCCTGGGTGCTGTCCCTGAGTTTTTTTGCTTAAGGCTAGCATAGCAGTCCGCCACTTGAGCCATCATGCCACTTCTGTTAGTCAGTTGGAGATAAGAGTGTCTTGGATTTTCCTGCCTAGGCTGGCTTCAAATTGTAATCCTCAGATCTCAGCCTACTCTGTAGCTAGGATTACAGGTGTGAGCCACCGCAAGTATCTTGTTTAGTTTCCACTCGTTTGGAGATTTTCTGTGTATGTTTTCATTATTCACTTCTAGTTGGATTACATTGTGGTTGGAGAACAATGTCTGATTTAATTTAAAAAAATGTTATTTGTTTAATGACCAGGACTTGATCTCTTTGTTAAATTTTTTTTTTTGTTTGCTTGTTTGGGGCATGAACTCTGGGTCTGAGTACTGTCCCTCAGCTCTTCAGCTCATGGCTAGTGCTCTATCACTTGAGCCATAGCACCACTTCCAGCTTTTTCTGCTCTTATATGGTACTAAGGAATCGAACTCAGGGCCTCATGCATGCAAGGCAAGCACGCTACCACTGAGCCATCTTCCCAGCCTTTGTTCATGTTTTATAGATACTAAAGATGTTTATTATGCTGTTGTTGGGAAGTATGATTAATAATTTCAATAAGATCATCTGGTTGATGGTGTTATTTTATAGCTTTATTCTTTGCTTTTGCTGTGTGTGGTACTAGGTAACTCAGGCCTTGCAGGTGCTTTAACCCTTGAGACCCCCCCCCCCCCCCCCCCCCCCGCCCCAGCCCTTTAGGCCTTTGTTATGTTTTTGTATTAGGGCCTTAGATGTATGCCTGGACTGACCTGGAATTTTGATCCTCCTAATCTCAGCCTTCCACTGCAGTGACAAGTATATATCAGTGTCCAACTCTTGGTTGAGATTGGGGTTTCTTATTTATGCCTGGCTGGTTTTGAACTGTGGTCCTCTTGATCTCTGCCTCCTGTCTAGCTAGGATTATAAATAATGAGTCATCAGTAACTAAATGTTCTTTACTTTTTATTTATTTTTTGGTGATACTGGGATTTGAGCTAGGGACCTAGGCCTCACAACTTGCTAGTCAGGTACTCACCACTTAACCATCCCCAGCTCTTTCGTTTTTATCTTTAGTCTAATTTCTCTCTGTTGTTGAGATGGGATAATCTCAGTTAAAAGTTCCAATGTGTGGATTCTTTCCGCAGTGTACTCCACAATGACCTGTTGTTCTCTTCTCTTGTTTTCATGTTATGCCCCCTTTTCTAATCCTTTTGCTTAGATTACACAGTAGACTTGAAGGGCTATGTTGGTCTATGCCTGTTGGTTTCTACTTTGCCAGATCTGAAGCCAATACATGAAGCCAAATTCACAAAACTCCTTACCGTGTCATTCGTTGGATCCTAAAGTCTCCATTGGTCCTGCCTACTTTGTACTTTTTAGGGAGTTCCTATTTGTTTCATATATTAAAGCTAGGTTTAAATTTGTATTTAGTGAGGGAATTAGGAAGAAGTACCATCAGTTTTTTCTCCTTGGAATTGTGTTTTTAAATAATTTTTATGCTATTTTAATCTCTTAACAAGTTTTTTTTTTTCTTTTTTTTTGGTCGGTTGTGGGGCTTGAACTCTGGGCCTGGGCACTGTCCCTGAGCTCTTCAGCTGAAGGCTAGTGGTGTACCACTTGAGCCACAGCGCCACTTCAGGTTTTCTGAGTGGTTTATGGCAGATAAGAGTCTCACAGACTTTCCTGCCTGGACTGGCTTTGAGCCACGATCCTCAGATCTCAGCCTCCTGAGTAGCTAGGATTACAGGTGTGAGCCACCGGTGCCCAGCTTCAGTGGTTTTTCTTGAGAAACTGACTAGCTAAATTGTCATGTTACTGACTTTTTATGTTTCTTACCCAGAATGCATTATACTACCCCCTTAGCTTTTGAAAAAAATATTTCTAAAATTAGTGATGGAAAGTGTGTTAAGTGGGTTAAATCTTTCAAAAATAAGTGAAATAGCTGGGCGCTGGTGGCTCACACCTATAATCCTAGCTACTTAGGAGGCTGAGATCTGAGGAGTGCAGTTCAAAGCCAGCCCTGGCAGGAAATTCCTCTGAGACTCTTATCTCCAATTAACCACCAGAAAATTGGAAGTGGTGCTGTGGTTCAAGGGGTAGAGCGCTCACCTTGAGCTGAAGAGCTCAGAGACAGTGCCCAGGCCAAGATTCAAGCCCTATGACCAACAACAATAACAAGTGAACTATTGATAACCAGAATGGACACTTAAGTTAAATAACTAAAAAGAATGCCCAGTATAAGAACAGATACATATGAAATTGAAGATATTGTAGTCAGCCTTTGATGTCTGCCTGTATATGTAGTAATATGTACATAATTAAAATCTGCAGATGAAATAATAAGATCATAGTTTTTTTTTCACTTTCTTTTTATTTTTTTTTATTTTTTTTATTTTTATTTTTTTTTTTTTTTTTGGGTCCGGTCGTGGGGCCTGAACTCTGGGCATGGGCGCTGTCCCTCAGCTCTTCAGCTCAAGGCTAGCACTCTACCACTTGAGCCACAGCGCCACTTCCGGCTTTTTTCTTATGTGGTGCTGAGGAATCGAACCCAGGGCCTCAAGCATGCAAGGCAAGTGCTCTACCACTGAGCCACCTTCCCAGCCCCTTCACTTTCTTTTTAATGTTGCATTGTTCTTCAACTGAATGTGTCAGTATAAATGTGGATTGATGGTCATTTAATTCCATTCCCTTATTTTTATTTATTTATTTATTTATTTATTTTTGGGTCCGGTCATGGGGCCTGAACTCTGGGCCTGGGCGCTGTCCCTCAGCTCTTCAGCTCAAGGCTAGCGCTCTACCACTTGAGCCACAGTGTCACTTCCGGCTTTTTTCTTTTTTGCTTATGTGGTGCTGAGGAATCGAACCCAGGGCCTCAGGCATGCAAGGCAAGCGCTCTACCACTGAGCCACCTTCCCAGCCCTCCATTCCCTTATTACTTCTCCATTATTATCCTTTGCTTTGAGCATAGAAAATACTTCTGTGGAATAAGACTCCTAATAATCTACAAAAGTGATTATCATTTTTATTTAATGAGATATTTGTTGTATTAAAATTGAATTTTATTTCAGTAGTGTTTTAATTAGTGAGAGTAACAAAATCAATATGTTTTTGTTATTGTTAGTTTGACTGCTTTGGGTTTATGTATCACCCTAAACTTACTGTAAGTAAAAAGAGACATATTTATGCAAACTTAAATTTTTCTAGAGTTCTTATGCTTTCCTTTTTTTGTATTTTTCTCCTTTGAATAGCATCTGAGAGGTTTCATGTTCTGTTTCTATTTCCTGGAGTTGTTATCTTTCAAATCTTCTAAACAAGAGAAAACACTGTTCTTAGGTTTGGGGATGTATATGCGTGTGTATGAGTGTGTGTAAAGTCACAGGACTTTGGAATTGCATGAAAATTGTGAGCCCTTTTCTCAAGATATGCACATTTACGTGTGCTTTACTATAATTTTAAAGTGTCCAGAAATCAAAATTGTTTTGAAGGTCTGGGCAAATAATTATGGAGTAAAAATATTAAAAAACTTCCAGGAGAGTTCAGACATAAACTAGTATACAGAAGAAAAATTGAGAGGAGTTAGACTATTATGATGTTAAATTTGCACCAAACTTGAAGGTAAAATTGAGCCTATTTATTCCTAATGATCTTACAAAGGCCATATAGCTTCCACTCACCAGGTAAATCTGGTTACAGTGACAGATGGGAGTCTTTCTTAAAAAACTGATAATTATGAAGTAAATACTTTAGGCAGTTTCCTTCTGGGGTAGAGAACCTTCTTATTTATCATAGATCTGTTCATCTGACTCCTTCCTTCCTAATAGTTGCTTGGTTTTTTACTTTTATGAGGATCTAGTAAAAAACCTGGACTATTGGTCCAAGAGAATGTCTGTAGTGTGCATTCATGCATACAAATTCATTGACCTACAGTCCATGTGAAAGTCCTCTATGTTCCCCTCTCTTATACCTGTTCCAAATCAGGTCACAAATAACTGTTGACCTTTTTCTCACCTCTTCCTTTTCTAATATAATCTGGTCTTTTTTTTTTTTCTTTTTTTGTAAATTCTACATGTCTCTTCACTTTGTGTCTTAGACACTCTATTTTATTTTGCATTTATTTGCGTCTTGTTTTTTCTTCTTTCTTTGTCAGAACGGTGAGATGTAATTCCAGAAACCCAACTGTGACTAGTTTAGATGAAAGAGAATTTACTGTCTTCTGAAACAAAATTACAAGCTGGGTTTATTCATCAGGCTTTAGAGGCCATTGTAGCTAGGGTTTGTTTACTGTTCGTTTACTGTCCTCAGACTTTTTATTTCTCGGTTCTCTTTCTGTGGTCTTGTCACTCAGTTTTTTTTTGATAAATTTCTGGTCTTTTTTTTTTTTTTTTTTTGGATGAATTGCTGGTAATTGCCAGAGGCATACCTTAGTTTTTCTTTTTCTTTTTTCTTTTTTTTTTTTGGGTCCGGTCATGGGGCCTGAACTCTGGGCCTGGGAGTTGTCCCTCAGCACTTTAGCTCAAGGCTAGTGCTCTACCACTTGAGCCACAGTGCCACTTCAGGCCTTTTTCTTTTTGCTTATGTGGTGCTGAGGAATCGAATCCAGGGCCTCATGCAGGCAAGGCAAGCGCTCTACCACTGAGCCACCTTCCCAAACCTAGTTTTTCTGTTTGGTTATAATTGAGGAGAGAAGTTTTATTTACTTGCCTAGGCTTGGATTGGGATGTGCTTACAGTAAAGGCTAGAGACTTGATTGTACCTCATCCAAATGGCATAGTTAGAATTTGAGGAGAAAGAATCCCCCTAAAGAAGTGATATGTATGTTCTCAGAATAAGGGAGAGATGCCAAATAAACAACATTGTCTTCTCTATCCTCTTTCTTTTTTTTAATTGTGAAAATATAGAGAGGTTACAATTACATGGGCAAGGAAATGAGTACATTTCTTATTAAGCATTATTGCCTCCTCCTTTGTTTCCCCTTCCCATCCCTTCCTATCCCCCGACCAAAGTTGTAAAGTTCATTTTTCGACATAATGTCTTGTACATCTCATTGTTGCAATGGGTCCACCTGTATCCCTATTTAAACAATTTTTTCCCTTCCCCTCCATAAGTTATACCAATATCAAATACAGTGAAAACAGGGGTTATACCATGGGGGAGGGACATACAAAGCAACAAGGAAATCGTCTTATAAATATGTTAGAAATAATCGCAAGAAAGAAAAACATTGGAGTCCTTGTCTTGGGGTTCATTTCGCCTAACATCAACTTATCTGACCGTTTCTGCTTGTCTCAGCCATATACTAATTATTGCAAATAAGGGAAACCATGGGACCTATGTTTCTTTGGGCCTGGCTTACTTCACTTAATATAATTTTTTTCCAAGTCTTTCCATTTCCTAACAAATGGGTCAATGTCATTCTTTCTGATGGAGGTGTAGAATTCCATTGTGTGTATATACATTTTCTTGATCCATTTGTCTACTGAGGGGCATCTGGTTGGTTCCATTCTATATCCTCTTTCTGATGGAAAGAAAGATCTTCCCATATCATACCCATTCTATACCAGGTTGTTAACATCAAGTGTTGTTAAGGCTAGGGTGTGCAGGGAAGGTTAGAATTCCTAAGCTTATTTTGCTTCCCCATAGGAAGTTTGAAAGTACAGGGCTTCTGTATTCTATAAAATAGGAAAAACAAATACCATCTGAATGAGTTTGTGTAAGTTTTTAACTCTTCAAATTGTAAAGTCCAATGATACTATCCTATGTATCTCTATAGTACCACTATACTTTTGACAACCAATAATGTAGTACATCATCTATGAATAAAGAAACTTGTGTTAAAAAACCCAGAAACCTTAATAAGAGATGTCCTATTGAAGGGTGTATGGGGAAAAAATGCCCAGATACTTGGCCCAGCTTTATTCTGAAAGTGTCTTTAAAGGTAACTCTTAAGCCAGGCATTGGTGGCTTATCCTTGTAATCCTAGCTATTCAGGAGGCTAAGATCTGAGAATTGCAGTTTGAAGCCACCCTGGGCAGGAAAGCCCATGAGACTCTTATCTCCAATAAACTACTCAGAAAAAGCCAGGGGCTAGGAAGGTGGCTCAGTGGTAGAGCGCTTGCCTCGCATACGTGAAGCCCTGGGTTCGATTCCTTAGCAAAAAAAGCTGGAAGTGGCACTGTGGCCCAAGTGGTATGGCGCTCCTTGAGCTGAAGGACAGCGCCCAGGCCCAGACCAAAAAAAAAGAAAAAGAAAAAGCCAGAAGTGGCAGTGTGGCTCAAGTGGAAGAGCACTAGCCTTGAGCACAAAGAGGCTCAAGGATGGCACCCATGCATGGAGTTCAAAGCACAAGGACTAGGTACCCCTGCCCCCCCCAAAGATATCTCTTAGATGAGATTAACCTAAAAGTCAGTGGATTTTGAATGAATCATTAACTTTTATAGGGTGGATGATCTCATCTAGTTAATTGAAAGATGTGATAGAACAAAGGCTGATATGCTGAGCAGGAAGAAATTCTGCTAACCCACCACTTTTGGATTCAAATGACAATTCTTCCATGGAACTCATCCCACTGGTAACCCTCAGATCTTGGTCTGCCATGCTTTCACAATCATGAGAGGCAATTCCTTGAAATATATCTCTCCCTCAATCCCTCTTTTTTTTCTTCTTGAATATACTCACACACATATACACACATGTATGCATGCTTGTATGTATAGTATATGTATGTACACACACATCTTGTTGGATTTGTTACTCTGGAAGTACTTGACCTCTATACACAGTATAGTGCTTGAATACTCTAGACAGTTCATCACTGTAGATACTCTGAGGAAAGCTTGTAGTTCATATATAAAATTTTTTAGGGAACTTATGTTCTTGGCTTACATTATATGCTTGTTTATGGTCAGTTACTCTGGCAGGTAGATTGAAGCACTCAGATATTGAATTTGTGCCAGCACCTTAGCTTAGGGTATATGCAGGGAATTATGATTGGCAAGATTGGAATCATATCAGTCTGCCTAGAGCAGACACCAAAGGAAGGATACTAGAATAAAAATTGAATTCTGAGTCAGGGTAAATAATAGTGCTTATGTAGCATAGTTACCTGCTGTATACAGGGATGTACTTCTCTTTTGGAATATTCTTTATACCTCAGAAGTCTTGGATTAGGATTCTGATAGGCTGGAATATTCATGTACTTAATCTATAATTAACAAAATTGAGATTTCTATTTAAGAATAAATTCACGTTTAGTGGACTTTGACAAAGCAAAAATTTTTCCTTGTGTAAATACACATGTGCAGACACATGCTTATGTTATTGTAGTAAAGTAGCAGTGGAAAAATGGTTTAAAACATGGGTTATACTCTTAATAGAGGCATTAAAAGTGTGTACATTAAAAATGTTCTGTGTTTTCACCCTGAGTAAGAATTTTCCAATGTAGGTGACATATCAACAAAAACAACAGATGTGGAAACATTTTTGCATTTTTGTTGAGAAAAATCTCATTTGTATGCATAGAAGATCTTTAGCAATTCCTTCAGTAAATGCCAGACAGATGGTTTAAACTCATAATGACTACTCAGTTTTATCACAACAATTATTTTGAAACCTAGTATACATAATACTTAAGATCTGATTTTTGAAAGTAATGAATGTCACTTGAGACACATTAAAGAAGTATATGACTAGGCTTCTAAATCAGATAAATAGATGTCACAAACCTTTTGTATAAAAGATAATTTGAAGCTAGGCCCTGGTGCCTCAAACCTGTAATCCTGGCTACTCAGGAGGCTGAGATCTGAGGATCTCTGTTCTAAACCAGCCCAGGCAGGAAAGTCCATGAGACTCTTATCTCCAATTAGTCATATAAAAAGCTGAAAGTGGTGCTGTGGCTGAAGTGGGAGAGCACTAGCCTTGAGCAAAAGGAGCCCAGGAACTGGCCCAGGTCCAGAGTTTGAGCCCATGATCAGCAAAAACAAAAGAGAGAGAGAGAGAGAAAGAGAGAGAGAGAGAGAGAGAGAGAGAGAGAGAGAGAGAAAAGAGAGATAAAACTTGAGTGTGTGTATGTCTGTGTGTCTGTTTTGTTGCTAGTACTGGGGCCTAAACTCAGATCTTGAGTGCTGTTCCTGGATTCAATCTCCAACACTACCTCCCCTCTTCCCCCTCTCCCCCCATATATGTGTGTGTGCATATATATATATATATATATATATATATATATGTATATACATATATATGTTTATATATATGACTGGAACAAAAAAAGAATGGTTTTTTGATGACATGGTCTATATTTTTGTTAGGGGAAAGTAGTATTAGATTGGAACCTTTCAAGTCTAATCTCCCTTCATGTCATAGGCTTTTTGTAAATATTAGTAATTTAAAGTTGACAGTTTAACTTTTCCTAAAATATTTTAGAATTTGATAACATACCTTTAAAATACATTAAAATACATTTACCCAAAGAACTCATTTTTATAGTTACAGAAGCAACTGGTAGATGAATTCTTAGGAAAGTCCATAAGACTCTTATCTCCAAGTAACCAAAAAAGAAAAAGAGCTGGAACTGTAGCTGTGGCTTAGTTGGGAGAATGCTATCTATGAGCAAAAAAGCTCAAGGCCAGTGTCTAGGTTCTGAGTTCAAGCCACAGAATCAGCATTAAAAAAAATCTATTAGTTAATATAGTAACCTTTTAATCACAAATAATTTTACTTTTTTTGGTTTAAGTATATATGTAGTAATACTGTGGGCTAATTCAACTTTTAGAGATTTTTATGGGTTATGAATGGCTGATACTTAAATTATCTTGTATGAAGTCACATTACCTCAAGGAAAGCACATTGTAAAAAATACTCAATTTCAGAATGTGAAAATGCAAAATTAGAATGACAAGAATTGAAAGACAAGGATGGAAAGAGGAAGAAAAGATTTCCTGTAGTTTTTGGTCAGACTATTTAAAATATTTTAAATAGTGCTGAAGTTGGAAAATGAGAAGCTTAAGAAAAACCTGACTATTCTTGATTCTTCTTCTAGAATAATGTGCAGTGTAGGAGATGCTTTAATTAATGGTAGAATTATTTTTTAATACTTTGACATAAGATGAATTGATACTATTTCTCCCCTTATATCTGTTTAGCTTGTTGAATTAAACTTTGAAGCAAATTTGGGCAAGAGATTAATTGTAAATCTTTAGGGAATAAATATTTTTTTCCTTTTTCGTTACTGTCTTGAAACAAAGATGACATTTATGTAGTGCCTATGCTTATTTGACACAAAGGTGATTTATATACAAAAATAGTGTATATTTACGGAGTACCATATATTTTCATGCATATATAAATTGCCTAATGTTCCAATCAGAATAATCTATTGAAGTATCATTTCTTTCTAATGAAAATATTTCAATCCTTTCCTCTAGCCTTTAAAAATATACATTATTGTTATGTATTGACACCCTAGTATGCACTGGAACACAAAGTTATTTCTCCCATCTTGTTTTAATTTAGTACCTATCAATAAACCTTTCCTCATTTTTGCTTGTAACTTACTGATGCCAGCCTCTTATAATGGTCATTTTACTTTCAACTTTTTTTTTTCTGCTGGTCCTGGGGCTTGAACTCCATCGTCCTAGTTCTGTCCGTGAGCTTTTTTGCTCCAGGCTAGTGCTCTACTACTTGAGCCACAGCTCCACTTCCAGTTTTTTTTTTGTGTGTGTGATTAGTTGGAGATCATCAACTACCTTTATGAGAATAGTCTACCTTTGTTTAAAGAACAGTTGGAAAAGAAGATAGAGAAAGAAGGCACCAAAATTCCAACTCCCTCAACACCCAAGCAGGATTTCCTATTTAAAGGTATCTTCTATTGTGAAGAAGATAGTGAGGGAGAAGACATGTAGGAGCACAGTTAACCAGAGACACTCAAATGTGCATCCTCAGGGTGGCAAGTTCAAGGATGTGGATCTGCTCTTCCCTCACTCAGTATCTGTTGTGCTCTCTGCCTTGTGTGTATTTCCTCATCCCAAGCAGAACATTGGCCTCTGATCTGCATCTCATAGAAATTGTCCACTCTGAGCAAGTCACTGAATGATATTTTCAGTTACATTAATTACAAAATAAAATGAAAAAAAAAAGTCTCAGGGATTTTCCTGCCTGTGCTAGCTTCATGATCCTTAGATCTCAGATTACAGGCCTCAGCTGGGGGCTTTCAGCTTCTTTAAAAGATTATATATGACAGTGAAATCATGTGATTTCTCCTTTTCCGGCTAGTTATTTCACTTAACCTAATGTCGTACATGTTTTTCTATGTTTGCAAATGACAAGATTTCCTTTTATAGATAAATAGCAT
The DNA here is from genome assembly GCF_024711535.1 of Dipodomys merriami. Taxonomy (NCBI): domain Eukaryota; kingdom Metazoa; phylum Chordata; class Mammalia; order Rodentia; family Heteromyidae; genus Dipodomys; species Dipodomys merriami. The sequence goes on along the minus strand of NW_027205459.1, from coordinate 819,317 downwards.
TCCACCATGTACTACATATACCATGTTTTACTTATCCATTTTATCAATTGATGCACATCTTGATTGGCTTTATATGTTTGCTCTTGTGACTAACATGAAACATGGGAGTGCAGATGTTACTTTAGCCTAGTGATTTCATTTCCTTTGAATATGTACTCAGGAATCAGATTGCTAGACCATATGGTGGTGCTTTTTGAAGTTTTCTTACGAATTCCCATGCTGCTTGTACTAATTTACATTCTTATTGACAGTGTGTTTTCTTTATTCCATGTACTTGCCAGTATTTACACTTAGAAATACTGAAGAACCATGAGTATTAATCTTGACAATCATCTGCCTCCTCCTCCTCCTCAAAACTAGTACTTCTTAACAGGTACTTTTAATAAGTTGGATGATACCATTATAAATCAAGTAAAATATTTGTTAGGGGAACACATTTTTAGAGTGTTGTCTTTTACATATCAAAAAGTAGTTGGAGAGTCAAAAACATTTCAAGCAGGGACTTCCGATAGTGTAATGGGTATGTCAAGCATAATTTTCAGACCAAAAGGTAGAATATTTTTTCTGATGAGTTTGAATAATGAGGCTGTATTTCTGAGACAGCGGGAGAGAGAATATTTGAAATTGAACTGGCCTGGGTAATAGCCAGGTTCACAGACAGAATAGGACTGTTTAAACCATTTGAAATATTTATTTCCTATACTGTGCCAGACTTGTTTAAAAAAGAAGTTAGATGCCAAGTACCAGTGGCTCATACCTGTAATCTTAGCCATTCAGAAAGCTAAGATCTAGAGGATCACAGTTTGAAGTCAGCCCCGGCAAAAAAGCCCTTGAGACTTTCTCTCCAATTAAAATGTCTATCTGGATGTATGGCTCATGTGGTAGAGCAAGCAAGATGAGCAAGAGCTTAGGATTTCAAATGCCACATACCTACACAAAAAATAATGGAAAAGAAAAATTGGAATATTCATGCCAATTTACTAAAAGTTGGTGAACTGAAATTAACTAGAATAATGTAATGCTAATGTCTCAATAGTATTTCTCTAACTATAGGAAGAAAGGTATACGTCTGTGTGTGTGTGTGTGTGTGTGTGTGTGTGTGTGTGTGTGTGTGTGTGTGTGTGTGTGTGTGTGTGTGTGTGTGTGTGTGTGTGTGTGTGTGTTTTATAGGGCTTGACCTCAGGGCTTAGGTGCTGTCCCTGAGCTCTTTCACTCAAAGCTAGTGCTCTACCACTTTGAGCCATAGCTCCACTTTTGGTTTTCTGGTGGTTAATTGGAGATAGGAATCTCACATACTTTCCTGCCCAGGCTGGCTTTGAACTGTGATCCTCAGATCTCAACTTCTTGAGTAGCTAGGATTACAGGCGTATGAATCACCAGCATCTGGCAACCAACCAGTTCTTACATATGAAGATACTTTATATTGTGGTAACAAAAGAAAATTTCAACACAGCTCTAAGAAATGATTACTAATACTTCTATTTGGTAGGGACAATATGAATGACTTAACAGTCTGGACTTTGGAATCAAACAGACCTGGTATGAATGTTGGTATAGCAACTTCCTCATGAAGGGTTTTGAAGTAGTTAATGTCTCAGAGTAAATGTTTAATAAGTATTAATTATTACTTATTGGTTTGCTCTTAAGAGTTGCAGTATGAAATTCTAGAATAGTAAAATATTTAAAAGTTGGGAATTCTGTGTAAAGGCTCAGAGCTTGTACCTATTATGTAGTTGCTTCATTGAAGACATGGAACAGAAGTTACGTTGAGTGATTTATGATATTTTTCATCATTAATTCTGTTCTGTTTATTCCATTTCTTTAAAGATTGCTTTGCCTTTTGCATATACATAATATATTTTATAATTTAAGGAAGTATAGCTGAAGATATGGCTCAAGTGGTAGAAAGGTAAAGTACTTGCTTAGCAAATTCAAAGTCCTGAGTTCAAACCCCAGTACTATCTTCTACCCACTCCATTTTAACAGTTTGATGCACACCTTTTCTAATCAGGAAATTGTGACTTTAAAATTATGTTAGTTAATTGCTAGATATTTTCCTTGCTGTATTTATTTTATTTTATTATTTATTTTTTATTGTGAAAATACTGTACAGAGGGGTTACAATTACATGGGCGAGATAATGAGTACATTTCTTATCAAGTATTGTAGCCTCCTCATTGTTTCCCCTTCCCATCCCTTCCCATCCTCCCCCTGTCCCCCCACCCAATCTTCCCTGCTCCCCCTCCCCCTCCCCCCTTTCCTTGCTGTATTTTAGAATGTTATTTTGAGGCACATTTTTAAGTACCTGTGTTATATGGGTTGTATTCATTGTATAATAAAAATTAGAGCTTGTATAGAAACATTTTTTCTTCTTGACTGTTTTGCCTGATGTATAATTTAAATGAGAGAATTTTTAATTTTCTTTTCTGTTATATTATTACTAGCTAGCTGACATTACAGTCCAGTGGGAAAGTGTGTGCTCTCTTGTTAAGTTCAAAGCTACAGATTTGAAGGTAAAGTAGAAATTGGCAAATGTCAGTATTTTTTACATACTATAGAGAACATTCTTTGCTTATGAATGTTGTTTGTTTTCTTGTTAAAATAGAATACGAGACTGAAAACTGAGCTAACCCAAACTTGTTCCTTCCTATGGGTGGTACTTTCTTCCATTAAAAGTAACCAGTCATCTTTATGACACTTTCATTATGTTTCATTCTAAAGAGAAACAGTATTTCTAAAGGAAATGCTGAGCAACAATCTGAGCTTAAATCTCTGCTCCAGATTTTCTCCTTTATCTGTTGCATTTCTCCTATGTATGTTTTTAATACTCTAAGAAGAGAAGCAAGTATGTTAAATAACTGATTTGGTAGCACAGGAAGCTAGTGTGCCTTTGAATAGGACAGTGAATCTTAGATGAGGAGTATGGGTTCATTTAACTTTTGGAAAGCTGTCTTTTGTATTTATGATTTTTCTTCCCCCAAAACAGGCTGAGGTGGTTTTTTTTTTTCTGATTTTTTTTTTCTTTTTCTTTTTGATGAGGAAGAGAGGTTTTGATGACCCTAAGGAAATTAAACACCTTGGAAAATAAACTGCCATTTTTACTAGTTCTGACTCTCTGTAAAGCTGGACTATATTTACCAAAAGCTTCAAATGTCTTCTGAACTTTGAAATATGAGTAGAATGTTCTACATTTCTCTCCTGGGGGATGAGGATATTTGAAAAAGTGGGAGACGGACTAAGTTAAATGACTTTTAAGCTTAGCTGCTGATTGACTTCCTTCCTCCTCTTTTTGGATTAATTGACTTCAGTATATGTATAAGATATTACAAAATAAAAAACAGGTTAGATTATTACTGTTTTCTTAAATTGGTGATCTTTAAGTTTAAAAGTAAAGTTTCTTTGAGGAGTTTCAAAAGAGAAAGCATTTGTACACCCATATTCATAGCACTGCTATTCATAAGCGCCAAAAGGAGGAAGCACTGTGTCTATTCAAGGACGAACAGACATATAATGTGGTATATGCCTATATTGGAATTAAATCACACAAGCTACAACATGGATGAATTTTGAGGACTTTATATTATCTGAAGTAATTTAGTCACAAAAGAACAAATAATACATGACTCCAATTTATAAGGTACCAAGACTAGTCAAATTTATAGAGACAGAATATGGAATGGAGGTTATCCAGGAGCTTGGGGAGGGACAGCAAGAGTTACTGTTTAATGGTTGTGGAGTTTCACTTTTGCTGAAGAAAGTCCTGGAAATGGACAAGAGTAATCATCAACAGAATGATGATGCCATTGAATTGTACAATTAAAAATGATTAAAATGATCAATTTTATGTGAGATGTATTTTACCACAACTTTAAAGGGAGAAGACAAGTGCTAGGATTATTTGTGTCTGGACAAGCCTGAGTTTATGGAACTTTAGGATGTACTACCTTATTAGAGAACTATTAAGCTTTTAACCAGTATTGTTACAGAATAGAATTCTATTCCATATCAACCATCCTACCTTTCCTGAACTCCAAACCTTTAGCAGTTTGGAGAACTTACTGACAGGAATTGCATTTTTGTGACTTACTATGAGTAAACTTACTATATATTTTGTTTAGAATGAGGCTATTGATGACCTTGAACCAGTCCTTCCTGTCTGCTCTAGGTTTTCAGGACCAACTTGGAAGTTTTGAGTATTGAGCTTCAATGGGAGCTGTCATAAGTGCTAAAAATTATCTCAGAATTATTACATGGATTTAATACTGATAGCCTTTCTCTTCCACAAATGTTTCTGCTTTTCTTTTTAATATCATTTCAAAATAAACATTCCTTGTAAAATAAATTAAAAATATAAGTAAAACCAAAAGAAAACAACCCAGCCACAATTCTGTGACTCAAAAATAGTTACAAAAGCTTCCATATGGTATTCTGCTGTTCTTCATACATATGTTGATGTGTTGGGCTGGGAAGGTGGCTCAGTGGTAGAGCACTTGCCTTACATATGTTGATGTGTCAATACATGTATTTTTAGATTCATGCAACATGTCTAAATACCTGAATTAAATATCTTTTGCTTAAAGAATTTTAGGACTCTTGCTTTGATATATGATTGCCATTAACATGTGGAATGTTATCTTTTTTGTTTTGTTTTCTTTTTTTTTCTTTTTGCTTATGTGGTGCTGAGGAATTGAACTCAGGGCCTCAGGCATGCAAAGCAAGCTCTCTACCACTGAGCCACCTTCCCAGCCCCTCTTTTTTGTTTTCTTTATGATAGGTTTTCAAGACAGCTTTAAGAAAATGAAACTTAAAATTTGTAAATTTGAAGTTAATGAGAAAATTGCAGTTTGGAATTAATAAACTTATTAAAAAAGCTATGTTACAGTGTTCTTATGAATACTGACTAATGAATTGGTACATGTGGTATGATAGTCCTTTATTCATTTGTGTTCATTTGAAGTGACATTTAAAAATTTTGTCCCTTAAGCAATATGTTTGAAAGTTTTTTTCATTTCAGAATCTTCTGATAAAAAGGCAAGAAAGGAGGAAAAGAAAGAAGTGTGAGTCAGCTATTTAAATATGAACTATAAAACTATGTATTAATTTGTATCTTGTAGGAAATCATAAACCCAATTTCTAAATTTACTAGACTTATGAATTAAGTGTGTGTGCATTCAACAAATAATCATAGATGCCTTCTCTTTTTTTCTTTTCATTTGTAATTCCACTATTAACTTTTTAATCTCTAGAAGTTTCAGGACAAAGTATGCTTTAAACATTCTCTGAATGCTGATGATAGCGTTACCATTGAAGTTACTAGGGAGGGAGATTTGTAATAATGAATGGCAGTGTACCAGGTCATTGCATGTTGCTTCTTCAGCATAAAATAGCAACTAAGTCTTGCTATCTCAGCATAATGTCCTATTGAAGAATTTTGTTTGCTTTACTGGCCAACAAGGACAAATATATCTGTCTGAATGTATTTGACACATTAATAATGAGGTTTCGTCAGTAAATAGTTTCTGCTGGATGTTTCCGTTGCATTTCCATTTCTTGCAGTAGTCTGTGGATTGGGTAAATAGTTGCTAAAAATAAGATTTACCAGAGTCCAAAGCAGAGATTTAGAAGTAAGGACACTTCATTCTATATTTTTCTTCTGTATTTGAGAATACATAATTACCAAGACATAGTCTCGTTTTTAATGAGTAAGGAACTTACAATTTTGTGGGATAGAAAAAATAACTATATAGTATAATTGTGACAGTTTTATATGTGTATAAAAATGGTGTAGATTAGTTCTGTTCAATATAGTACTAGTAGCCTTGTGTGGCTAGTGAGACCAAAGGGCTGAATTTTTAGTTTTATTTACTGTAAGTTGAAATTTTTGATTGATCAATTTACTATTTATTGGAAACCTTCTAAGAATGTTAACCAACTTGGGTATGTGAATCTGTACTTTGAGCTGAAAATTTTATGAAACTTGAATATAAATCAAGTATTTATGATCAGAGTTTAAGATTTGAATTGAGATGCTATAATATACATTAGGTTCTGAAAACTTAAAAAATCTTCAATATTTCTATGTTAATTATGTAGTGATATGAAATGATAGTATTTTGGACATCTTAGGTTAAATGAATTACTATAATTTAATCTCTTTTTTACCTTGCTAATGTGATTACTGGAAAATTATATACTTGGCTTCTGGTGTATTTTTCTATTCAATAAAGCTGTGCTACATGTGCAGCAAATCTATGAGTTTTAACTTTGGTGATGGAGAGCACCTCAAAGAGTTTGAGGCAACAGTTTATGTATGGGTTTTGTCTCTTTTGGGTTTTTGTTTGTTTGTTTGTTTTTTGTTTTGGTCCGGTTGTGGGGCCTGAACTCTGGGTCTGTGCACTGTTCCTCAGCTCTTCAGCTCAAGGCGAGTGTTCTACCACTTGAGCCACATTGCCACTTCCGGCCTTTTTTTCCCTGCTTATCTGGTGCTGAGGAATCGAACCCAGGGCCTCAAGCATGCAAGGCTCTACCACTTAGCCACCTTCCCAGCCCGGTTTTGTCTCTTTTGTTGTTGTTGTTGTTATATTGAATCCAGGATCTCACACATGCTAAGCATATGCTCTGATACAGAGCCATATTCCCACCCTGCTCTCTCTCTCTCTCTCTCTCTCTCTCTCTCTCTCTCTCTCTCTCTCTCTCTCTCTCTCTCTCTCATGCGCGCGCGTGCGCGCATGCATGTGCGTGCGTGCGTGTGTGTGTGTGTGTGTGTGTGTGTGTGTGTGTGTGTGTGTGTGTGTGTGTGTGTCCTGAGGCTTGAACTCATGGTCTAGGCACTGACCCTGGGTTTTTTGCTCAAGGCTGGTACTCTAGAACTTAAGCTACAGCTCCACTTCTGGTTTTTTGATCGTTAATTGGAGATGAGTCTCATAGCCCAGACATTCCTGCCAGGTCTGGCTTTGAACAATGATCCTCAGAGCTCAGTCTCTTGAGTAGTAAGGATTACATGGTGACTCTTACAGTTTTATTTGTGGTTTGTGAATGCGAATGAGACATCTTGATAAAGATTTCAGGGTATGGCAGAAAAATAATGTAGTATTAAATAAAAGTTTGAGGAGCATGGGGTTTTGGAGCAAAGAATATAGGGAGAATGGCAATAAGTGATAAAAAATGATGACTGAGGGCTGGGAAGGTGGCTCAGTGGTAGAGCGCTTGCCTTGCATGCCTGAGGCCCTGGGTTCGATTCCTCAGCACCACATAAGCAAAAAGAAAAAAGCCGCAAGTGGCACTGTGGCTCAAGTGGTAGAGCGCTAGCCTTGAGCTGAAGAGCTGAGGGACAGCGCCCAGGCCCAGAGTTCAGGCTCCACGACCAGATTCCCCCCCCCCCCCCCAAAATGACTGGTTAAATACCTTCTTCTGTCAAGATATTTGGAGTTATTTTGTAATTAGTGAAATATTCATTTGTGTTTTTTAATTAGGTGAATTATAAGGATAGTTGTGTTTTTTTTAAAAGAAACTAATGGTACTTTGAATATTGATTGTACAGGGAAGACATGGGGTCACTAGACCCCACAGACATCATTGTTTGTCAAAAGAAGAGAGCCTGAAATATTTAGTTATCTTAGAGGAGCAGAGGAAAAAAAATTCAAGTCATATTATGATGGAGAATTAGTAGAATTTTGTTAGGTTAAAGAGATGAAGCACAAAATATCATTGAAGTTTGCAGTTAAGTATATGCTGTTATTTAAATTGATGACTATGATCAAATAGTATGTTGTGGAAAGACATGGAGGCAAAGTGCTCAGTGAATTTGAGGTATATGTGGAGTTTGAGTCTATCTATACTACATGTTTGTACCTAGGAAGAAATTGAGGGAGAGATTTTTGGTTTTATTGAAGCAGTGGAATTGGGCAAGGTTTCCCAAGGAGACTGTAAAAATCAGAATAGGGAATTAATTTGAGTGTCTGAATTCCATGACAGCTTCTTCTGTTACATAAAAGGAGTTTTCATCAAGGAAATAACTATTTTCTTATTTGCAAGGTGCTATGCTAGGCTATGAAGATGAAGGGATAAGCAAGACAAATGTTTCTGTCTTAAAGATAATAAAATTCTGCAGGGAAAGGCAGACAAGTAAATGTGGGGTTGTAGTGTCATAAGTATACTGATAAGTTATGGAACTGTAAGACTGGAGGAAAGAATGCACGTGAGGACACCACAGATGAGGTTTGAGAGATGGGGCCTTGATCTTGAAGGAAAAGATTTTTGTTTGGTTCTCTTTGGCAAATTTTTCTAACTGCTGAACTTTCTGACTTCCCTCCAATGTCTGTGATGTGTTGTTCCCACCACTCAAGCTTTTCATCATGGTGTCTATTAATTCTCAAGTGTCCATATCTAGGTCTGGACAATCTGTAACTCCTAGTGGCTCTAGTTTATGTAATGGCATGATAACTGCGGCTGTTATTGGAAGTTGATAGCACAGAAATTACTTTGTAAATATATTTGTCTATGGCTTTCTAGAAATAAGCATTCATCAGGCTGCATAGCTTTTTACCTATGGCCAGTTTTGTTATTGTCTGTCAGAGGAGAAGGGAGAAATAGTGACAATCTGTAATATTGAAGAGATTTGTTTAAGCTTTTGACTACAGTTGTACAAGGAGGCTAGTACATAAACAAGTCAGAAGGCATATAAGAACCGAAGATAAGCCAGTGTGTGAGGTATCAAACCTATAGCAATTGAACAGCCTTAATTTGGGGTAATGAGAAAAGACCTAAAAAAAAATCAGTATAAAAATCATCTATCTGCTGTGTGTGTTAGACTTTTCATTGCTGTGTTAAAACACCTATCATGAACATGGTGGAAGTGTATAGACAGGCTACTTCCCTTAGGATGAACAGGAAGAAGAGAGAGGAGGAGAACCAGGAAGGACACAGCTCTCAAGTGTCCTACTTTCTGCAGCTAGGCCCCACCTATTATAGTTTCCAGAATCTTCCAAAATGGCTCAACTAGGGGTTTACCTTTTCATTCCCCACCCTGTTAGGCCATATAAGGTCCTTGAAATCATCTGGCATATAATGGGAAAGACCCATTAATAATGGTTATATAATGGTATAATATATAATCTATAATGGTATAATAATAGTATATAATGCCTATATTGGTAATTTTATATGGCCTAAGAATGATGTTATAAATATAATGTTCAAATGGCCTTGGAAAAACGTTCCTCACTCTTCATATCAGCATTTGGGAGGGTGGGGGATACTTCATATTTAAACCATAATACTATGAAAATTGCTTACAATTAGTGATATAGCAATACTGAGTTTACTTAATTACAATTGTATTTCCTTACTAAAAGGCAGTTTTTGTTTTTGTTTTTTTTTAATGCTGCAAGCTAAGAACAGTAATGTTTAGTGTGCTTGGAGAGCTCTATCACTTCCCTTGGCTGGTCCCAACTTTCCTGTAAAAATCCTGTTACACCTCTGCTGTGAAGATCCATTAAACCTCTTTCTGAATTCTGTGTTTGCCCTCCTTTCCCTGCTCAGTGCTGCTTTGAGTGGGTCTCCAGAGCATCCTGTGCACATCTCTCGCTACCCTTAGCTCTACTACTGGATTGGGGCTTTTGTTTTTGTGTTTTAACTTTTCCTTACTGGCATTAAGGACAGAAACTGTCCTATTTTCATTTCCTGCCTAGCTCATCATTAGGATTTAAGTGACAGTTAAATAAGTAAACAATAGCAAACAATAGTATACAGCGAGGTTGTGCTTTAAGGTAGGAGCATTACAGTTTGTAAGTTCTTGTATAATTGTTAGGAAGAAGGTAGTATATTTTTCCTAAACTTTGGTTTAAGTGAAAAACTGTCTTTTGGGAAGTTACACTTTTTTTCACCTAAAATTGACATGCAACTTATAGTTTTTAACACAAACACATTTTTAGCCCTATTTTGATTGTTAATTTTCTTTTTCCCTTTATTAAGTTCTCAATTGGCCTAGCATCATAATAAACAATTATGGCGATGCACATTTTGTTTAAGGAGTTAAATTATAGGGAATATGTTTTATTTTCTGCATGAATTAAAATAGAATTTAAAAAGCAGTATGTATTCTGTTTTGGAGCCTGATAATTCAACAAATCTTTCCTTTATAAATCTAAGTAAAAGTGTGATTACTGGCTGTTAAGGGTTTATACTAATAAGTATAAATATATTTCTGCATTTATGGTGAAGTAGGTATCTAGCAAGAGATGTTGCTCCCTGGTTGATAGGATTCTGCCATTCTCTAAAGTTCATTATAAAACAATTCTTAAATTGCTGTCAAAGATAAAAAGACAACTGTCAGTATTTTCTGTATTAAAACTAACTATTCAGAGACAGCCTAAGTTTAAAGTTAGTCTTGTGTATATCATTCCCCAGTTTTTCCTTGCTATGGAGAGAGGATTATTTTAGTCTATCTATAGATAAAATGGGACAGGCCAAATCTTTTTTTGAATATAAAATTGGGTCATGTGCAATGGTACTGGTCCCAATTCAGCTGTTAATTAATGATGGATATAACCCATAAAATTAACTTTTGTTTTCTTGTTCTCCTTTTCATGTTTTTTTCAAGTATAAAACCCTTTTGTTTATGAATGAGATTTTTCTTACAATTGTTAGTAAACCAAACTTTGACATATATGTGTATATATATGTGTATGTGCATACTATATATGTATATATATTATATATGTATATATAATATATATGAATATTATATATGTATACATATAGCATATATACATATGTGTAATATATACACACAGTATATACGTATTTACACATATGCTATGTATATATGTGTATGTATATATACATATATGTACTATGTATATGTGCATGTGTGTATGTTTTCTTAGAGTGCAGATTTAGTGGCTTGAGGACCAGTTTTTTTCTAAATCCACTCAAGATAAATGAATTTTATCAGTGTATTTTGTAGTGTACATAAAAATGACATAGGGCATTCAGAAAACTAAAAGAAAAACCAAACAAACATGAATCTCCAGTAACTCTGGGATATGGTCCAAGAATTTTAACATATACCTATAGATGATTTCTATATAAGCTAATCTATTGACTGCCCTTTACAAAACACTTATTTTTATTCTAATATAGCATTGTCACTCTTGTGAGTCCAAAAAATAAAGCTTGTAAGGTTTTAGTTTTTATTAATACTTTGAATTTTTAGATGGCATCTTTTTTCTTTGGAAAGATAGGGCAGTTACTGGGGTTTGAACTTAAGAGCTTTGTATTTGCCAGGCAGGAGTTAAACTACCTGAGCCACACACCCAGTTCCTTTTTAGATAGGGTCTCCTTTTTGCCTGGGCCTGGTTGCACTTATATCCTCCTATTTATCCTTTCTTTATACTTTGTGCTGTAGCTAGGATCACAGGTGTGTATTATCATGCCCAGGTTTTTTTTTTTTTTTCTGTTGAGATAACGGGTCCTGGGAACTTTTTTTGCCAGGCTTGTCTGGAACTGCAATCCTCCCCACCTTAATATATGTGTAGCTGGGATGACAGGTATGAACCACTGTATCCAGCAATTGATTGAGATAAAAAAGCTCTCAGATTTTTTTGCTCAGACTTGCTTTGAGCTTCAGTAACTCTGATTTTCACCTGCTTAAGTAAGTAGGATTGTAGTTGTGAGCCATTGGCATGTGGCTTTTTAGTAGGTTTTTGGATATGGGAGTGTGGATACCATTTGGATGACAAATGATAGTTTTTTCCTCCCTTAGATATGTGGGAGCTTATTTTTTTTTTCCGTGAGGCTTGAACTTGGCTTGGGTGCTGTCCCTGTATTCTTCAGTTCAAGGCTAATGCTCTACCACTTGAGCCTCAGTGCCACTTCTGGTTTTCTGAGGTTTTATTGGAGATAAGAGTCTCACAGACTTTCCTGCCTGGGCTGGCTTTGAACCATGATCCTCAGATCTCAGCCTCCTGAGCAGCTAGGATTACAGGCGTGTGCCACTGGCACTCGGCTTGAGTTTATGTTTTAATATTGTATTATTTAGAACTTCATGGTTGAATAGAAGTAGTGATACTTGGTGTCCTTGGGTTATTCTTTCTGTGCTAATCCTGGGGCTTGAACACAGGGCCTGGGCGCAGTCCCCGAGCTCCTTTTTCTCAAGGCCAGCACTCTTCCACTTGTGCCACAGCACCACTTCTGGCCTTTTCTGTTTATGTGGTACTGAGGAACTGAACCCAGGGCTTCATGCATGCTAGGCAAGCACTCTACCACTATGCCACCTTCCCAGTCCTGGATTATTATTATTATTATTTTTTTTTGGTCCGGTAGTGGGGCCTGAACTCTGGGCCTGGGCACTGTCCCTCAACTCTTCAGCTAAAGGCTAGCACTCTACCACTTGAGCCACAGTGCCATTTCCGGCCTTTTTTTTTTTTTTTCTGCTTATGTGGTGCTGAGGAATCGAACCCAGGGCCTCAGGCATGCAAGGCAAGTGCTCTACCACTGAGCCACCTTCCCAGCCCTGGATTATTCTTAAAGTACTTTTATCTGCCTTAGATATGACACTTAGTTTGGATTTTAATAATTTCTAAAAATCAATTTAAAGAAGGATCACCTGTTCCTAAATTTTGAAAAGTTTTATCTGGAATCCAAGTTGAGTTTTATCAGATTTTCTGGATGTTTGTGCAGATAATCATGTTAGCCAAAAGAATTATAGTATGAAGTTTCTTTTAAACAGATTTTCTTAACATCTCTGTTTTTCCTGATTTATTTAATGAAGTCTTGGATTTTATTGCTGAATTTTTTTTAGAATATTTTCATCTATGCAAGTGATGTTTAAGATATTCTTTTATTTAATTCTTCATGATTTTAAAATTATGCTGGCCTTGTTGTTGAAGCATATCAATTTTCAGTTGTAAAAATTTTAAATTTGAGCTGCTTAAATAACATGAATTGTTTCTCAAAGATTTAGTAGACTTTGTCTCTGATTTAAAAGACAGCTATTTGTTCTTGTCTTTTCCCCAAAGTTCTAGTGAAGAATTAGGAGCAAAGTAAGAATTCTTTTAATACTTCTTAAATTAATATTCTCTAGATAAAATTCTAAAAGACAATTTACAGAATTATTTTTACAGAATGTTTTTTTTCCTTTTGCAGAAAACATGGTGATTATTTTTTAGGATATGAAATTAGTCTAAGAAAAATAAATGGATACCTATCTCTATGAGTGTGTTTTCTTCACAGAAATAATGTTGTTGGGTATGGTCTAGTTTTGACAATAACATGTTTAGGAAAGCAGTCTAACTTGCAGCATCAAAAACAGTACTGGCATAACTAGCATGTGTGAAAAGACCAAAGGTAACCATTTTATAATCACGTACTCATGGTTTGGGGTTACTTTTATTATTGGCTCTTTTTTTTTTAAGTTTGTCCTGTGATTTAGACTCACTAAAACTATTTTATATGCAAATACTATTTTAGAAGTTAAAGTACTTTGAGTAAAACTGATTCATAGTATAGTATTTTTCTTTTTAAATGTATTACCTAAATTTTATTACTTTTAGTAATTTAACTTAGTGCAATGTTTCCATTCATGCATATAGCATGCATTGATCATATCTAGCTATCCAATCTATCTTTCAGTTTCCTGTTCCTCACACCCTTTTTATTGTCTAGTAATGACTATTTTCTTTTCAGACCAAGTTCATTTTTTTTAAAGTTTCCTTATATATAAGAGAGAGAACATCTGATAGTGAAAATTTTCTGTGTGTTTTTGTGTTTGGCTTATTTCACTATCATAATTCAAGTTGGATTTAGTGTATTTTGTACACCGGGATCAAATTGGTTTCATTCCAAGACTTAAAGATGGTTCGATATACACTAATCATTCACCATAATATATCACACAATACAATAGTAAAATTAACTGCTAGACTTTTTTTTTTTTTTTGCCAGTTCTGGGGCTTGAACTCAAGGCCTGGGTACTGTCCCTGAGCTTCTTTTGCTTAAGGCTAGCACCCTACTACTTGAGCCATAGCGCCACTTCTGGCTTTTTTCTGTTTATGTGGAACTGAGCAACTGAACCCAGGTATTCATGCATTCTAGGCAAGCACTCTACCACTAAGTCAGATTCCCAGCCCTGTTAGACATTCTTACAACTCTGGCTGGATACATGACAACTTATTGAACATCTCTGACTCTTAAGTCTTTACCATAGATAGGCTTCCACTCAGGCACACTTTCTGTCCCCAGATACAGTTTCTGGAGACTTTGGTTGCTATAATGGAAGTATTTGTATGTGACCTAGTGGGCAGAAGCCATGGGTGCTAGTGAACGTTTCAGTGCACAGACAGTGGTGCTGAGCTTGAGAAACTTGTTCTCAAAAGAAAATATGGACATAAATATGAATATAGAATATAAACAGTCCTGAAATGTGAACTTTTCCCTTTAAGCAACTGGAATTCAGTATAAGTTAATATAATCTGTAGTGTCTTTATGCAGTATCTGAAGAGTGTTCTGCTTTTTTACTGACACATAGTAAAAAAATATAAAAAGTAGTATGGGAGATGTTGCTCAGTGGTAGAGTGCATATCTAGCATATACAACAAACACTTCAGCACTGGAAAAAAAAACCTGTAAAAAGTAAAAATGTAGGTTAAGATTAAACATGTATATCAGTGAGTTACAGCTCATTTTCAATTTTTTACTGGTAAGAAATTCACAGAGGAACTAGCTAGATTAAATTATTTGTGGTTATAGGGAAAGTATTACTGAAAAGAAATGGAATCCAGAAAGTTCTTAGCTCTTTTTTTACCATTTCTATTCCTGATGTAATAGTATAACTTAGCCTATAAAATTTTTCTTGTGATAGCTTTCTGAATAAAAGCTGAATTATATATGTGTTAGACTTCTTATGTTTTCAAAATGTTGCCTAAGAGGCTAGAATTTTAGAGCCAAGAAAACATTGTTTAGTCTAGTTCTTTCATTTACAGAAATTAAATATCTCACGTTCAGAGAAGTGAAGTGACCCTGTCTAGTGGCACACATCTTTTAGAGCCAGGTCTTGAATTAGAATCCACAACTTCTAGTTCAGTATGCTATACTTTGCATTCCATTTGAAATTTTTCTGTACTCATTTTCAAACTTTGAATGATAAATTCATTTTTTAGCATATATCCTTGTCATTTTTACTAATTTTTAAATTGATAGTCCTTCCTCTTAATTTTTTTTTTTTACTTTCATGTTTTTGTGTGTTTTCTTGCAGTGCTAATTATCAGTGTGGAGCATCTCACATGCTAGCCAAATACTTTCTTATAGACTTATACTCCCAGATCCTCTTAATGTTTTTTGTATATTTTAAAATGAGTTAGTATGCATATTTATAAATCTCTTCTTAAATATCATTTCAATTTTTAAATGTTACACAATTTTAAACATGAAATTTAAAACTTTTATTTCACAGGCAAATACACCTCCAAATCAAGGAAGGCCAGATTCTCCTGTTTATGCTAACCTACAAGAACTGAAAATATCTCAGTCTGCTCTTCCTCCACTTCCTGGGAGCCCAGCAATCCAGATTAATGGAGAATGGGAAACTCACAAAGATAGTTCAGGGCGTTGCTATTACTATAACCGAGGAACACAGGAAAGAACTTGGAAACCACCTCGATGGACTCGGGATGCAAGTATAAGCAAAGGAGATTTCCAGAGTTCAGGAGATCAAGAGGTATGGGTAATTAAGGATTCAACCAGTATGTTTCCCAATTTTGTCTCTTCATTACTCGGAAACAAAAGAATAAATGGCTTTATTTCTTGTTATTAGCATGGTAGAACACTTAAGCCTCTGAGATACTAAAAATTCTTTCAAAGCTTTATTAGTTTAAAGCCCTTCTAATCTCTTAACTAGTGGGAAGTAGCTAACATTGAGCTAACATTGTGCTTACTGTTTCTAGAACTGGAACAAAGTTGTCTATTGCCAATGCTTCCCTTTATATGTTAGAGGACACTAACTTATTATATAAGCTAGTGAAAAAGAAGGGAAATGTGTGTGACCTCGCCAGTTAAGTACAAAGCTGTTGAACGGATTTAAACAAATACTTTTATGTGTGAGAGGAGCTACCAAGCTCCTTCTCCTTTTTCTCTTGTGTCAGAGGCACAAGGATACCTTTTATTTATATTTCTACATAAAGGAACTAAGGATAATACCTTTGCTGCATTAGGTCATTCTGTAAGTGTGACAGTTCATTCTAAGATTACTGTTTTCTCTAACATGTTTATAATATTTCCTATGCTTTGTTTTCATTTTCTCCCACATCCTCTCCAGGGTGATGTAGAGGATTTACCAGTTATATTTTGAGAAACACTTAATTTTGAGATCTGATGAAATGTCTTGGGAATGCGTAGGTTTCCAGGAAAAAGGTAGTAGGATTGGTGGAATGGAATGAAAACTTGCCATTTTATAAACTGGAGCCAACCCCTACACATACAAGTTACATGCTTTTCTTAGAGGAAGCATCTAGTGAGTGTAACTAAATGTGGAACTCCAGGAAAGTAGGAGCTGATAAATAACTCACATCTTGTCCTGTTTTTCAGTTGGGTATTCATAGCTTTTGTTTGGCAATGACTTGTACGTTTTAGTGTTCGAAAATGAGCATAAAAATAGAGACCTGGTTTCTGCTGACCTATAAGAAGTTAGGAAATTTTTGTTTCAATTTCTAGGACTAGAAAGATTTGAAAATAAACTGCCCATGTATCATATAATACTAAAGTAAAATCTGATAATTTGGAAGAATTAGGGAAAAGTTTAAGTTAGAGAACAAGTTTAAACATACACAGAAACTTTGAATATGTTTCTTAGCTTTCTATTTTAGTAAGAGACGAAAGTGATTTGTCTGTCAGGGTCTTAGCTTATACTTCTAGTCTCTGCATCAGTTATGTAATAATATTTCCCAAGTAGCTAGAGCACATCTTCTATCACTTCTTGGGAAACATTGCATATGGAAGATAAAATTGAGACCGTGTATATGTGTATGAAAATGTCCTTGTTCTGTTGTCATATGTAATTGATCACAGGCCATCTGTGTTGGAAATAATTTCCCTCACAATTACAAAGCATTTTGACTTTGACTTGAATGAGATTCTGGGTCATTTGCTTGTTGGGGAATCTCCAATATTGGATCTTTTGGGTCTTCCCATTTGGACTAATTATAGTCTACATAGAAATTTTTAGCTCATCTGTCCAGAAGACAAAGTCTGTTGGGGTCTTAGTGTCAGCGTTCAATATGTAGATGTTGTGAAGTCTGTTAGTGTCTTAGCGTCAGCATTCAGTTTGTAGATGGTCTCTTAGTTTCTACTATCTCTGGTACCCATGTCTTTTGTGTCACAACAGAGGGTATTACTGTTTTCACCTCTTCAGAGTATGTTTCACTCCATATTGCTGGGTAAGAGATGGGCACATACCTAATGTTATGTATTAA
Organism: Dipodomys merriami; assembly: GCF_024711535.1. Lineage (NCBI taxonomy): Eukaryota > Metazoa > Chordata > Mammalia > Rodentia > Heteromyidae > Dipodomys > Dipodomys merriami. Next base: position 801,852 of record NW_027205459.1, on the reverse strand, counting down.
GAAGGGATCATGACAATTTCTACCCTTCTGATTTTAGCACACTCCTGCCTTCATCCTTCCTTCCCACCGTAGTTTCAGAGGTTCCTAATGCTAACAGTTTCTATTTGTGGATTTCTCTTTGTACAATTGCTGGCTTTCATTTGCCCTCACATTCCTTGGTAAAGATTCTGTTGTATTGGTAAAGATTCTGCTGTATTCTGCATGGGTAGTCGAGGTTTTGTTCATCTACTAACTCTTGTCTCCATTTGTGTTCTCTCTGTTTTTGTTACATCTTCTTAAGCATATATCACTACTCTAAATTTTCATGGCATTTGAAGGGGAATAGACATTCACATTTCTGTCTTTTTTTTTTTTTTTTTTTTTTTTTTGTTGGTCGTGGGGCTTGAACTCTGGGCCTGAGTGCTGTCTCTCAGCTCTTCAGCTCAAGGCGAGCGCTCTACCACTTGAGCTACAGTGCCACTTCCGGTTTTCTGGTGGTTTATTGGAGGTAGGAGTCTCATGGTCTTTCCTGCCCAGGCTGGCTTTGAACCGCGATCCTCATATCTCAGCCTCCTGAGTAGCTAGGATTACAGGCGTGAGCCACCAGCGCCCGGCTTCACATTTCTGTCTTAAACAGATAAACTTAGTATCTTAGTGGTTATGCTTGACTAGGCTCTTACCTAGAGACAAATATTGCTTGCAGGGACATTTGGAAATGTTTGGGACTTTCTGATTTATCACAGGGGTTGTACTATTGATCTACTGTACAGTGGCAAAAGGTGCTGCTGAATCTCTGTAAAAGACAAAGGGTTGAGGCTGGGAAGGTGGCTCAGTGGTAGAGTGCTTGCCTTGCATGCATGAGGCCATGGGTTCGATTCCTCAGCACCACATAAGCAAAAAGAAAAAAAGCCAGAAGTGGCGCTGTGGCTCAAGTGGTAGAGCGCTAGCCTTGAGCTGAAGAGCTGAGGGACAGCACCCAGGCCCAGAGTTCAGACCCCACGACCAGACCAAAAAAAAAAAAAAAAAAAAAAAAAGACAAAGGGTTATCTAGCCTGACATGTCAACAGTGCTGCTGCCTTAGACATTTCAACATCTATTTATATCAAAGTCTAACATTTACTGGTTTATTTTGCTCTGTAAAGACTTGTAAGAACTATATAAGTGGTTGTGTTATTGTTCTTACGTATTTTATTTGTTTTTAGTCCCCTTGTACAAGATTACTCACTTTTTTTTTTTTTTTTTTTTTTTTTTGTCAGTCATGGGTCTTGAACTCTGGGCACTGTCCCTCAGCTCTTCAGCTCAAGGCTTAGCACTCTACCACTTGAGCCACAGCACCACTTCTGATTTTTCTGCTTATGTAGTGCTGAGGAATTGAACCTGGGCCTCATACATGCAAGGCAAGCACTCTACCACTGAGGCACCTTCCCAGCCCGATTACTCACTTTTAAAAAAAGATTTTTCCTTTTTATTATTAGATGTGAGTAGTTGTACAAAGGAGTTGCTATTTAATAAAGCAGTTTATGAATACACTGTATCTTGATCAATATCACCTTAATTTTACTTTCTCACATTTTTTTGTTCTCATATTTTCTTCTGTCTTAAGTGCATATGTTTAAATTCTTTACTGACTACTAGTTTTTGTTTCCTAACTTTCTATTAGTTTTTGTTTGGAACTTTATTTTTGGAGAATATTTGTTACTGAACATAGAAGTTCAAATTTAATATTTACTTGTTTCATTTCTAATTCTAATGTTTTTTGGCTTCTATTATTAATGCTTAAAGTCCAGTTGGCATTCTAATTGTCTTTAACTTTTTTTGGGGGTGTGGGGGATCTGGTCATGGGGCCTGAACTTTGGGCCTGTCCCTCAGCTCTTCAGCTGAAGGCTAGCGCTCTACCACTTGAGCCACAGTGCCACTTCCGGCTTTTTTTCTTTTTGCTTATGTGGTGCTGGGGAATCGAACCCAGGGCCTCGAGCATGCAAGGCAAGTGCTCTACCACTGAGCCACCTTCCCAGCCCAGCTTTTTTTTTCTTTTTTAATTTTAAGACAAACTTTTGCCGTATAGTCTTGGCTATCTCCAAACTCACAATCCTCCTGCCTCACCTTCCTAAGTACTGAGATTACAGGTGTATACTTTTATATTCAGCTTGCTAGTGTCTTCTTTGCTGGTAGCTTTTAAGATCTGTGATTTCATATATGAGTGGGTGTTAGTATCTTTTCCATTGTTGTGACAGCTTTAGGAAATCTACCCAGTGGAGGAAAAAGTTCATTTTGGTTCATGGTTTTTTAGGTCTGTTATATCTGAGGCTGGGTAAGGCAGAATATCATGACAGGAGAGGATGGCAGAGTAAAACTGATGGCTTCATGGTGGCCAGAAAGCAGAAAGGAAAGAGAAAGAGACCAGGGGCAAAATATAACATTAGAAGACACATCCACAGTGATCTACTGCCTCCAATTAGGCCCCATCTCTATTGATTAGGTTAATGTTGTCATGGTTTAGTCAACTTAGCACTATTAGCTGGTCCTAAGCCTTCAATACATGAGCTTATGGGGCCATTTTCTTTATCCTGATCATTACAGGATTAAAAAAAAAATCCTGCTGGAGTTTAGAATTTGAGTAGTTCTTTTTTTTTTTTTTTTTTAACCTGGCACCTTTTTTTTTTTTATTAACTTCTCAATCATCATCTGGAAAGAAAACATTCTTGAGTAACATCATTAAAAACAGCTCTGATAAAGCACAGTCACTACTACGTATCATAAAGCAGGTACAAGGTATTTATATTCACAGAGGGATGATACAGTACTGTCCTACGTCTATAATACTAGAGGATACAATTAAAAAGGCATTATTGAGATAGTAGTTCTGTCTTTTAGCAGTTTTGGCAAGTTCTGAGGTTTTATAGCCTCTGCTCCATTTTCTCTTCTTCTTCTAGAACTCTGTGCTCACTGTCTGTATGTCTGTGTGCTTCATTTTTACTACCTACAGATCTCGCTCTGCTTATTGTTTTTCACTTTTTAGTATCTACCTCTTTGAACCCACAAAAATGTTGAAAGAATAGTACAGTGAACATCAGAATACCATATACAGATATCCTCAAAATAAATAAAGTTTAATTTGTCTTGCAAAAAAATACTGTACATAATATATCTTTACTTACACTTGTTTCAGTTGCTAACATTTGATATTTACTTTCTCATCCTTCCTTGAGTTTACACACACACACACACACACACACGTTATTTGCTTCTGATTTAAAGAAAACGTATTTTATTTCTTAAGTATGAAGACAATCTTCAGCAAAGCTATACTAATGTTTAAAAAATTTATTATTGATATATTATTTAATATCTTATTTATAGTCAGTGTTTCTCATTTGCCAAGTAATATCCTTTATATTTTCTTGGAATGAAGAATCATATTTTGCATTCATTTATCATATCTCCCTTTAGTCTCGTGTTAGTTCAGTATATGAAGTTTCTGATTATACTGCTTGTCTGTTGATTCTTGTTTATGGTGCTTTTGTTTTCTGTCATTATATGTGTATGTGTGTTTTAGTGTTGACATTTTATAAATGGCATGTCCTTAGTGAGCTGAAAATGGGTTCCTTCAGAAAAGAGTTGGCTTTTGTTTCTGTCTAGGGAAACTAGTATTCCATGAATGTTTAGTTGTTGTTTTTTTTTTTTTTTTTTTTGCAGGCTACATAGGGTAGTAGTATTTGGATTGTTATGAAGACTACCTTGTGGTCTTCTCCCAGCCTCTCATTTTTTTCTCCTCAGTTATTGCAGAAAGATTGCTATGATTTGTCTAGTGTGAAATACAGGGTCAGCATTTGTTTGCAGCTCCCTCACAATAGTGAGTTTGATTTCTTGGTGGTGGTGGTAGTGGTGGGGGTCTCAGTTCAGATTTATGGGTTATCTTTTGAGACTCATGACAGTATTCCTGAGTCTGCCTCCACAATTTTCTTTTCATGAGTTTAAGAACTGACATTCTACTTTGGGGTTTGGCAGGTATCTCCAAGCAAAAAGCAGGTCTTTTGTTTTTATTTCTTCTTCCTTTTGCTGGTCTTAGGGCTTGAGCTCAGCTGGCTTTCTTGCTCTGCTGACACTGACAAGTTACCCATGTCTCCAGCCTGAATTCTTGCTAGTTAATTGGATGACTGGCTTCAGATGGTAATCCTCCAGATCCCAGCCTTCAGAGTGGTCCCAGAATAGCTAGGATTGCATGCATGAACCACCTGTGCCCAACAGAAACAGATCTCTTTTTAAACTGTACTTTGTGGATTCTTTTCTTTCTACTTAGTATTTACCTCTGAATGTTTTCTGACTAACCTCCTAATTACTGTTTTTTATAAAGTAACATTTTCAGCAGTTTTTCATCCTGCTGAGCAATTGGAATATAATTTTGTCATTCTTCCATATAGAATGTATGATAGCCACTGATATATCTGCTAAAGTACATTTGTTGCAGAATATATCCCAAAGTTACTATGCCAGTTCGCCTCTTGAATAGAGTTATGTGTACTGTAGAAACGTTATCATGGAGAATTCTTGCCAGTACTGTTCTTAATTTTTATTTAACTGTATTAAACTGCTGTTTTCTAGCAGTAGATGTTATGATCTTAAAGCTGTTCCTGGTTTTGTAATATAGTAAAACATACAACGATACTTAAAGTTACTTTTCTTGGCAGTAGAAGTCATCTTATCAGACAAAAATAGTAACATTTTGATGAGTGCCTTGTCAATTACAAAGTTGTCTTTCTGAAAAACTTCTTTAGTGATTTTGTTAATTTAATTTTTACTAGTTAGCTTGCCTCTTTTTCTTTTTGTAAAAGATTTTATTGTGATCTTACATGTTGTCTAATAAATAAATATCTCAATTTTGAGTTAGGTTGTATATTTTTGAAAGTGTTATTATTGCAAAATACATGCAGCTTATTTCATATAGTACTACTGCAGTTTTTCTTTCCTGTTTGTTTTTGTAAACATCCTGTTAGGCTGTATATACTTTTATAAATACTGAGAATTTACTTACCATCATGTTTCACAACTAATTATGGTGGTAGAAAATACAGTCTAATTCAGTACTCACTGTACCAATCTAGTAAATAGTTGAATAAATGAAATTTAAATAGAGTATGAAAAAGCCACCAAAGTCATAATATAGTGCCCTTTGCTTGTTATGCACCATCAAAGTTTTTTTTTCAAGTTTTCTGTCATCTACTTTGTTCCTCTTCTTTGACTGGAATATTTTTTATGCATGCCTGTCTTATTTACATTCTGAATTTCTAATCTTTATATATCTGAATGTTCTCAGTACTTTGTTTGTTTTGAAATTTGACTTCCAGTCAACTTTAATCAGCATTTGGTTGAATGAATTAAATAACTTGCTAATAAATTAGAATATTAAGTACAGAGTTAAAAGCCAAATGTCTTTTCTATCCTCTTCTATGTACTTTAAAAATATATATTTATTTGCCATATTTGGTTTTGTACTTGTGATACACTAATGAACAAGAATTTATAAGAGGCTTAGTCTAGTGATGTTCTCTCATTTCCTTCATTGTTTACATATGGATATCTGTATACATACATACCCTTTAGTTTATAATGAGATTTCTCTTTGAAAGCAACATTAAATAAAAAGTAGCATTTTATTGTTCCTCTAACTAGAAAGCATGTTTCCAGTCTTATTATGGTAATTGATTTCTAAGGTTGCATTAATATTAAGTAACTAACAGTTATTAACTTTATGTCCTGACTTACTTGTACTATTTAAAAATATCAATTTGTCTTGAGAATGAAATAGTCAAATATATGTCCTAGTACTGGCCAAGGACTGGCCAAGTAAATTCAGTCTCTTAGATTTTTCACTTGCTGCATATTTATATTCAAAGAAGAAAAATCCTTATGTTTCTGACTATTTATAGCTTCTTTCATCAGAAGAAAACTACCACAGCATTTGTTACAGCCAGTCAGATAGTCAGTGTGGTTCTCCTCCAAGGGGTTGGTCAGAAGAGTTGGATGAACGTGGGCATACCTTATATACCAGTGACTATACTAATGAAAAGGTACTTTCTTTTTTTTCTCATCTAGTATTACTTGGCAGAATCCTCTCATAAAATATAATTGTGTAATGAAGTTTTAGTAGTATTTAAAAACTCAGCCAGGTTGGTGGTGCATTCCTATAATCTCAGTACTCTGGAGGCTGAGGCAGGATTATTTTTAGTTCCAAGCTAACCTGAATGGCATAGTTCAAGGCCATCCTGCAATATACAGCAAGATAGATACATGCATACATACATACACACATCCTGGTAATTCTACAGTCATGTGAATTGAAAACGTGAAAACTTAGTATAACTACTGACTCATGGTTTTGCTTATTTATTTATTTATTTATTTTTGCCGGGGGGGAGGGGGGTCCTGTCGTGGGACCTGAACTCTGGGCCTGGGCGCTGTCCTTCAGCTCTTCAGCTCAAGGCTAGTGCTCTACCACTTGAGCCACAGCGCCACTTGCGGCTTTTTTCATTTTTGTTTATGTGGTGCTGAGGAATCGAACCCAGGGCCTCAGGCATGCAAGGCAAGTGCTCTACCACTGAGCCACCTTCCCAGCCCTTGCTTATTTATTTTGATGGTGTTGAGGATGGAACCTATGACCTTGGACATGCGAGGCAAGTGCTAAACCATTTGTCTACCCCAGTCCTGGTTCATTATTGTAAACTGTTAAAATAGCAGTGATTTTTGTGATGATGACACATTTCAAATTAATCAGGGTATATTGTGACATGTCATTTGTTGCAATTTATCCAATAAAAAAATATTTTCTGGAGGAAAGTTTTGAAAATTGTGTTTCCAACCTATTATGTATGTCTTACTACCAGTACTCTTTTTTTCATTATCACCAAATTTCTGTAAAACTAAAGCACGAATCTAATGTTTTTGTGATTTAATTGGGTTGGAAGTGAATGTTGAAATTTTGTGTTACATATGGTATCATTTAAGAAGATAACTAGTTAATTTGCTAGTTTAGAGATTCTTGATGATAAATGGGAATAAGCTTTCATTCTACTTCCTGCCTCAGTTATTTGACATTAAAAAAAAATATATAGAAGAGGTAGTTTTCAATTATAGCATAATGAAGATAGATCATAGGTTGGTGGTGTTGGTGGTAGTCTTTTTTTTTGTACGTTTTTTATTGTAAAAATAGGTGGTACTTAGTCTTTTCTCCATCATATAACCTGTGTTATACTGCATGAAGTTCTTTTATTTCTGTTATTTAATTGCATTAAGATACATTGATTGGCTAAGGGAAGTAATTCCGAGAGTTTGTAGAAAACAGATTTAAGTTGTTATGTTTTATATTTGAAGATTGAGAAATAATTCATCTTGCATTAATGTTTCAAGCTTGTCTTCAGGATAAAAGTGTATCTGTGTTTTAGTATACATGTATATCTGTGCGTCTGGGTCCTGTGTTTCTTATTTATGATGTTAGATGATGCTAGAATCACTGTCCTGAAATTAGGGAAAGAAAAATTCACAATAATATTAAGTACTATATATTTTTTTGACAAACTTAACTCTTTTTGGTGTTGTTATTATTGGTTGTGAGGCTTGAACTCAGGTCCTGGGCATTGTCCTTGAACCTCTTTGTTCTTTATGCTAGCACTTAACTATTTGAGCCATAGCACCACTCCCAGTTTGGGGCTAGTTTTGAACCGTGAATCTTAGATCTCAACCTCCTGAGTAGCTAGGATTATAGATGTGAGCAACTGGCTTGTTGTGATAAGTAGAATAATAAAATTTATAAGAACAGTATATAATATATCTGGTAGTAGCAACTTAAATTTACTTTTTTTTAAATAAAAAAATAACATTCTGCTTTTATAGTGGCTCAAGCATGTTGATGATCAAGGCAGACAATATTACTACAGTGCGGATGGATCTCGATCAGAATGGGAATTGCCAAAGGTAAGCTTTAACATTGAACTTGTATTTAAGGTAATTTATGAAATAATATCTCCATCCATTCTGTGTCTGGCACAGAATGTTTTTTGTGGCCTTTAAGTATTGTCATTGTTTAGTATAGAAATGGTCCCTTGGTAAACTTCTTTCTTAAGATTGCTTTTTGTCAAAAAAAACCAAACACCTAAATTAAAAAACAAACACTACCTTTCTATGATTGCCTAACTTTAGCAAGTTTTGTGAAGGCAAGGGGAGTATCAGCTTTGAGAAACAATTGGAGAGGCTCCTGTGGATTGATTTTGGAGAAAGAAAAAAAATGCCACATATTGTGGAGACAAAAATGTAGCAAGAGGGACTGGGAAGGTGGCTCAGTGGTAGAGCGCTTGCCTTGCATGCATGAGGCCCTGGGTTCCATTCCTCAGCACCACATAAGCAGAAAAAAAAAAAGCCAGAAGTGGCGCTGTGGCTCAAGTAGTCGAGTGCTAGCCTTTAGCTGAAGAGCTGAGGGACAGCGCCCAGGCCCAGAGTTCAGGCCCCACAACTGGACCTCCACCCTCCCCCTCCAAAAAATGTAGCAAGACTTTTTTAGATATTAAAACATGACTAAAATGCAGCTGTGTTGAGATATATCCAAAGTCATTAAAAGTTTAAGAGTTAAGAGTTTAAGGGTGAAGGGAGTTGTTGTTGGGTCCCTGTAGTTTTAGAAAAGAATGTTACCTGTCAAAAAGAAGATTTCTAAAAAAATATATTTTATTTTGTTTATATAAGATAGCATATTTCTCTCAAGGTGTTAACATTTCCCAATGTTTTTTTCTTGTTAATCTATTTGGCATTTCAAATTCTTACACGATTTAGTAAACTACTGACTTTCTTAAGTTTATTTGCATTCTTTTGGGAGGGGCTGTGGTTATCTTGTACACAATTGATGTATTCAGAATTGACCATTAGAACTAGTGTTACTTGGGAAAAACAAGTAATAGTATGCTTGAGCTTTAAGTGAAAACAAAGATAAATTCTAAAACCCAGCAACACACAAATATAAGGATACTTTAAGTATGTAATCATTAAAGACTTATACCAAAAATTAAATTCATGTAGATTTTAGAAGTATATTCAGTGTTACAAAATATTTGTTCACTGAACGTATTTATAAATTACGATAGTTATTATTTATGGAGAACATACTGCCAGACAATATTGATAGATTTTAGACTTTGTTTACTCTGTGGAGCAATGCTATGAAGAGATGTTTCTGTTATCTCTATTTTTCATTTGATGAAAGATAATACTACTGGGTCTCTCTGTCCCTAAAGTCTGTGATCTTTTGGGTTGTGTCACAATGCTGGTCAAAGATAAGAAAAACCAGAAAATTCATGGTGGTGTCATATGATCAGCCTTAACTAAAAATCATTTAGATTCCGTATTTGTTTCTATTATTTATAAAGTATATATATTTTTTCTTCAGTATAATGCTTCATCCCAGCAGCAAAGAGACATAATTAAAAGTAGAAGTCTGGACAGGCGGCTGCAAGAACCAATAGTGCTAACAAAGTGGAGACATAGCACCATTGTATTGGACACCAATGACAAGGTAGGGCTTTTAGGGAAAAAACTATTGAGAATTTCAAAACATTTTTTGTGCATTATACAGTGAATTATAATAATTGAACTAATAGCTCATTTATGTGTAATGTTGCTTTTATTAAATATGATTCTTTGCTAAATAATTTGATTTTGTACCAATTAACTTTTCTTTTTCTAGTACTGGTGTTTGAAATCAGGACCTTGTGCTTAGGCAGGTACTCTACTACTACTGAGTTATACCTCCATCCCTTTTTGTATTGGTTATTATTATTTTTTGGGGGGGTCCGGTTGTGGGGCCTGAACTCTTGGCCTGGGTGCTGTCCCTCAGCTCTTCAGCTCAAGGCTAGCACTCTACCACTTGAGCCACAGCGCCACTTCCGGCTTTTTTTTTTTCTGCTTATGTGGTGCTGAGGAATCGAACCCAGGGCGTTAAGCATGCAAGGTGAGCGCTCTACCACTGAGCCAACTTCCCAGCCCCTGTATTGATTATTTTGAGATAGGGTCTTACTTCTTGCCCAGGTGACCACCTGGGCCATGATCTACCTGCTCTAGGCTTCGTATCATGGATAGGGTGACAAGTACATGCCACCACACTCAAATTCTTTACATTGAGATGGAATCTCCTGAACTTCTCTACCTGGCCTGGCCTCAAACAGCATTGCTCTCATCCCCAGTCTCCTGCATAGCTAGAATTACAGGTGGGAGCTACTGGGGCCTGGTTTAATGATGAAATTATATGTATAATGAAGTTACTTATCTCCTTAATTAAAGTGCATATCTTAGTGATTACTGTTTTATGTGTTTAACATCAGTTTATCATGTAGTTGGTTTGGGCTTTGAGGTTTTGTTTTACTTTTTGCACAATGGACTTAATTTATCTGTGGTTTAATGATACCTTCATGTGATAGATTTGAACATAGTAGATGATAAATTCTTTTATTCTACCTGATTTTAAAGCTACCTTTGTTATCTTTTGTCTGTCTTCAAAGCTACTTTTATTATCCTTTGTCTTCAATCTTGGGGAAGTTTCAAAGTAAAGACATTTAATACATTTTGTTTTGTTTCTCTAAATATTCTGCACACAGTGCTTCTTTTATTAGTTTGAGAAATTATGTCCTCTCTAGAGTTTATGTAGGGGATGAATTTTGATGCACATAGTAAAAGGGATGTTTCAAAACATTCCTTAGGAGAAGTACAACTTTATGATCTGGCTTTACTTTTGAGATGAGGTGGGTATGTTCTGAGCATCAAGGATAATGTTAAAATTTGAATGTGAAATAGTGGTAGCATCCCCAAAATGAAATAAAGCCAGTGGATTGACTCAAGTGAGTGAAAAGCTCTAACTTCACAAAATAGCACCACAAAATAAATACTTGTTATTGGCACACACACACACACACACACACACACGCACACACACGCACGCACGCACCCACACGCTCCTTTGCTCGCATTGGGTTTTTTGGGGTTTGAGCTCAGCGCCTGGTGCTGTCCCCTGAACTTTTTTTTTCACTTAATGCTAGCACTGTACCACTTCAGCCACAGCTCTACTTCCAGCTTTTAGATGGTTAATAAGTGATAATAGTCTCAGGGACTTTTCTGCCCACGCTGGCTTTGAATTGTGATCCTCAGATCTCAGCCTCTTGCATAACTAGGATTACAGGCATGAGCCACCAGCTCCTGGTTCCCCCTCACAATTTTGTATTGCAGTTTTTCTTTGTGCCTGGATACTTTCAATTGGTTATTTAAAGAAAGTGTGCTGTTTTGTTAGTACAAATGACTGCATATTAGTCTTTGTATATTTAGTCTAAAATCTAAGTGTGTTTATAAGCTGAGTTTAAAGAACAGCAATGAAAGCAGACCAATTTCTAGCTTTTATTTTGAAGGATGTTACATAGTTGAATGTAGACAGCATACTAAAGGGATGGCATTTTGGAGTTACTGTTGAAGATAATGGTTGGAAATACTGAAATTACTCTAGGCAGATAAAATTTCTATAGAAAGTGTTAAATAGAAAAATTTAACTCTAGGAATCAGATTGCAATGCAGGGTATTAGAAAGCTCTTAAATATCTTACATGACAAGAGCCTAATTACCTCCATTGTGAAAGTAGTAAGAACTCCTAGCAAGCCCAAGGCTCAAGTTCAAACCCTGTCCTGCCAAAAAATAAAAAGAAAGAGAAATATACCACTAGAACAAAGAATATTTTGGTGGTCTATTCTTAAAGTATTAGTACCCTCCTCCCCTTTTTGGTGCCAGTCCAGGTGTTTAAACTTAAAGCTTTCAAACATTGACTCAGCTTTCTTGCTCATAGCTGGTACTCTACCACCTGAGCCCTGCCTCCTCAGTCTGATATTTTAGTGGTGGTTAGTTAAAGGTAGAGTCTCAGACTTTTTTTTCCTGGACTGGCTTTGAACTGTGATCCTCCAAATCTCAGCCTCTGAGCAGCAAGGATTACAGGGGTGAGCTACCAATACTTGCTGTTTTGATATTTCTTAATTGTCCCAGAATTCCAAGAATATGTTTGCCTCAAAAGTAGAAATTTACTTGATTTTAATAGAAATGTCTTTTCCCCTTCTTACTCTTTCTAAATGTATCTATAGCTAATTGCTTCATCAGGTAAACTTTTCTATTATCACCTTAAAATAAATCAGTCTTGCTAAGTACTGGTGGCCCACACCTGTAATCCTAGTTACTCAGGAGACTGAGATCTAAGGATTGCTGTTCAAAGCCAGCCCTGATAGGAAAAAGTCTGTAAGATTCTTTATCTCCAGTAAACTACCAAAAAAGTTTAAAGTAGCTGGGCGCCGGTGGCTCATGCCTGTAATCCTAGCTACTCAGGAGGCTGAAATCTGAGGATCACGATTCAAAGCCAGCCCAGGCAGAAAAGTCTGTGAGACTCTTGCCTCCAATAAACCACTAGAAAACTGGAAGTGGCACTGTGGCTCAAGCAGTAGAGCACTCGCCTTGAGCAGAAGAGTTGAGGGACAGTGCCCAGGCCCAGAGTTCAAGCCCCATGACCGACAAAAAAAAAAAAATTGAAAGTAGAGCTATGGCTCAAGTGGTAGAGCATTAGCCTTGAGCAAAACTAGCACAGGGACAACACCTAAGCCCTGAGTTCAAACCCCAGGACCTGCACACAAAAAATAAATCTTTGAGGTTGTGGAAAAGTGTCTAAACTGGAACAAACTAGCTAAAGCTTAAGAAAGTAATTGTATATACAACTTGAAATATAATGAAGGAAGTCTAACGATAGCAAGTGTTATGATGACATAGGTTCAAATTCAGCTGGCAGATAGTCCTGGAAAAAGATAGTTGTATGTATGACTGTGAGTATCTTTGTTCCTGATTATATATGGTTTTTAATCTATTTGTAGGTATACAAGATATATATCCATATACATTTATAAATGTGCATATATGTATAAGTATAAAATTATTTCTTGTTTAGAGTAGTTTTAATAGTCTCATGTACAGTATTAATCCTTATGTGTGTTTTTTTGTTTCTGTAGGACTGAATACCATGAAAAATGAATCATAATTTTTATTTTATTCAGTTATTTTCTAGGTTGGCTTATCAAATCTTTCCTCTTTCTTACTTTTAACAATATTTAGTTTTCTAAAAGTCACAAAATTGATCAGGAGTGGTCAGACAAAAATTCTAAGTGAGCTAGGCATCCATGGCTCACATCTGTGATCTTAGCTACTCAGGAGGCTGATATCTGAAGATCATGGTTTGAAGCCAGACTGGGCAGGAAAGTTTGTGAGACTCTTTATTTCCAGTTAACCACTAAAGAACAAAAAAGTAGCAATTGGAGCTGATGCTCAAGTCGTAGAGTGCTAGTTTTGAGCAAAAAAGTCCAACTTTGCACCCAGTGGCACCAACTCCCACCTCCCCCGACTCCCCTCACACACACACACACACACAAAATAAGGCTAAACTGAAATTTAGACAATATGTTTAATTCTTTTTTTATATAAATTATTTTGATATGATTTTAATATTTTCTCCATTAGTCATGTGCCTTTGGTATTTGATTTTTAAAATAAGAGGGTTCCTTCAAGGGTAATATGCCTGTAAAATTTCATTGCTTTCTGTGTTTACAATCTTCATAGGATGTAAACCTGAAGACCATTTTACAAATGAGTGAATGTTGAGTTAAAAACTTCCACAGAAAAGTCAGGCGCCAGTGGCTCATGCCTGTAATCCTAGCTACAGAGGAGGCTGAGATCTGAGGATCACGTTCAAAGCCAGCCCGGGCAGAAAAGTCTGTGAGACTCTTACCTCCAATTAACCACTAGAAAACTGGAAGTGGTGCAGTGGCTCAAGCATTAGAGCGGTTGCCTTGAGCTGAAGAGCGCAGGGACAGTGCCCAGGCCAGGTTCAAGCCCCAGGACCGACAAAAACAAAACCTTTCACAGTTCCATAAGCATAGACAACTGAATGTTACAAATAATGAGGCAAATGATTTGAATGTATTATTGGATTGGAAAATTAATAACTTTGGCATGTGATTTTTTTCTGATTCATTTTTTTTTGTGAAATTATTTGAAGTAAAGTAGCAAGAGAAAATTGAAATGGAATCAGACTATTGCTACCAAGAAATGTTTTCTAGTCTTGTCCTCTAAGAGTAGTCTTGGAAATAGTTGTAGACATACAATTATTATTATTTTTTTATTTTGACAATAACCTGCTTTAAAGCCATCCTGGTAAGCTCTTACGATGTTCTTGTAGGCTTAGACTTTAAAACATTTTTTCCTCTAATCTTTGGATCTTACGTTTCTTCTTTACAATCTTCAGTCTTACTTACATCCAATCATTGGAAAAGTAGCTAGCAATTTCTTGAAATATTAATAGCAATTCAGTTCTAATTTCTTATATAGCTGTTGACTAAATAACATTTCTTTCTGGTAGTTAATAATTCCTGCGACTACTCATTGCCTAACCTTGAATATTTAAATTAGTTGACAAGAGTTTGAATTTTTAAGGTAATTTTTTTTTTAAGTACGAGAGTTGAACTCAAGGTCTTGCTGTTTTTCTGCTTGCTTGCTCAATTGGTATTCTAACACTTATTGGAACCATACCTGCCGTCTTGTATTTTGCTGGTTATTTAGGAATGTTTCAGACTGTTCTGTCTATGCTGGTTTTAAACCACAATCCTTTGGCTCTCAGTCTCTTGAGTTAGCTAGACATGAGCCATTGACACCTGGCAAAAATTTTTACTTAAACATGGTTAATTCAAACTGAGAGAACATCATAATTCTCAGGCAATATGCTTCATTTTTTGAATAATGTATGTATTATTTATATTTTAAGTGTTATAAAATATGCCATATTTCATAAAATTTTTTGGCATCTAGTTTTCAAGTAAGTACCATATTAGTTTTAGACTTGAGTAATCAAAGAAAATTAACAACGAAAGTTTTTATTAGATGGCCTTATTAAACTTTCCACTGTGAGTATAGAAATAGAATTTTATAAAATAGAGTAACTTTTTTCATTACTTATTTCTCGTAGGAATGTCCAACTGCCTCAAAACCCTGCTTTCCTGAAAATGAATCTTCTCCCTCCTCACCAAAGCACCAAGATCCAGTTAGTATGATAGAAACATACAGTATAATACAATCCAATAACTTCAATCAATTTTGATAATTAGCTTTGTCAAATGTAATGTTTATCTTGGCTTCTGTTAAATTTCATTTTTTTAAAAAATTACAATTAAAAGCTAAAATTAAGATAACAGATTTTACTCATTTTAATGCTCCTTTATATAAAATATGGTATTGAGAGCAATCAATTTAGATACACCATTTTAAGTGACAAGTTTATATTTTGTTTAAAAAAATATAAAAATTCCCAGAGAATACTACCAAAGTATTCATGAATCTTTCTCAGGTCAGCAGTCCAAAGGTAAGAAGAATTCCCCTCCTTCCTAATAAGCATAGACATCTTTATTCTGTGCTATGCAGTATGTTGTTCCATCTATTGGAGATGATCGATCTCAGCTGTTACTTTTCCTCAACTGAAAAGCCCTCAAAAGTGACTCTTCTGTAACCTGTCTTAACTTTGGCATAGTTTTAGTTGATCTGTGTATTTACTGTCACTCCCTATCTTTCTGGCATATGGACCCTGCCAGTGGCCTGAACTGACTTTTTCTTTTAGACTAGAATCTAAAATTTTAGATAAGATCCTACCTGCCCTTGCACTTGACTTTTTCCCTAGCCTCATCTCAGGCTTTCACAATCCCCATCTGCCTTTCTTGCCTATTTCTTTCTACATGATGTTTCTTTCAGTTCTTCAGCAGAACCTGCTTTTCAGCTCAAGATCTTTGCAAATGGCCTTTTATCTGCCACTGATATAGTACTCTCCCACATCTTTGCTTATTCAACTTCTCATTCATTAGGGCTCAGGGCAAGCTTTACTTTATTAGAGAGTTTTATTCTAATCCTCTGGATTGGGTAAGATATTTCTGTGGTAGTCTTCATAGCATTAAATTATATTTATAAAATGCAATAACTTTTAAATACATATATCCTATAATACTCATTCTCTTTTACTCTCTCTTCCCATGAGAGAAACTTTGTAAGAACAGAAACAGTAACTTTAGACCTGCTGCAAGACCATACAGTAACCACTTAGCATGTATTTGCTGAATGAATAAATGAAAGTTTAAAGATTGTTAAAAGACAAACTTTTTAGCACTACATTCTTATTTTATAAAATTACAAAAAGGCTATTATTTATTGCTCAGATTTTAGATTTCTTAGAGGCAAATATTTCCATAGTAACTTTACTTTTCAGAGTCTCCATTCCTGATTTTTTTTGTGGTTTCTTTAAAATATGTACTTGGTATACACATTTCCTTTTTTAAAAAAACACAAGATGCCCCTCAGTAGGTGAATGGATCAAGAAAATATGATCTATCTATCTTATCTATCTATCGATTGATCTATCTACCTACCTGTCTGTCTGTCTGTCTGTCTAGTGAAATTCTATGATTCCATCAGAAAGAATGACACTGCCTCATTTGTAAGAAAATGGAAGGACTTGGAAAAAATCATATTAAGTGAAGTAAGCCAGACTCAAACATAGGTCCCATGGTCTCCCTTATTTGTAATAATTAGTATATATCCAGGATAATTTTTAGCAGATGAGCAGAATAGCTCAATAGCTATGTACATATGACCATATAAGATGATGCTAAGCAAAATGAATTCCAAGACATGGACGCAGGAGGTTTTTCTTTGTTATTGTTCTCAATGTACCACATGATTTCTTTTTTTTAAAAAAGAAAACTTTTAATTGTGACAGTAATTGTTTGAATATACAGGATACAGTGTGATGTTATACAATGTATGTGATTAGATCAAGGTGTAATTAGTGTGTCTATCTCCTTAAATGTTTATCATTTCTTTATACATTTTCTTCTGAGGTTGGCTAAGGTACTGTCCCTGTGAAGGATGGGTTTGGCTTTTGTATATGTACAACTAAGTCCTGTACCTCTT
Source organism: Dipodomys merriami (assembly GCF_024711535.1). Classification (NCBI taxonomy): domain Eukaryota; kingdom Metazoa; phylum Chordata; class Mammalia; order Rodentia; family Heteromyidae; genus Dipodomys; species Dipodomys merriami. The sequence continues at coordinate 784,821 of NW_027205459.1, read as the reverse complement.
TCAGAACTAACCTCTTAGAAGGCCTTGCCACACTACCTTCCATTATATTGAACTCTATTTCTGAGCTACCATGTCACATTTTGCATTGAATCAGTACAAATTATTTTATATACCACAAATCTTCACACTAGATTACATCATCTGTATCAAATGAAGACAGATAGGAACTATGTTTGTACTTTATATTTTCTGTATTATCTAATACAATATTAGGTTTATAAAACCACAAAAAAATAAGAATGAACATGATTTTAGGATGTTGTGTAAGTCTTACCATAAACCTAAGATATGGTTACTACAAAACTCTTAACCAGTCAATCCATGCAAAAAAGAAAGCATAAAACCCTTTTTCATATTACCAGTTTAGGTAATATGTTATCTATTGAAAGCTCTTATAAATTATTTATGTTTTGGTCAAATTCCTAGGAACAGGAATTTGTAAATCTTATACATTCAATTTCAAAGGACTGTACTATGTACATTATCTCTCCACCTGCGTCTGTTTTCTGAAGTTTGACAGCAGCTAGACTATCCTGGATTCATGGTACCCTCTGATGGCCACCAGAGGAACTGCCTCACTTGTGTATGTTTCTTACCATCATTTTTTACCTTCAGCTGAAAAAAAATGAAGAGCTGGGTCGCTTCCACATAAACAGAGGCTGTACCTTCCTATCCCTTCCTAAATACTCCTCTTCCATGCAGCCTTTCTTTCCCCATCACAGCTTTTGCCCCTTAGATTTCCTTCCTTCTGTCCTCAAGGTCCCTCTTCTTTGTTTGCCTTGCTTCCCACTTTCTTTCATTCTTACCTAATTACCACCCCCCCTTTCTTTGTAAATTAAAATTTGGGCTTGATAAGGTCTTGGTAATAAGAAGAAGGAAGTTTCAAATTTAGATCTAAAAATAATACTGTAATGAATATTAACCACCTGGTGTTATCTTAAAATCTCTTCAAGTTTTCTATGTCTCTCTCTCTCTTCTACTCAAAGTTTAAAATTCCATCCTTAGTATAAATTTTTTAACATTTAAACATATGCTTTTCTTTCATTTTCATGATTTCTTCAAATATTTTAAAAATAGGCATATATATTTTTTTTCCTACAAGACAGTTAAAATATGTATTTGTGAGGTTTTTATGGAATGACTTCAGAGGCTATTCTGTATTTTCCTAGTATGTTTATGAGAGTATGCATTTTAAAGTTTCCAATTACTGTTGAATAAAAATTTAGGCTACAGGGGCTGGGAAGGTGGCTCAGTGGTAGACCACTTGCCTTGCATGCATGAGGCCCTGGGTTCGATTCCTCAGCACCACATAAGCACAAAGAAAAAAGCCGGAAGTGGTGCTGTGACTCAAGTGGTAGAGCGCTAGCCTTGAGCTGAAGAGTTCAGGCCCCATGACCGGACTTCCCCCCCCCCCCAAAAAAAAAAAAAATTAGGATACATAATTTGGAAATTGGAGTTTTTGGCCTTGTATTCCCAATGCATTGATTTTTTTTTTTATAGAAAAGGATATTTCAATATTTCTTTAACAGGTGGCAAATTTACTATTTAAAATTGACTATTACTTATTTTAAAGCCATTGTAATACAGGATTTAAATATCTAATTTTAATAAAAATAATAAAAATTTTAGAATTTTTTTATTGAGGTTAAAAATGTAAAATAGACTATTTTCCATTTTAAGCATGCAATTCAGAGGTATTTGTACTTTGTACTGAGTGTAGCTATCACCTCTGTCTGGTTATAGGACATTTTCATTACTTCAAAAGGAAACCCATACCCAGTAGGCATTTCCCTCCCTTCAGTAGCCACTAACCTGCCTCCAACCCTGTGGACTTATCAGTTTCCCAGCACTGTTTCCCCACCCCCCTCTCCCAGCATTGTATTACACAAGCTAGCTTAGTTAGAAGAATCTTATTGCCAGACATGGTGACACATTCCTGTAGACACATTCTTAGCACACTTTGGATGTTGATACATGAAATCAAAACTAACCTGGGATACATAGCAAAATCAAGGCTAGTGTAATTTGTGTCCGTCCGTCCCTCCGTCCGTCCGTCCCTCCCTCCATCCTGGGGCCTGAACTCTGGGCCTGGGCATTGTCCCTCAGCTCTTCAACTGAGGGCAAGTGCTCTATCGCTTGAGCCACAGATGCTGAGGAATTGAACTCAGGGCCGCTTGCATTCAAGACAAGCACTCTACCACTGAGCCACCTTCCCAGCCCCAGGACCCTATCTCTTAATCCTTTGTCTCTAAGATCCCTCTCGTGGACTAACAAATACTCAGGTAGGAACTTCGGCATATTCAATTGTTTAATACATTTTTTTTCAGTGTCTCCTTTTTTTTTTTTGGCTACTTCTCACCACATCCATACTTTGAGGGAAATTTAAGGTTAGTTTACTCACATTTTTGGAATACAAAGAAATTGGAAATAACTTGTGAAATTTTACTGTAATTGTTTCACAAAATAATATGACATGTATATTTCTTTTTTTTTTAGCGGTTGTGGGCCTTGAACTCTGGGCCTGGGCGCTGTCCCTCAGCTCTTCAGCTCAAGGCAAGCACTCTGCCACTTGAGCTACAGCGCCACTTCCGGTTTTCTAGTGGTTTATTGGAGATAGGAGTCTCACGGTCTCTCCTGCCCAGGCTGGCTTTGAACCGTGATCCTCAGATCTCAGCCTCCTGAGTAGCTAGGATTACAGGCGTGAGCCACCGGTGCCTGGCTTATATTTAATTTTTTATGTTCAACTTAAGAGTGCATAATATTTAGAGAATTAGTACTTAGATTTTGATCTTCGTGAAAATCTGGTGATGCTTCGTTTTGTATCTGGTTTGGTTTATTCATTGACTCAAGTAAGAATTCTTATGTTAGGCAGTTTGTCTTATCCTTAGGCTTACACTGTCATGCCTGCTGTTCCATCCATTTTTCTTCCTATTACAGTATCTGTATTTCTTTCTGGCCTCTGCTTCTCTTACACTATCCTGACAGTTCCATTTTTAAATATCCTTAATTCTCACCTATCAACCTTTTTAATTCTAGTTCACATAATTAGTGCCTACCATTCAGATTAATATTGTCACTTAGCTCTCATATCATTGAAAGATTACTTCTTCGATGGCAAGTGACAGTTCAGAATACTGTTGATGCTGTTTTATGAGAGGTAACTGCTCTTATGAAAAGTATAAAATATTTATCTGAGGAGATTTTAAAAACTATGACTTTGTGAAACAATTACTATAAAACTTCAAATGAGTTATTTCCAAGATCTTAGTATTCCAAAAATCTGAGTAAAATAATAACTTGTTAGATTTCACCGTATACAAGTTTTTCAGACAAAGCAAACTTTTAAAGAAGTACTTAGTATTATGTTTATCTCCCATAGCCAAAAAAAAAAAAAAAAAGATACTTCCCGATTAAAGTACATAGGGAATGGAGATTTTTTTTCTTTTGTGTGTGTGTGTTCTATGTCTGTGTTTCAATTGAGTTAAAGTCCATGTGTGTTACAGTGTTTACTAATGTTAATAATTAGGTACCAACTCATTTTAAGTTTATTTGAATACAGGAAACTAAAACCAGTGTTTTTTACTTCTACTTGGAAGAATTTTAAGATAGTATTAACTAGTATAGTGGGCTTTTGCCTTCACAGGGTTTGAGGAGAAAGCTTGTGTCACTATTAATGATATTAGCTGTCTAATAAGTCTAGTTTGTCCAGAGCCTGGCTTGCGATGTAAGATGTTTAAATAAAGCCCATTGAGACTTCCATGCCACATTAGCCAGTTTTATGGAGAGTACCAGTTACTTTTGAGTAATTTATTAGTCACTGTACTTGTTTTACATAGTTACTTTTACATTCTTACAAATAGGTTATTACGTTTTTCAAATTTTCATTTGCTCTTTTGTGCTAGTTATCATTATAGTATTTTGTCACCTTTTGAAGAAGAAGACACAAGTCATTTTTCTAGTGCTGATTCATTGGTAGTAAAGTAACTTAAGGAGAAGTGTTATAAAATTACTGAAAATATTGTAAAAGTATTAGGAAAATTATTAATGTCCACTAAAAATAAGTATGTTACATACTAAATCTTTCTATTGTTATCATTACTCAGTTTTACTTGCTTCACATTTTTAATTAGTGTATATTAATTAGTGTATATTTAATTAGTGTATATTAATTGTATAATGTAAGGGAAGTTCTGCATGCACTTAATATACTTTGGTTGCAATCAATTATTCTTTCTTATCCTCCCCTTTTTACGTTTCTCTCTAGAAACCTTTTTTAAGATTCTCTTTGTGACTTTTCTACACAGGGAACAGGTGCTTCAAACATATTCCCTCCTTTCCTATGTCTATCTCATCCCACTTCCCCCTAGTCTTCTTCCATATAATGTTCATGTCAATTTCTTTTTTTTATTGTTATTATAAAAGTGATTTACAGAGCAGTTAACAGTTACATTAAGTCAGATAATTAGTACATTTCTTTTTGGACAATTTCACTTCTTCCCTACCTCTCTCTCCCTCATGTCCATTTTTGAAGAAAGTCTTTTAAACTACATTTTAGGTTACCAGATCAATTTGATTTGATAGTGTCTTAAAACTTGGCCATCATTGTCTATACAAATGATAGATGAACAGTATTACTCTGTTTTCTAGGGTCAAGAAAAGTACGGGTTGCTAAATGTAACAAAAATTACTGAAAATGGGAAAAAGGTTCGGTAAGTACATAAATCTTTAATATTCTTACATGGACTCATCTGATTGAAGTAAATGGAAATTTATAATTGTATTTTAATAGAAGCAGTTAAAAGAATTAGAAGTTATAATTGTATATTTTCTAGTCTAATATAATGTGAGATTGTGGTAAAATATGTCTTAAGTCATATTAAATTCAGAGATAATAAGAGGATTCTGAAGAAGCAATTACTGGTTATTTTCAGCAAGCAATGGTTTAAAAAGCCAAAAGCACACTGAGTAGTATGTGAAAAATAAGTTTACCATTTCCCCTTTCTAGTGGAAGTCAGCATTGAGTCTCTTCAATTTTGGTGCTTTCCTTCAGAGATTGTGTGTGTGCAAATGTTTGCTTATAGTAGATTGAATTTGTATTTGTCTATTTGTTTGTTTAGTATAGGGCTTGAACTTAGGACCTTGCTCACTCACTTGGCTTTTCCTATTAAGGATAGAGCCACAACTCCATTTATGGCTTTTTTCTGGTTAATTGGTCTGGCTTTGAACTGAGATCCTTAGATTCATCTTCCCGAGTACCTAGGATTACAGGCTTAAGCCACCAGTGCCTAGCAAGTCGTTTAGTTCTTGGTGGTACTATGGTTTGAACTTCTCAGAGCCTTGTGCTTACTAGACAAAGGTTCAGCCACTTGAGCCATACCATTAGTCCTTTTTGCTTCAGTTATTTTTTAGATAGGGTCTCTACATTTTGCTAAAGCCAATCTTGGACCAACAAAATCTTCCTGCCTTCTGTGGAGCTGGAGTTACAGATATGAACCACCATGCCCAGTTTGTTTGATAACATGGTCTCATTAACTTTTTGCCTAGGTTGTCCTTGAACGTTCATCCTCTGAATCATTCTCTAGTAGCTGGGATTATAGGCATGCCTGACTTATTTTATTTTTATTTTTATTTTTTTGTTGGTTGTGGGACTTGAAATCTGGGTCTGGGCGCTGTCCCTGAGCTCTTCAGCTCAAGGCTGGCACTCTACCACTTGAGTCAAGCTCTCCACTTTGGTTTTCTAATGGGTTATTGGAGATAAGAGTTAATGGACTTTTCCTGCCTTGGCTGGCTTGGAACTGCCATCCTCAGATTTCAGTTTGAGCCACCAGCACCTGGCTTAAAAGTCCTTTTACAGTTTGTCTTGGAGATGGTTCCATTTCATTGCATGTAGAGCTGCTACAGCATACTTACATGTTGTGTCACTGTGTCAGTTACTTTAGCCATTATTCATTTGCAAGTATGTAACTATGTCTGGCTATTGGCAGATATTTAGCAATTTTACAATTTTACAATGTTTCCTATTCTCAGCAGTTAAACGTTTTGTATGGTTCCTGTATGTAAAGATGCTTGTAGGATAGATTTTACAAAGTTGGCATTGCTAGGTCACATCCTAGGTTACCATATCATAGTACTCTGGAAATTGAATCATTTCTTGCCTACAATAGCAGTGCATTTCCCACATATTTTAGTCCTTTCCAATGGAGATTCAAAAGCAAATGATATGTTTATTTGTATTCTTTTTTAGTGGAAAATTATAAGTCATTTCAGTTTTTTGTTTAATTATCTCTTTATACTCTTTCTGTTGAGTGTTGGCATTTTGGGTTGATATTTCACGCCTCCAAATGAATTAAGGAAATTAAGGTAAATTGTATTTCTCCCAGGTTTTAAAAAGCAGCTAACATTTGTGATTTTTTTTCATAAGTGGAATCGGTCTGTTAATAGTTTACAAGTATTTGAATTTTTTCATGTTTTTTTTTAAGTGAACTATCTTCGTCAGATTGATATTTGAAAGTTTTTTAAGTGCTCTAAAAAAAACAGCTTTACAGATTCTACAATTCTGTGTTCCTAAACCAGTTTCTTGGTAGAATTCACTTACAAATCATGCCTTTATTTTTCTCATTTTCTGCTTTTGGCATGTGTCTTGTGAATAGACCTTGGCCGTGTTTTATTCGTGGAGAGGGGATGTTGTTGTTTGGTATTTTGTTTGTTATGTTTTGTGACCTAGGCTTGCCTGGAAATTAAGGTTCCTCTTATCTCAGCTCTGGGGTTACAGGCATGTACCACAACATCCCACCTCTGAACCTGCCTCCCTCTCCTTCTCCCTCTCCCTCTCCCAGCTTGTAGTCTGTTGTGGCATACAATTTTAGTTAAAATACATGAAAATTTCCCCATATACATCTTAAATTGGAAAAGGTAGGATTGTTTTAATAGCCTTTGAAAATAACTGTATGTTTTTATGTTACTCTAACTCTACATAGTAGTTTCTTAACAGTAGAACTGAAGACTAAAACTCAATGAACTCTTCATACTCAATTACAAAAGCCATTGACCTTTTTTGAACTTGGTTGAATTTTTGTACATAATTTCACTCCAATTTGTAGATCAATAAGTAAACTCAGTGAACTACCAATCCTCTATTTTTTCCATGTTTCAAGTATCTAAAAGTACTTGTTGAGCCTGACACTAATGGTTCACACCTGTAATCCTAGCTACTGGAGAGGCTGAGATCTGAGGATTGTGATTCAAAGCTAGTCCGGGCATGAAAGTCTGTGAGACTCTTAATCTTCAATTAACCACCAGAAAACTGAAGTGGAGCTGTGTCTCAAAGTAGTGGAACACTAGTCTTCAGTAAAAGAGGTCAGGGACAGTGCCCAGGCCCTGAGTTCAAGCCCCATAACCAACAACAACAACAAAGGAAAATTTGAGGTTTGTCAAAGTATAAAAAGTAAAATAAATAAAAATCCCATTTGGATTACCAAAGTGCTAGTAATTTACACTTGTAATCCTAGCTTCTCAGGAGGCTGATATCTGGAGGATTGTGGTTTAAAGTCTAGTAGCCTTTCTCTGTAAAGTAACAAGGAAAAAGTCAGGCTGGAGGCATGGCTCAAGTGGTAGAGCAGCAACAGAGCAAGCAAAGCCCCCCTGTATCTCTCCCAAAGTTGGGATTAGTAATAACTAAATTGTAGATAATTATTAGCAACTAGGGAGAATTATTAGCAACTAGGGAGATTTATTTTTTTTAATTTGGTTGACTAGTGGGAGCTTTAATTGAATATTTTTATCATTACAGAAAGAACTGGTTGTCTTCTTGGGCTGTGTTACAGGGTTCATCTTTACTTTTTACCAAAACTCAAGGAAGTAGTACAAGTTGGGTAAGTATTTCTTCTCTGTAGGAAGTTTATACACTTAAGTTATGTGGATAGTATTATGCCTAAATTTCAGGAAGTAATTCTCAAAGTCCTTGTTATATCAAGTGTATATGTAAAAATAAATGAAGGTTTCATAAATATTTGTTTTTATTCTAAGAGAAAGAAGACTAATTAGTTGTATGAAGTTAAGTCTAATTAGTTATGCATAATAAATATGAAGCAAACTGCATAATGGTCATTTATTTGAGAATTACTGATACTAAAAGTTGAAAGTTTGGTATGTAGGCCAAGGCAGGTGGGATAGAGCAGTGTGTTTGAGAAATAGTCATCATCTAATGAGCATTATTTAATGAGGCAGGTTAAAGAAAAAAAAACAAAACTTTAAAAATTTAAAGATGGCAAGAGAATATTCCAGCACTTAATCATTTACAGGATGGTAGCATTTTATTTGATGTTTTCGCTGTAGAACCCCTTGTATAAATCAGAGCTCAGAACATTTTAATGCTGACAAAAGGTGCAGAGTTTTTGTATTTACAGTCTAAAGTTGTGTTATTGTGCTATTATGTGTCAGTAGTGAAACACAGGTTAAAAATCTACTGAGGTAGCCAATTTTGAAATTGTATAATTCTTAGGAGATTAAATTTAGGTATTTAATTATTTGTTTTTTTTGCCTTCAAATGAAATTTTACTAATATTGTTACAAAAATGTAATAATTTCAGGCAGATAACTAAATAAAACATAGTCTTGAGTTTAATTCTCTAAAGACTGAATGGATTTAGAATAAGGTGAAATGCATGGCTCTACAGTGAATTTTTAAATTTTAAGACCTCAGACTATCTTGCTTTACCTATTCACATATATTAAAGAAATGAAAATAAAGTTAAATGACCCAAGTAAAAGCAAGTATTATTATTTCACTAAAAAGCATGTAAGTCTGTATAATGTATTTTAGTTACTACTGCATTCATTAATACCAAAATTTGACAGAAAATAGAAGCTGTTTCTTAATCCTGGAACTAGGGGTATTGGAAAGGATTTGAAAGAATTCTAGTTTTGTTTTTCCCCTCAATTACCAACTATATCTATTGTATGTAAAATGTGTACAGTTTCTACAGTGAACCCTATCTGACCTGAGGAGGAGTCTCAAAGGCTAGCAGAAAATTCCAAAAGACAAAAATCATCTATAGTGAACACATCTGTCCAGGAGCCCTTAGGAAAGTGCTTCATTGAGGCTGGTTTCAAGAGCCATTTTTATTCCTTTGGTGTCCTTCAATTTGAGTTTGATGATTTCTGTTAAGGCGCCATTATTGTAAAAGAATGTGTAGCTTTATTTTTTATTTTTTTATTTATTTATTTTTTTGGTCGGTCCTGGGCCTGAACTCTGGGCCTGGGCGCTGTCCCTCAGCTCTTCAGCTCAAGGCTAGCGCTCTACCACTTGAGCCACAGTGCCACTCCCAGCTTTTTCTGCTTATGTGGTGCCGAGGAATTGAACCCAGGGCTTAATGCATGCAGGGCAAGCGCTCTACCACTGAGCCACCTTCCCAGCCTGAATGTGTAGCTTTAAAAAGCTGGTGGTTCATGCCTGTAATCCTAGCTACACAGTATGCTGAGATCTGAGGATCAAGGTTCAAAGCCAGCGGAGGGAAGGGAAGTCCATGAGATTCTGATCTCCATTTTATCACCAAAAACTCAGCAGTGGAGCTATGGCTCAGTGGTAGAATGTTAGCCTTGAGCTGAAGAGCACAGGGCCAGTGCCTAGACCCAGAGTTCAAGCCTTACAACTTAAACCAAGTTCAAGCCTTACAACCAAAAAAAAATTATATCCATACTGAGTGTAAAAATCTAAGTGATCCACTTGAAGAAATAGCAGGTTCAGATCTTAGCCTCACCTCAGGGCACATGCTTATTGGTGGAATTGCTAAGAAAATGACCTATACTGCTCAAAATTATTTTAAATAATTATCCATGCCTTGTATTTCTTTTTCCTTTTTGCAGAGAATAGATAGAATTGAGTAAATCAGATACACATATGCCACTTGCAATTCCATTTGTAAGGTGAATTTTATGTACATACTCTATCAGCCAAAGCTGTAGTGAGCCTTTCCTTCTCCCTTAGAATAGTTTTCTGAAAAATGCTAGTCATCTACAAGACTATTCATTCAGAAACATGAACATACATGTTTGTTCCTCCCCCTCTCCTTGACCTCATTTCACATCAGAAATGTCTGTAAATATCTATTGTTTGTTCAACTGACATAAAAGCCTTCAGTCCTCTTGGCATTGTGTTAAGCTTGGGAATTTAAAAGTAAATAGCACAGTCTTGGTCTTCATTGTTTACATTGGAGTCAGGAAGACTGGCAAGTGAACAGTTATAATATAACACAACATATGTTGTGTTCCTTCTCAGTTACAGTTTATCATATTTCTTGAGTACTAAAAAACACCCCTTTCCCCCATAAGTATCAGTATTAAAACATTCATTTGTACATGCTTCAACTTTCTAAATATAGTTATTCTTTTAGTCCAGCTAATGCTTTTTTGTGAGGGGTTATCCTATGCATTATAGAGCATCTTAGTAGATGACTCTCACCTTCACCTCTACTTGTGAGTACTAAAAATGTCTCCAGACATTTCCATGTATAGCCAGAGGACAAAATCACATCTGCTCTAGAGGAAGAACCAGTATCCTAGAAGAAGGGAAAAATCAAGCTAGATGGTAAGAGCACTTGAAAGAGATGACTTGGAAAGTGATACCAGAGGACATTGCCCAGTAGGTCACCATGTGGAAGCCCAGAGATTTCAGAACACATGATAGAGGCCCAGATATGAGTCCTTCTTATTACTCTTCAGGTATAATATAAGCTGTGTGTGAATATAAGCTATGAAACTTCAGTTTAAATCTGTAAAGCATCCATCTTAAAAATAAAACATGAATGTATGTAATAACAAAGACAAGATGCTCTGAGCTGGGCATTAGTGGCTGACAACTGTAATGCTAGTTATTGAGGAGGCCATCTGAAGATTGAGATTTGAAGCCTGCCCAGACGGGAAAATACACATGGCTGTTAACCTACATTGAGCCACTAGAAAACTGGAAGTGTGGCTCAAATGATAAAAGCACCCCTCAGCATTGAGTGAAAAAACCAAGGAATAACTGGGCCCTGAGTTCAAACTCGAATACCACCACCTTCCCCCTACCTAAAACAAAACAAGTTCTAGGGCTTTTCCAAAATTGCCTAGTTTAGCTTTGCTTGTGTTGTGTCTGCTCATTGAATTGTATTCTTGTCTATCGAGTTTTGTTGTATTTTTCTTCCCTTGTGTGCCATTTTGCCATTGAGCATTGACATGATCATTTTCTTCCCTTTTCTCATCAAGTCATTTTGCCAACCCGGCTCAATCTCTGAATTCTTGCTTTCGCTGCTTTCTTCCTGGAAAAATACTGTCAGTCATCGGCCTGCTGTCGCATATATAAAGTCTGATCCTGTTTCAGCTGTCACTGTATGTGTTCTTGTTGCATACCCTTTGCTACAATCTATCTCTCTATATATACATATTTTTCTCTGGCCATGAGTAAATTGGTGGGGAAGCCAGGGTATACATGTATTTGTCAATTTGCAAATAAGAACATTATCAAATTTTCCTCTATAGGAGTTAGGCTTTCTATCCACTTGCATCTGAGTGTGTATTATACCCTTACCAAATAGTGCTGTATTTTTTCCTACTCTGATGGTGAAAAAAAGATTTCAGTGTGATTTATGTGCACACACATTCATAGATCTATATACTGTGATATATTTTAGATGCACACACACATGCATATATGTACACACACACTGTGATAGAAGTTGAGCCATTTCCTTTCTGTGAACTAAACTAACTTCTAGGTATTTTTCCATTTTAAAATAGGAATTGTTACTTTATAATAGAGGTAAATACAAGGTAATTTATTTGATTTATTGCTGATATAAAATTAGATTTAATTCTTTGTGAATAAGCATATATGCATGAAAACCACATAAAGATTTTTCCCTTTTTCTAAAATGAAGTTTGGGAGTAATCAGTCCAAACCAGAATTCACAGTGGACCTAAAAGGGGCAACAATTGAGATGGCATCTAAGGATAAATCCAGCAAAAAGAATGTATTTGAGGTAAGACTTTTTTTAAGAATATTCTTGCATCTTGATAAGTCACTTTATATCATTACTTAAGAAGAAAATAGTGGTATAAAATAGGAACTTTGTTTACATGTTACTGATTTTTCAGGCCTTTCATAAATCCTGTCATTCCTCGTGACAATGAAAATGACGTGGCTTGTTTTACCTGCCAAATCTAATGCTACAGATTAAAAATGGGAAGTATTGACATTGGGGAGGCTGTGCATGTTTGAAGACAGGGATGTCTCCTACCTTCCTCTCAGTTTTGCTGGCAAATTAAAACCAGTCTTAAAAAACTAAACAACCGTCACCCTTTGTTATTCAAAACCCTCCACAGTAGTAAGATTTGAAAATCTCTAACAGAGTACGATTGTAGGGTGGTTGACTGGCTTGACCAGCTCTCTAGAAGGATGCATAAAGGATAAGCACTGTTTTATGAAGTAACTCTGCAACCTCATTAGTGGATTGCTGATGGTAAGGGCTCTATGTTCAAATAAGTTCAGCAAATACATGTATACTTAATCCCTATCTCAAAAAAATTACAGTTTGAGGTCTTAAAAGCTTCCTAAGCTTTCTAATCAAGTATTTTCCAAGTTCATAATAAGTAAGTTTTTAAAGTTCATTTGTTTTTAGCACAGTACCTTTCTTGGTATTCCAAGAAATACAAATAATTTCTTTCTTGGTATTTTTTTGTTGTGAAAGTATGTTTGAAGAAATGGCTTCTGAGACTGCTGTTTGGTACACATATTCTTCCACGAAAAGCAAACTCCCTTAGAGAGAAAATGTGAGGATTATTTTTTATAATTGCCTCAACATTTATGCTTAGTCAAGTGTAAGAAACTTGAAAGAGATGATACATCAGTTAATTTTTATACTTCTTGTAAAATAAAATATGTATCCTTATTTCATTTCATCATTTGACACTTAATTTAGGAAAATTTCTGCCCAAAAGATACAATATTTATTGATTGTATCCTGTCCTTATACTTAGCTATTACATTTGCCTAGTAAGTGGGAAATATTGAAAATCTTATCATTTTTTTCTGTTTTCATAGCCACATAGATAAAGTTTTCAAGCTATGTAAAAATGTCTTAGATGTTTATTTCTTTATGAATGTATTTTATTTCAATTCCAGGTCACAACTTTGATATTTGACATACATTTAAGTGATAAACTACAATTTCTGCATTTTTTATTGTATTTCTCTGTTGGCATTGAGATCCTGAACAATTAGTTTAATTGAGATTTTATTATGAAAACAACTTCATATTTTATAAACTATTGTGATACTATTTTACACTATAAAAAAGATATTCCATAGCTGTCTAGTATCTTTCATTGCTATTAATACACAATACTTAATTGGTTGTTTGGTAAACGTTGAATTTTGGTTGAAAGCACTGACTATACTCTTTCCTCGCCCTTTTCCTTTTTCCTAAAGTTGAAGACTCGTCAAGGAACAGAATTGCTAATTCAATCTGATAATGATGCTATTATTAATGACTGGTTTAAAGTTCTTACTAGTACTATCAGTAATCAGGTAAGTGTTTGGCTTCGTTAAAACTTTTATTTCAGAGCTGTTTTAATTTTATAATTGCTTATTTCATATCCAGGCTCCAGTTGATATATGAAAAATCTGTTTCATATATAGACACATACAGAATATATTACTCTATAGAAATGAGAATGACAGTGATCACTCCATCACTGCAGTGACTGTTGACATAGATGATTTATGTTTGCACTTGTATAATGTTTACTGAGTCACTGAGTTTGAAACAGTATTTCTACTAGGTATTCCTCAGAAAAGAAATGGTTCAAGGAGATGGAACAAGTAGTGCATATACTTATTATCTGGCTGAGTGAATGAAATGACAGTTCATAGTGGAATGAAGTCCCAGACAAAACAGTAAAATGATGTAGCTACTCTCTCTTCATTAGTACCCCTTTCTAGTGACATCTGTCTATAGTTTTTCTACCCTGTCCCTTCTGAAAGTATTCAGTACCCTCATGTTACTGGGTCAATTTCGTACTTAACAACCAAAAATACCTTCACATTTGTATTCTGCAACCATGCTTGTAAAAGTATTAATAGGCAGCCCAGCTTATGTACTTTTATTCTTAACCTTTTGCCATATGGGGACATGCCTTCACATGACTAGCATTTATCAGTGACAGAAATGAAAAATGATATGAAAGTTATATCTCTTCTAGCAAATAAGTCCTGAAGCTGTATATAAATACTTATTTTGTAGCTTCTAGCATTATATGGTATTTATGAATTTTATCCCTTTTCATTTATTCCCAAACTGTGGGCAGGCATATATTCATACCACAATAAGAATGATCTTTTAACAGTTTGACTTCTTTAATAATGGCTCTTTGATTGATTAATTGATTGATTGTATCTGTCATGGAGTGTGAACTTGGGGCTTGGGCACTGTCTCTTGGCTTTTTTGTTCAAGGCCAATGCTCTGCCACTTGAGCCACAGCTCTACTTCTGGCTTTTTCTGTGATTAATTGGAGATAAGACTCTCTCATGAGTGGGCACTTTTCCTGCCAGGCCTTGCTTCAAACCAAAATCCTCAGATCTCAGCCTCCTGAGTAGCTAGGATTGAAGGCATGAATCACCAGTGCCCAGCTATTTTTATTTTTAATGTTTTTAATAATGCAGTGGATTGAACTCAGAATCTTCCACATGCCAGACAAGCACTCTACTCCTGAGCTACATCCCCAGCCCTAAATGCCATTGCTTATATGAAACTTCCTAATGTCGAAACCTTTTGTGGCACTCATTAAAATTAATCTAAGCCAAATCTAACTATTCAGATGTACTTTGTACTCTATCCACTGTAGGTTTTCAGCTGTAATTGCAGTAATCCATTCACTTTACCTTGAAAGCATATTATACAGTCAGTTTGATGTGAGTGCCTTGTTCACTGGCCAGATGGCAACATGCAGTCAAGTACTGCACCTTTCTGTGTATAGGTTACAGTGAAAGGTAAAATTGCCAAATACAGATAATGAAACAGTAAATAAAATGTGTTGAGTGTTAAATTGGTATTATGAAAAGACTGATTTTAAGGATCAACCTAGTGGTTGGTCAGAGATGTGTACTGTTTTAAATTGAGACCTGTAGGATCAGGAAATAAGCAGAGGGAAGAGAGAACAATTATTTACTATAACTTTAAAAAATACTGTTTACGAAGTGTCAAAAGATAGGATTGCAAGATGTGCACAATCTCTTAAAGAAAAAGTACAAGGAAAACGGCAAAACTTTTCTTGAGAGACATTAAAGAAAAGCCTAATTAAATGAGAACTATATTGTGTTCACGGACTAAAAGATTGAATCATGTATGAATATAATTTACTTTACAGATTTACGAGATTTTTGAGCCTCATTCAAAATCTAAGTAATTTTTCTGGTAGAACATGATAAACTTACTTCAAAATTATACAGAAATACAAAGGGATAAACAATGTCCAAGACACTTTTAAGTGAGAAAGTAAAAGGACTTCTGTATCATATATTACAACATTTTAAAGCTATATTAATTAATATAGTGTGTTACAATGTAGGAATAGACATCCAAACCTGTGGAATAGAATAAGGAACCTAGAAACAGACTGCCATGCCTGTAGACTATTTATGCCAATTATAACACTGTAGAACCATGAGGAAGAATGAGCTTTTCAGTAAGTAGCGTTAGTGGGATCTCTAAGAAGAAACAGGAGCTAGCCCTTACACAAAAATTTATTTAGATACAAATGGAGTAAAGACCTCAGGATGGAATACAAAGTATTTAGTTTCAAGAATTCGGTCCGGGTTTTAACCTGTAAAAGTTACCTTGGTAGTAACCAGTTGTCAATGAGTTCTAAATTTCTTTTACTTCTTAATCTTCAGGAGTCTGTGAGTAAAAGTCTTTCACTTTTACCACAGCAAATACTGTCATCATAGATAGTGTGATTGTCATATTCATGGGTATAAGTCCTCCTGTCTTGTCACAGAATGTAGGTGATGGTATCTGATAGTGTAGCCTGGCTTTCTAACTGCTGCTAGTGCCACTCAAACATACACTAGATCAAATGGGGCAGGATAGTATTGCCAACAATATACAACTACTTTCCTGTGAGCTACTAGCAGTATTTTGTCTCTCTCTCTCTCTCTTTTTCTTTTTACTTATTTTTTCTTGTCGGTTGTGGGGCTTGAACTCGGGGCCTAGGCGCTGTCCCTGAGCTCTTCAGCTCAAGGCCAGCACTCTACTTCTTGAGCCACCGCGCCACTTCCGGTTTTCTGGTGGTTAATTGGAGATAAGACTCTCAGGTACTTTCCTGCCCTAGCTGGCTTTGAACTGCGATCCTCAGATCTTAGTCTCCTGAGTAGTTGGGATTACAGGTATGAACTACCAGTGCCTGTCTGTCTGTCTCTGTCTCTCTCTCTGTCTCTCTCTCTCTCAATTACATCAAGAGGAAGAAACAGTAAAGATGTATCAAATCTTTTTTCTTTTTTGCAGTACTGATGTTTGAATTCAGGGCCTTAGTCATCCTAGGCAGGCACTGTATTGTTTAAGCTACACCCCAGAGCTCTCAAATCTTTAAATTGAACATACTGTACACTCGCTTTTTCTCCCAAATTCAATCAGAAGTCAATTACTGGTCATTTGGAGAATTATACTACTTCAAATTACGTTATACTAGAAGTAATGTTATTTGGGAAACTTCTCACCAATAGGCAGTAGAAACTGATGAAGCGGTTGAAGAGGAGGTACCAGATTCACCAGGATTAGAAAAGCAGGATAAAGAAAAAGATCAAAAGGAGCTTAAAAAACTTCGTTGTAAGTAGTTATTTTCCTTATTTTGTTAATTGTTTGAGTGAGCATCTTAGTTTTCATAGTGTTTAAATAAGCTTTATGCAACAGCCAATATCTGAAAAAGTTACAATATTAAGTAGTTGCAGCTCAGTACTCCAGTAATCTTTCTTCTTGCAAACTCATTATTGTCATTGTTCAACTTCATAGTTTATATTATATGATAACATTTTTGTCATCATAATTCATATGAATACTGTTCAGGTGTTGTTAAACTTGAAGGGAAAATTGTACATATGGAATCATTTGTAGGTATTTATTGACTGTTTAAAGATTTTACATAAACTCTTAAGAAGTCCATAGTCATGGAATATATTACATTCTGGCCACCAGGCAGCTGTGTCTACACTATGACATCTGTCCATGTGCACAGATACATTTAGCTTGTTACAAATAAGAGTAAGTAACAGCAATTAGATATTGTTCTTTGTTACCATTTAGTGAAAGGGACAGAGCTAAAGCCAGAAGTTTTAAGAAGAGTATTTTCTAATATAAACTATGAAGTGTATTATTGAAATAGGCCATTTGCTGTGACTCTGTACTTTTCAATCTATTTGAATTATAATTCATATGTTTCATAGTTTCTGGTCTTTAGACTGAATGATAGAAAAGACGTTTTTCTCTTATTCTAATGAAGGTTAAGGCTTTTATTGACATTGTTACCATGTAGTAGTGTCAGTAGAAAAATTATTTTTATTCTTTGCCTAATATATTCTTGGTTCTTAGGTTTCCCCAAACACAATTATTTGTAGGAAATACAACTTAGTATTTTTCTGTAGTGCTCCTAAGTCAGTACCAGAGAAGACAATGCAAAACATTTTGCAGGTAGTCCCATTCTTACAGAGTACAGATACTTACTGTGAGAGTTGACTTCAAATATGAGTGTGTTTATTAATGAGACTTGAATAGATAGAGATTTTGTTTTTATGGATTTTCCCTTTTTTTGGTGTTGTTTTGTTTTGTTTTTTGTTTTGTCGGTCATGGGGCTTGAACTCTGGGCGTGAGCACTGTCCTTCAGCTCCTCAGCTCAAGGCTAGCACTCTACCACTTGAGCCATAGTGCCACTTCTGGTTTTCTGGTGGTTTATTGGGGATAAAAGTTTCACTGCCAGCTGGGCGCTGGTGGCTCACGCCTGTAATCCTAGCTACTCAGGAGGCTGAGACCTGAGGATCGCGGTTCAAAGCCAGCCCGGGCAGGAGAGACCGTGAGACTCCTATCTCCAATAAACCACCAGAAAACCAGAAGTGGCGCTGTAGCTCAAGTGGTAGAGTGCTTGCCTTGAGCTGAAGAGCTGAGGGACAGCACTCAGGCCCAGAGTTCAAGCCCCATGACCGACCAAAAAAAAAAAAAAAAAAAAAGTTTCACTGCCTTTCCTGCCCAGGCTGGCTTTGAACTGTGATCCTCGGATCTCAGCCTCCTGAGTAGCTAGGATTACAGGCGTGAACCACCACGCCTGGCTTTTCATGGATTTTCTGTAGTCATTTTACTTTTTAAAATGATGGAGATTCAAAAATATTAGTAGAATCACTTATGAAATAATATTAAAATCTGATTACATAAGGACATCATGATATCAACAGTGAAGGCATAGCAGTAGTTTTTAGTGATAAAAATAAAAATTTTGCTATAAGCTGTGTCTCTGTTCATTTTCTTTATCGCATATCTTCTTTAAACTACATTAAAGATAGAATAATTTGTACTGTGATTTTGACATAGGAAATTAAAATGTTTTGAATTCTCTATGGAAAACTTCTATCAGAAAAAATTTTTATTTTATGAAATGCCTAATATCTATTTTTTTAAGCCATGAAAGTATCTAGCATAGATTCTTCAGAGCAGAAAAAAACCAAGAAAAATTTAAAGAAGTTTCTTACCCGACGCCCTACTTTGCAAGCTGTTCGTGAAAAAGGTTATATAAAAGGTAGGTAGGTGAAGTGATTTTTATAATGCATGTTATGCAAAACCAGAAATAAGATGTTTGGAATTGAAATTACTAAATATCCTGTTTGGAAATTTCTTGTTTGTAAAAATGTTGCAATTTTATAATCATAGAATTTTCAAGTACAGTGATTATAAGATATTAGAATAATTAACATTTTTAAAATTTACATACAAACTTCACTTTAAATGTCATACAGAAATAAATGCCAAACAGTTTTAGAAACCCTGTATCTGAGAATGACAAGATATAAAGAGCTTTGGTTTTGTTATGTAAATATCAGAAGTATAAATTTTTTATTAAGATGCATTATATTGATAAACTACTTTGTTAAATATGAACTCTTTTGTACAGCTCCTTAAAGATAATTAAAAAATAAATTGACAATGTAGAATAAAAGAAAGAGTGAACTAATCTTGACTACTTTATTAATTTCATTATTTTGTATATTTTTTTCATTTATAAGTACCATGTGCACTAACAAGATCTTTTTAAATAGGAAAGCATTCTTTATAATCATTTATGCCTACGTATGCCTGTAGTTTTTGTGAATGTGTTAATTCTCAAGATAAAAACTTCTTAAGTTCAAAATAGTGATATCCAGAAATAACGATAAAAATAATATTATAAGATGAACTGTAAACATAATATATTATAAGATGTACTATTTGCATCTGATTATGAGGTTTCTACCAAAAGCTATCACCAGAACATCTGCTTGTAAAAACATCTAAATTAAAATACAAAAATGATTCTCATTCAAAAGACATTTAAGGACTGCTGATTATCATCCTTAAAAATTACATATCAACAAGTCTTCTTGAATAAAGCACATGAAGTGGTATATCTAGCTTAGAGCCTTTTATTGCGGGGGATGGGGGGTGGTCCGGTTGTGGGCCTGAACTCTGGGCTTGAGTGCTGTCCCTCAGCTCTTCAGCTCAAGGCCAGCACTCTACCACTTGAGCCACAGCACCTCTTCCGGATTTTCTTTTTTTTCTGCTTATGTGATGCTGAGGAATGGAACCCAGGGCCTCATGAATGGAACGCAAGTGCTCTACCACTGAGCCACTTCCCAGCCCCACTTAGAGCCTTTAAAAAACAAAAGACTGACAATAAGTTAATAGACATTGTTATTAATTTATCACTTTCACTGAGAAAAAATAAGCCATTGTTGCCAGGTACCAGTGGCTCATGCCTGTAATCAAGCTACTCAGAAGGCTGGGTCAAGGTTCAAAGCCACCCATGTAATTGTAGCCCCTCTGTACAGTATGTTCTCAAATAAAATAAAATTAAATTAAAAAAAAAAAAAAGGTTCAAAGCCAGTCCAGGCAGAAAAGTCAGTGAGAGTCTTAACTACCATTAACCACCAGAAAATTAGAAGTAGCACTGTAGCTCAAAATGGTAGAGCACTAGCCTTGAGAGAGAGAAGTCAGGGACAGCACCCAGACCCTTAGTTCAAGCCCTATAACCAACATACACACACACACACACACACACACACACTCACTTTATGAGGTTATTCATCACTTCAAATAATTTTGCTTGTTTTCCTGAGTAATTAGCATTGATGTATAATTTCTATTTTTTTAAATTTTTTTTTTTAACCAGGGCTGAGAACCGAACCCAGGGCCTTGCACACGCCAGGCGGGCGCCCTTCCGCTGGGCTAAACCCCCAGCCCCTTGATTTATAATTTCTAAACTGTTGGAAAAGGATTAGTGGAACAGTTTTTGAAGTATATTTCTTGGAATTAAGTGTCAGCACGTGGTGGGAGTGTTTGTTTTCATAGTGTTCAAAATGTTTGGATTTTTAAGAGCTAGACATGAGCATAGGAGCCCATCAATACCCATTTGCCTTCAAGAACTGCAAGGTCCGTCTCTAATGGAACTGGTACTAAAGTGGGACGTCAGACAAGATTGAAGCAGTACCAAGTGCTGTGAATCTAAGGTAGTAATAAAAAAGAAGTGACTAGAATTGAATTATTTTAGATAAACATAGTTACTGATAAAGAGGTGACGTTTTAGCTGAGAACCAGGAGTAAAGAAGAAATCGTTCTCTGCAGAGGACATACAAAGACTCTCCAGCATGAGTGAGTTGTATTCATGGAGTTTTGTAAGAAGCAT
Organism: Dipodomys merriami; assembly: GCF_024711535.1. Taxonomy (NCBI): domain Eukaryota; kingdom Metazoa; phylum Chordata; class Mammalia; order Rodentia; family Heteromyidae; genus Dipodomys; species Dipodomys merriami. The sequence goes on along the minus strand of NW_027205459.1, from coordinate 763,869 downwards.
TATTTGAAGTGAAATTGGACAAGTAGGGTGCTGTGCTGACCAAATAAGACATAGGTCATGGGAAACAGTGTGAGATACCACTGCACATGTTCTAGTGCACTTAGCCATTTAGCTCATTTAGTCAAATGAACTACATTTTAAGCAAGTGGTTCATCTAAAACAAACTCTCTTTCAGATCAGGTATTTGGATCTAATCTTGCTAATCTGTGTCAGAGAGAGAACGTCACAGTGCCAAAATTTGTGAAGTTATGCATTGAACACGTTGAAGAACATGGTAAGACAGTTTTTTTTGGGGGGGGGGGGTGTTGGTCATGGGGCTTGAACTGTAGGCCTGGGTACTGTCCCTGAGCTTGTCAGCCCAAGGCGAGCACTCTACCACTTGAGCCACAGCGCCATTTCCAACAGTTTTTTATTTTTTATTTTTCTAGCAAGCCAAACCCAAACTCTTTCTTTTGCCATCAAAATATGTAGGGTTTTTGAGATTTTGAGGGAGACCATCAAAAGTTCATTGTGATTCTAAGATTTTCTTTTTAAAGTATCTTGTTTATTAAAAAAAACAACAAAACATATGAGTAGTTAAGTGTATGGAATTTCTGGAAGCCACTTGGAGTTGCCTGTTGCTTAAAATACAAACAGCAGCAATTTTGAGGAGATTACATTTTCTTACTAAGAGAATGTTCTGTAATAAAATTGAGATGATATTTTAAAGTTGTTAAATCAGCTAATATTTCTAAATAGAGAAATCTTTCTTGTGTTTCCTGAAAATGAGACATTAATTTTTATTTTGTTGAACTTAAAAATTTATAGTATTTATGCTAGTATGTATGAATTAACAGTATAATAACATTAACTTGTACCTATCTAATTAGAAATATTTTGTAAAAATGAGAAAATACTTTTAAGTTATTGTAATTTCTGCCAGTTTTAGATTCTTTTTTACTTTTTTCCATTAACTTTTTTTTTGTCAGTATGACAGTAAAGACACCATACTGTTTATCTTTATTCGTAAGGAGCTAAATGAATAGCCGTTAGAGATACTGTGCTTTGTTAAATTAAAGGCATTGTATACTTACCCCAGCACTATAGTTTTATAAGATTAATTTATCATAAACATTTACTATGATACCTTAGAGGAAAGTTCTTCAGATGTGATTTTACATTGTAAAATTCTATGCAAAATTATGGATCAGTTGATTTATATTGCTTCTTTTGCTTTTTAAAGTTATCTCCAGGTATTTGCAGAGGTTTACCTTTAAATTGTTAGTATTTTATGTTTCAAGAGATGTTTTCCTTGACCTAACCCACAGTAACCCACAGTCAGTGTGATAAACAAAATGGAGTTATTGCTGCTTATTAAGCAGAATTGAGAGTGACTTGTCATCCATCTCTTCCTGCTAAGAGTCTTAGCCATAAAAAGCCATTTGATTTTAGGCTAAGGCTAATGAGTGAGAATTCTGTAGCCAGGTGTGACAGTAAGTGCCTCTAGTCCCAGTGATTTGAGTGACTTCTGAAACAAGAGGTTTGCTTGAGCTCCTGCCTTCAACATAGACATTTCTAAAAAAGAATAATGGGTAGGGGAGGGGAAACACCTTTTAAAAAAAGCCAAAGTGTTTTTGTTTGTTTTTTCTCTAGCCCTGGGGTATGAACTCAGAGCCTGGGTGCTGAGCTTCTTTTGCTCAAGGCTAGCATTCTACCACTTGAATCAGAGTGCCACTTCCAGCCTTTTCTGAATAGTTTATTGGAGATAAGAGTCTCATAGTGGGAAGTGGCACAGTGGCTCAAGTGGTAGAGAGCTAGCCTTGAACTGAAGAGCTGAGTGACAGTGTCCAGGCCCAGAGTTCAAGGCCCATGACCCACCCAACAAAACAAAACAACAAAAAAATAAAACTAGAGGAGTCTCAATGTCTTCCCTGCCCTTCCTGTCTTTGAACCCTGATTCTCAGGTAGCTAGGATTACAGGTGTGAACCATGAGTGTCAGGCTCAACAAATACTTTTAAATGTACAATGTTGTTGTTATCTCTTAGGTCTGGATGTTGATGGGATCTATAGAGTAAGTGGCAATCTTGCAGTGATCCAGAAGCTGAGATTTGCAGTCAATCATGGTAAGATTATACTCTCTTGTGATATCCAATGTGTTACTTGTAATCTTTAGAATTGGTTTAAAGTAACTTGAAATATCCTGTTCCTACTTATTTTCAGATGAGAAATTGGATCTGAATGATAGCAAGTGGGAAGACATTCATGTTATCACTGGAGCACTCAAAATGTTTTTTCGAGAACTACCAGAACCCCTCTTTACATTTAATCATTTTAATGATTTTGTTAATGCAATTAGTAAGTATAATGTTTCTCTATAAAATGGCTTGTTTTTTAGTGGGTTGTTTTATTCCAGAAATTCTAAATGTGACCACAAGATGTCACTGTATATTATGAAATCTCAGCTTCCAAACCATGTCATTGCTTTCAGTTTCATAAGCATTTGCTGCAAGTTGAAATCTTTTTTTCAGAACAAGAACCAAGACAACGTGTTGCTGCTGTTAAGGACTTAATCAGACAGTTGCCAAAGCCAAATCAAGACACAATGCAGATTCTTTTTAGACACCTCAAAAGGTAAGAGAACTGCAGGCTTAGGAGCTATGATGTGATGTAACATACTGGGAGGCCCACAAGCGCCACCCACATGCAGATTTGGTTCCCAGTTGGGCCACTTGATGTCTTTGTAACTTAAAAAGATGTTCAACTTCCTGTAGCTTTGGTTTCTTATAGATAAAGGGGGTTGGTATTAAAGCAGGTTATTAAATGCAAAATATTTATATAGTGATTAGCAAGCACATGGTAAGTATGCAAAAATTGTCACTTAATTAGTATGAAGATGAAATTATTAATTAGAGAATATTATTACCCTAAAAAAAGCCATCATAGCTCTAGGTTATCATGGCTACTTAAGTAACTGATTTTTGTTCATCTTATTCTAAGAATAGTAGAATACTAAAATGACAACAATTAGAAAATTAACATAAACTTAATATTTAATAAAAATGTTTTCCTCATAAACTGGAATTGTAACATATTCAAGACTGTGTCTCTGTCCAGTCTTTAAAATTAAGCTGAAATGTCATGTGTTTAAAGTTTGTTAAAGGATATCTATATATATCTAGGCCTCTCAGCTGTGTTTATACAAAGCGACTTCAATGTAGCATGCAGGTGGAATTCTACGTGTTTAAAAAGTTTGGTGCAACCTAGCACAGTGATTATTTTTGTTTTCTAAATGCAGACTTAATGTTTATAATACAATTTGAAATTTTTTTCTGTATTTTTTATTTTCTCTTGTTTTTTCTCTTTAGAGTTGTAGAAAATGGAGAGAAAAATCGAATGACTTACCAGAGTATAGCAATTGTTTTTGGTCCCACTCTGTTAAAACCAGAAAAAGAGACTGGCAATATAGCGGTTCATACTGTGTACCAAAATCAAATTGTAGAACTAATTCTGCTGGAATTAAGTGCCATCTTTGGACGTTGATTCTTATGGAAGACAACCTGTGGAAGAGAAGCTGTATTTCATCAGATTTCAAATTTTTATGTACGATGTATTTTGTTTTGGACCAAGCAGTGACTCTTTGATTTTGCACTTTTTTTTAATTTGAGGGATCATACAGGAAGGGGAGAATGAAGATGTCTGCTAGGCCCTCATATTTGCTGCTTTGTTTCAAGGTGATATGATTGTGTAGTTTTGGATCCATTTTATCTGAATGTGTGCATTTAATACTCTGAATTTCAGTACAAATTAAAGCTCAGATTTCTAACCTGTCATACACACTGGATCATTTGGTAAGAAAAGCTACATTTTTCCCCCCTCAAACTGGATAATGTAGAATTTCTTCTCTTGATCTGTAAGTTCTTCACTTGGTAGAAGAGTACTTAATATCAGTTACTTTGAAACATACTTGGGCATTTAAAACAAAATGAAGTATATTCATTCTGAAACCTGTGTATTTCTTTTTCAGGGTTTCTGCATGCAGTAGCAGTCTTAAGTGCTAAAATTCATTATAATCCAGACATAATCCCATTGGATGAAGGCTTGCTGTCTGTCTTGTATTGCACAGCATCCTTACTGGGATATCTTAGTTGCTTGTTTGGGCAGCACACTAATATTACCTAAAACACTGTGATTTACTGGAGTTTTACTTAGATAAGTCAGTTCAGGGTATTTGAGAACTGTCTTGGTAAACTGAATTGTAACTAACAATCCTAATTATATCTAGTGCCATATTGAGTTCTTGGTATCACCCTGTGGAAATGGACATTATTTGATGTAAATAGCTAAAGACTTAATGTCCTTTAGCTTATGTATATAATTGTGTTGTATAGTTTCAGAGCACATTCTAACTCTACATTTCTAATCATGATATTGGTAATATTTTCCATGAATATTAGGTTTCCTCCAGAAATAGGCTGATATTTGAGAAAATTAACAATGTGCACTTTTAGATTTTAATTACCTTTACAAGCAGATCACTGTAATATGAATGGTACTAGAAAAAAAGCTGAATATACTTGCTAAGTGATAAATGCACTACAAGAGGAACCTTTTAGATCATAATATTTAATATGTATAGAAAACATTAGAAAAAATATTACAGAGTCCTAACTCCAGTTTGAATAGTGGAAATCCACATGTATATTAGATAGATATTGGGTGGAAAATGATGTTGTTAAAATTGAGAATTTCCTTTTACATTACTAATGTAGATTGATTTGTACAATAAAACAGGGTTTGGAAGGTTTTGTTACAGGGAGCATGGTCTGTTGAAAATTTTTTAAATGTATTTTTCTAGATTAACTACTGTATATGAAATGTCTAATCTAATAAAAAAACTATAAGAAGCTTAGAGATTTTCCCATTAGTGATATGCATTTTGGCTCTTAATTTTTTTGTTTACTGTCATTTTCTTACATCTCATTTTTTTAAAATAGTTAACTGAACCCAGTGTTTCCTCTGGCAAATACATTTTCCTTAATTCATATCTTTTCTGTTCCTTTCCATGTCAACACCTCCCTGTGCCCAACACACTTTATTTTTCTTTAAATTTCTTTATCAGTATTTGAGAATGATTTGTGTCCACTATTCTTTTTCCCTTGGATTGCATTTATAATTTATAGATTGCCTTCCTTAGGAACAACTATCTTTGTATAATCTGTCTAAAAAATTTCTAAGTTGTGGTTAAGATACTGTATTTGTTGTTGTGATACTGTTAAATAGATATCAGACCAAACTACTTGACAGCTAAAGCAGATTGTTTCAAGTGGGGAGAAAAAGTCCCAAATCAGAATGTGTGTGTTTGCTTAAAGATGTCATTTATAACACAGTATGCTTTAGGACTGCCTGTTTCTTGATTGTATACCAGGAAAACAATTAGATTTAAATCTGTGATGTTCTTTCTCTTGGTGGTCATGAACATATCAAAGATTAAAATTGTCCTGTGCTCCTTGTTTCAAAGTACATATGTGTGTATGTGAAGTCTTAAATGTTTCATTGGTCTACAGCTAGTCATTTTATTGTAATATTATATGTACAATGAGATCTGTGTCTTGTGTTTTCATCCTTTGTGAATTAAAAAAAACTCACTTGTTTTTGTAATAACAAAACCAGTAATATTTTCCTGTCTTGGCAGCCTGATTTTTAGTAGAAAACATATTAAAAGCTAAAAATAAATCATCAGTGGAATTTCATTTACCAATAGGCCTTCTTCAAAATACCATTTAAAAATTGAAACAAAAATAGTTTAAATATACTAGTACAATTAGAATTAAAGAAAAATATTTACTTTGAAATTTTATAGCAATAGGAACTTTTACTTTTTCTTCTGGAGAATGTAATTATGAAATCTCTGAAAAAAATGATACAAATGTGTAAATTTTTAAATTCTTGTTTGAAAAGAACAAATGGAATAAGTCAGCCAAACTTTGGGCTTAGGGGCAGATAGGCCATATGTGTGTTTATAACAGATATACCAATCCCCACATATATGGATATAAAATGTATATTTATGCCATAGAAGTGAATAACCCATATCACTTACATATAAGTAAAAAAAAACCATCAATAATACAATAATAATGGGAATAACAGGTGCCTGGAGACCTTTGTACTATCTTAGTTTCACATGAATCTTTGCAAGCCCATAGTGTTGGATATTAAGTTAGAAGTAGGAGAAAATACTACTCCAAAGTCACGTCATGTGAAATGATTTCCAAATCATGGAAGAGGCTTCTAATTAAACTTTTAATGTAAACATGTAGTTTCCCCGGGATATTGATTCCTCAAACATCTTTATGCATTTTTTAAAGAATATTCAGAGGAGTCTACAACATGTTATTTTAATAAAGAAGAAAATAAAAATACTGAAATGGGTTTTAATGATCTAGTCAAAGTCAAAAAGTTCTTCTTACATCTGTATCTAAGGTTGGATCTGGTGAGGAAATAGGCTTTGTGGAGTTTTCTCTCTTGAATTCCAGCCATCGGCTCTGATGGGTTCTTGTTTATAGCATACACCTCTCCAGTGTGTTGCTAGAGAAGGCATTGAATGGGCACTTGGGCCTGTATTGCATTGCTGGAGGTGGGGCATGGCTTTCTCTTTGTTGTTGTTTTAAACTATGCCAGTGTAACTAGTGTAGTCCTCTTAAATGTAACGGTGTGAGATTAAAAAACAAAACAAAAAACAAGCAAACCGTTGCAAACCAAACCAATAGTCTCAAAATAACAGTGTATTTGAGTCTATTCAAAAATTTCAAGCTGTAAACTCAGGCCATGTGGAGTGTGACTTAGTATTCCAGAGAAGAGGGAGGCACAGAATGCGTAATGAGACATTCTGTAACTGCTAAGACAAGGGACGTCTCCCAAAGAATCTCAATTAGTCTTCTCAACTGAAGTTCTGCCGGCCAGGGGTGGCGGTAAGTAGACTCAGCTGGATTGAGCTTTTACAAATTGGCCCTATGTGACTATGGCACTTAAATGAACTCTTTCATTTCCTTCATTGCTTTCCTTCTCTCACAGGAAAAAAAAAGAAAGGGAGGAAAAAGCATTTTAGTAATACACTCATAATCAGAGCACTTACAAACAAGGTAATTGTTTTAACCAAACACTACAATACATACTCAAAAAAATGTTGGTTTGTTATTTTCGCTTTCTCGTTGACCTTCACTTTTATTTTCTGTCCTCAGTGTTTTCAGAAAAGCAGTTTTTGGTAAAAATGCTCAATTATTGATACTGATAAGCAATTTTTTCAGGTGGTTCTGATATGGCTTGTAGGGCAAGCTTGTAATATTGTCATGAATCTTATAATGTTGATGGAATTTGTAGGAGTATCAGAATGACATGGTGCTGAAGAAAGTGTTATCAACAGCATTCGTAGAGGGACAGATCAAAACCACCACAAGGTCATGGTAAAGTGACCTAGAATAATATGTATAAACTTACTTTTTCCCTTGGGCATTTTGGAAATTTATATTTCCGTGAGAATTGGTATCTTAGATGCTCTTGTAAACCATAGTCTTGATTGTGACCAATTTGAGTACAATGGCATCCTGTGTTCACAGATTTATTCTAAGACCTATGCTAAAAATAACCAGCGAAAAATAGTTGGGAGCATAGCTCAGCTGTACCCCAGCCTAGCAATATTAAGGCCCTGAGCTCAAACCCTCGTACTGTCAATAATTTAGTTTACTGAGGGGTGTTAATACACTAGAACCCTCATGACAATAGATTTCCCTGTTGGTGAGAACATAAAATAGTATAGCCTTTAAGGGATACTATATGGTGTTTTTTCCACTGAAAGTTTTTTCAGTTCAAAATCTTTAGCTCCCTGATCACAACCACATTTCAGATACTCAGTGAATACGGAGTTAATGCCTGCCAAATTGGATGGAACAGCAACTATCACTTCTATGCTCAGAATTTTTTTTTTTTTTTTTTTGGTCATGAGGCTTAAACTCGGCCTGGGTGCTGTCCCTGAACTCTTCAGTTCAAGGCTAGTGCTCTGCTACTTGAGACACAGCGCCACTTCTGGTTTTCTGAGTGGTTTATTGGAGATAAGAGTCTCACAGACTTTTCCTTCCTCAGGCTGGCTTTGAACCACTATCCTCAGATCTCAGCCTCCTGAGTAGCTAGGATTACAGGCATGAGCCACCTGCGCCTGGCTGCTCAGAAAATTATTATGAGGAATAAGTGAGAAATGAAAAAAATTTTTTAAATGAAAGATGTAAAACATACATTGTTCTATAATTGTCCCCCCCCCCTCCATAGTTGTCTCAAATACACAACCCCAGAAGAATTTGAAGAGAGGAAGATCTTTTCATTAGGCCTGCCAAATTTGGGATTTTTGTCGTACTTGTGCCCATATTGGGGCTGCGAAGTATGCTAAGTGTGATTTAGCTTGCAGTTAGACCTGTGTCAAAATGGTTGCAATTTGGCCAAATCTAGTTTGCAAATTGTAGCTTGAAAGAAGTGTTTTCCCATTGTTCTTTGGGTGGCAATGCTGTGCTGCGAATTAACATTTTTTGAAGCTTGTGTCACAATGTTCTTGCTGCTAAAGCTTAGAAACTCATGGGAAAGATTTTTGAAAAGTCTTATTTTAGAGACTCTGTCTAAACAATTAAAGAATGGTTATAATTGGAGTTTTCTCTTGGGTTCCAAGCTACTTACCTTTGTATTTAGGTTTTTAATACACATTGGTAATGACATCCTAGTGAAGATCTTGGAGAACTGACATAAGTTCTCTTAGTGTCCCCAGTTTACAGGCCTGCTGCTTAGGGATGGGCTCTGCCTCTGCCCACTGCACCTTGGGGAAACAGTAAAACCTTGCCCACTGCCGTCATCTGGACGAGTGATCAGGGGTACATGAAGACCTGACTGTTAAGGACACTATCTCCCAGGTGGACTGGCAACTTCCAGTAGAATAAATACCTAGAAGAAACTAGATTGCCCTGTGCTTCTAAAAATTGATAAGTAATTGTACAAATGGCTAGCTAAAGTCATTGCAATTGATTTGAAAGGGAAGCAAATGGCATGTCACATTACATGAATGTGTCAGGATGGTTCTTGGGATTACAGATGTCAGACCATAGCTATCTCTAGGAGTGGCTTGTAGCCAGGCACTGGTGGCTCACGCCTGTAATCCTAGCTACTCAGGAGGCTGAGATCTGAGGATTGAGGTTCAAAGCCAGCCCAGGCAGGAGAGACTGTGAAACTCCTATCTCCAATAAACCACCAGAAAACCGGAAGTGGCGCTGTAGCTCAAGTGGTAGAGCACTCGCCTTGAGCTGAAGAGCTGAGGGACAGCGCCCAGGCCCAGAGTTCAAGCCCCACGACCAACAAAAAAAAAAAAAAAAAAAAAAAGAAATGACTGACTTGTAGATAGTGCACACAGCCTGGTAGGACATTTGGGGGAATGGAAACAGAGGACGTCATCTAAGGCTTCCTTAAGGTTGTAAATGAATAGTATGGACAACAGTCATCCCCAAAACTATTGGATCTGAAATCATACCTTCCACAATTCTTTAAAGAGGAATTATTTAAAGGCTAGGTGCCAGTGGTTCACACCTGTAATTCCAGCTGCTCAGGAGGCTGAGATCTGAGGATTGTGGTTCAAAGCCAGCAACTGCAGGAAAGTCCTTACGACTTCTTATCTCCAACTAGCTACCAGCAGGGTAAACTGGAGCTGTGGCTCAAGTGGTAGAGCACTATCCTTGAGCAAAAGAGCTCAAGGACAGTGTCCAGGCTCTGAGTTCAAATTCCAGAACCAACACCTCCTCCCCACCAAAAATTATATAAAGGACTGATGAGACTTGACCTGAAACTAGTGAGGGTGCTGAAGGACACATTTCTCTGGGTGCTGGTGGCTCACATCTGTGATTGTAGCTATTCAGGAGGCTGAGATCTGAGTAATATGGTTCAATGCCAGCCTGGGCAAGGAAAGGCTGTGCAACTCTTCAATTAACCCCCCAAAAGCTGGAAGTGGAGCTGTGGCTCAAGTAGTAGAGTGCTATCCTTGAGCACAAAGAGGCTCAAGGTCAGTGCCCAGGCCCTGAGTTCAAGTCCCACAACTGACAAAGAAGACACACTTGGTGGCTGGGGAGCAGATCTTGACAATTGCCACAAGTCTGTAACAATATTTTCATACACATATATAATGTATTTTGATCATAATCATACTTCATTCCCCTGTATCTACACTTCTCAAGACATCTGTCCATTTGGGTAAAGGCACTGGACAAATGCCTTACAGTTATCAGGAAATAAGGTTCCATTGTAAAAGAGAAAACAGTCTACTCCACACACATTCAATGTGGCCTCAAAGAAAATTTCCCACTCCACCAGGACAGCATATCAGGAAATCAGATTGTGCTAAACCCCCACACAGGCTTCAAAGTTTCTTGAAAATAGTTTCCTGAATCTAAACACAACCAACAGCTGGCCAGATTCGCTGGCCAGACCCTGTAGCTCAGGTGTGTCATGCAGACCTGAGAAGATTTTAAGCCTTCCAAGCAGGTCCAATCCTAAATTCCTCCATAGAGGAAACCTGGCAGCAGCCTCTGCTGATGGAGAAAATACTCAATGAAACACATTCATTTAAATCTCAGCCTTTCTAGTTCCACCCTAAGTTCACTCATCTTTTCAGTGTGGGGTAACCCAGGTTTTATCTTACTTGTCTTTAACATTACTTCCCAAACCAGGTATTACTAGCATGTAGTCTTTCCAGCCTGAGATTGAGCCAAGAGGTAGGATATATTTCTACAAGATTGGACAGTGGGTCTAGAGATTGACAGAACTTGTAGTTCTTGCTGAAGTGAAGTGAGGAGGGTTGTTAAGGCAGAAGAACCATTGATGGCCTTGGTGAGACACAGTTTGGATAGATGAAGCCTGGCTCTAAGCAGATGCGTCATCCTGGCATGAAGCAGTTCTGTGTTTGATGTGTGTTTCAGTCTAAAGCGTCAGGGAAGGAATGGATTTCACAATTGCAGTAGTGGTGTTTTCTGTATTAAGATTGTGTGGAAAGGTTTCTGAAAAGATGGTGATGATACAGCCTTACTTTCAAGTTCCTACATTAAAACAACAATTCAGTGATATTGCTAACAAACTCTAGTACCAGTCTGTGCCTTGGATGGTTTCTGTGAGAGAAACGGAAGCAGTGGGCATGGCAGCTGATGACTCTGAGGATAGAAGAACCCATTACCATTAGTTTAGCCCATAGGAATAGTAACTTAGCAGCAGAGCTCACTTTTAGGATAAAACCCTAGAGTGAGGGAAAGTTGCTGGGAGTGGAACAGAGTGGAGCCAGTATACAAAAGAGAATGCCTCAATTTAGGAGGCTGAGACCTGACTCTTACCTCCAATAAATAACAAAAAGGGGAAAGTGGAGTGTGTGACAGGCTTAAGTAGTTGAGCACCAACTATGAATGAAAAATCCAAGGGAGAGTGCCCTGACCCTGAGTTCAAATGTCATCACTGGCACAAAAAAGGGAGGAGGGAACGTAGAGCCAGGAAATCCCCCAAAGGCAAATTGCTATACTTTTAAAATAGCTGCTTAAGCAATGTAAAGATGATAAAAATCAACAATGCTTTCTAAAAAGATCCAAAAGAGAACACTTTTAAAATAAAACATGTATTTTTTTTAAAAATTAAAAAGTGACCTTGAAGAAAGGAAAACAATAGAATTATACAAAACTAAGGGAAGCAAAAAATAAACAGCTAATAATTCAAGTACATTTTCCTGAAAGTAAAAAAGAAATTGTATTGAAAGAATTCTAATAACTATTATCAACATAAAACAACCAAATGCCAAACAGTCAAGCAAAATTATTGTTCTACAAATGTGGATAGGAATGTGAGGAAGAAACGGAAAAGCAAAGGAAGGGGTGATATTGTCCACAAGGAACTGCACCTCTTTGTACAACTCAGTAATAATAAATAGAAGCAGGACCAGGCCAGGTGCCCATTCCTGTAATTCAAGTTACTCAGAAGATAGAGATCAGGAGGATTGTAGTTTAAGTTCAGCCCAGAGAAAAAGTTAATGAGACCATCTCAGTTGAGAAGCTTGGCATGATGTTATGTATTTGTAACAGCAGATAAATATAGTCATACAAGCCCTTCAGTCAGAAGCCAGCCCTAGGCAAAAACGCAAGATGCTATCCAAAAATAAAGCAAGAAGGGTCAGATGTCTGTGGCTCACACCTATACTCCTAGCTACTCAGGAGGCTGAGATCAGAAGATCACAGCTCAAAGCCAGCCCAGGCAGAAAAGTCTGTGAAACTCTTACCTCCAATTAACCATCCAAAAAGTCCCAAAGTGGAGCTGTGGCTCAAGTGGTAGAGCACTACCCTTGAGGGGGAAAAATGGGGGGGGGCAGTTCCCAGATCCTGAGGACTGGCACACAAATACATGTGTGCAGCACACATGCGTGCATGCACACACACACAGAGTAAAGCAAAAGAACTTTTGGCATGGCTCAAATGGCAAAACACCTGCCTAGCAAGCTTGAGGCCCTGACTCCAAACCCCATTCCTAAAAGAAAAAAAGAAAAGAAATGGAAGTATAATTTTGGGGCATCTGTTTGAAAAAGACTTTTGACTTGCAAGGGAAAGTATCAGCATTTTCAACACCAATAGCACCAATGTGTCTGGTAGAAATGAAATAAATAAGAGTTCTAAGGAAGCAAAATTGGCCAGTAGTTTTTCTAGTTTTAGAGAAAAAACAAAGCCCTGAATTTTAAATATAGGACAAACATTATCTACATGTAAGATAATACTACTATTACAGAACCACAACTAAATATCTTAGAGACCTCAATCTGAAAACTGATGATTGATGTGTTAACTTCATGTTATCATAATAAAACATGAGGCAGTTTAACAGAAAAGTTATTCTGGTTCTAGGGTTTCTAGTCTAGTCTCTAGCAGAGGCTGTAGATCCTGGCAGGAGCAGGTGACAAAGGAAACCACTTCTATCTACAGCCAGGAAGCAGAGAGGTCAGGTGTGGGTTCCCACAATAGGTGCTCCCCAGTGACCCAAGGACCTTCTTTCTAGACCCCAGTTTTCTCTCAGTGATTTTACTTCTGCTCAAAGTGCCACCCTGGGGACCAAGCAGCCCCCTCTATAGGACACATCCAAAGCATAAGCTCCATGTTCTTGAGCTAAACATCCTTCAGATATTGTAGAGACTTACAAAAAGAACTACAACAGTAGACACACAAATCAGTGGTAGAGTGCTTATGTAGCATGGCTGAGGCCCTGGGTTCCAGCCTTAACTCTGAAAGGAGAGGAGGAGGTAGAGGGGGAGGAGGAGAAGGAGGAGGGGAGGGGGAGAGGGGAGGGAGAGGGGGAAGAGGAGGAGGAGGATATTCATCTACTGGTGAATATCAATTAGGATCTAACATTTTAAAAATTTTTTGTTATTATAAAGGTGATATACAGAGGGGTTACAGTTACATAAGTCAGGTAATGAGCACATTTCTTTTGAGACAATGTCAACGCTTCCCTCTCTTCCTGTTTTTTCCTGTCATTTCCCACCCACAAGTTGTATGGTGCATTTTAACAGTGTGCGATGAGTACCACTGTTGCATTTGTTCACCCTTTGTCCATTTCTGTGTCCCCCTTATATTCCCAAAGACAGATAAATAAACAAATGGAACAAAAAGGAAAGAAAAAAACAGCAAAAAAGAAAACCCTCTTTTTTTTTTTCCATTTCCTGGAGTTAATTTTGATGTTTATTATTTTGTATGATCAAAATGCCTTTTTATTCCTCTCCTAAGAGTATTCTCCTTTGGTCTCACTGTGTGAATACCTAGAGACCTGTATAATTTATTATAGGACCTAACAAAATTAGATTTAAATGTAATAGATTAATAGGAAAGACAAGTTGCATGATACCTAAGAAAGACAATCATTTGCAAAGAAGCGCGTGATTCTCAGAGCTGGAAGCTTGATAGCACGGAAGTGAAGTGAAAAGGAAGTCTGAAGTACTTCCGATTATCACATGGTGCCGCCCACCCACTTGGAAGACTGGAGTCACGTGTACTTATTACATACAGATTATATAGCATGCAGAGAAATGACCATAACATTCAGAACATTTAACCATCCTAACTTAAAGTTAAGGCCTATAGTTAAACCAGCAATGTGGGTAATCTAATAAATAAAAAGAGCTAATATTTGTCTGAAACAATAGGATGAAGTGAGAAACAATAGAAATGAAATGAGGAGAGAGGAAAACTAAACCATTATGCTTACATCAGAAGCCCTCTCATGAACACAGATCTGAAGAATGAGCTGAAGTTGACTATGTGGAGTGTATCCTCATATGACCACATTTGTGCCAGCCACTTGTGTCTCGTACCTGTTATCCTAGCTACTCAGGAGGCTGACACCTCAAGAGTCATGATTTGAAGCCAGCCTGGGCAGAGAAGACTCCTATTTCCAGTAATCCAGCAAAAGGCCAGAAGCAGAAGTTTGGCTGAAGTAGTAGAGCACCAGCAAAGGGAGCTCTTGAGACCCTTTGTTCAAGTCCCAGTACTGGCACCAAAAACAAAACAGGTACATTTCTTTAAGTGGGAGGGAGTTGGAAGTCTTGGATTCACCTAAATTGTTCCTCTGACTAGATGAAACATACAATTAATTGTAGCCTGTGTTCTGGACAATAGTATGGAATGAAAAGGACAAATTCAGTAAGCCCATTGTTTTCTGTAGACTAGCCCTTGAGCGGGCTTTATTATTATTACTCATTATTATTATTGCTATTGTTTTCTCATTATTATTATATCACCAACCTTCATGATTCTTCTCTGCGGTGGATGAACCAGGACTAACCTTATTAAATTTCAAAAAATTCTTAATACTCTAATACCTATTCACATTAGCCAGCTTTACTACTACTGTTACTGTAACGAATACCCGAGATAATCAACTTCTAGAGAGAAAACATTTGGCTCACAGCTTTGGAGATTTCAGCTCCTAATCAAGTGGGTCTATGTTGAGGCATAGTGCCATGGTGGGGAATATGTGATGGAGCAACGCTACTCACCCAGGGCAGCCAAGGAGTAACAGAATGGAAGAAGATGTAACCAAGTCTCATTTGAAGGCATGCCCCAGGGTCCTCAAATCACCCACCAGGCCCCAGCTGCCTTAAAGTTTCTACAATGTCCCAATAAGTGCCACAGTAGGAGCAATCCTTGAACACTTGGATCTCAGAGTGACAGTCTTCTAAGTTATCCACTGAGTCACTCCCCACCCACCCACCCCCTGGCATTGTGTTGTCTTTAATCACTAACTTTTCACTTCTAAGAAAACATTCTTTAAACCAAAGTCATTTTGTCAGTAGCTGGTGAAAGGGAATAGAGGTAAAATCAAGCACATTTAAATCATACCTGAAGTGTAAAGAATCTAAAATTTGTGTATTTTTTTTTCAGAATAGATCATTGGAAAAAAATTCACTAAATGGAAAAAAATTGTATCTGAACATATCTCAAAAAACTTTCATGTGCTCAAAAAAACCCCTCAATTTCTGAAATATAGGCAGTAGAAGATGTTAATAACTCTTGTTTATCTGGGCACCTATAAGTCATAGCTATTCAGGTATTTGATTTGAAGATCACATTTGGAAGCCAGCCCTGGAAGGAAAATCCATGAGATTCTTATCTTCAATTAACCAATAAAAAGTGGAAGTGGAGCTTTGAGTGGAAAAGTGGAAAACGTAAAGCACAATGCCAGGCCCTGAGTTAAGCCCTCATACTGGCAAAAACAAACACAAAAATACACCACTTCCAAACAGACCCTTTTCAACCATCTTTGTACCTGAGTTTAGAGAATCAATGTATGTAACTCCAACCCATTCCATATGAACATAGATTGTCCATGACCTTGCCCTCTAGGATTTCAGGTTGGGCTAACCAACATAGAGCAGGTGACTCAATTTACAATGAATACACATTGCATGATGTTCAGAATGGAAGAAGAGAAACATCCTTCACTGGGATAAAGTGGAGGCTATTTCCTTTCTCCTAAGCACTCTGAGAAATCTTCATGGCTTTCTCCTGTTGCATCCATCATCAATAAAAGGCACCTGATCTCCTCCTAGATGCCAAGCTTGCTTGATACTCCAATAGTAGCATTTTGTTAGTTGAAGTGCTTCAAGTTTTTCTCCTAGACAATGGTGATATTTTATTGAGAGTAATTGTCCTTCCAGGTAATGGGAAATAAACATTAAACACTGATACTATCATTCCCTTGACTTGTCTAATTTTCCTGGTGTATAATGCTTTGTGCCTGGACTGATGAAATCAACCTGTAATGGTAAATTACCTGCCAAATTGATTTGTCTGCTCTGTCCATTATCTTTGGTTCAAATATACTGACATGTTTTGTGTGTGTGTGTGAATTTTTTAGAGTTTAGGATAATAACTGCAAATGTCTCTTTGGAGATATAAACTTTGATTTAAAATAATTACCCAAAATATAAGCTAGTTAGGCATTCACAAAAAAATCCTCAAGTCCTTTCTGATGTCTTCTGGTTGCTAATAATTAATCTTCAGGCTCAAGAAAGCAGTAATAGTCTCATCATTCTTCTATACCTGTATAGGCCAGGCACCAAACAAGTTGTTTTCTGTTCCTCGGACAATTGAAATTGAAAAGCGTTTGGTCAAAATAACCTGAGGTCTTCCCAAGGAACAAAACAGAAACAGTAAACCAACTTCATGGCAAACTGCAATGTTCTATAAAATATAAAGAAACACAACAACGAAACCACTTTTGACAGTAGAGGCAATGGCAAAAATTTTTGGAAGTGGCGCTGTAGCTCAAGTGGTAGAGTGCTAGCCTTGAGCTGAAGAGCTGAGGGACAGCGCTCAGGCCCAGAGTTCAAGCCCCACGACCGACCAAAAAAAAAAATTTTTTTTTAAGCTGCTTTTTTTTTCAAAAATTTTATTGTGATTAAGTGGTTACATAATTTCCCAAATTTCACAGTATTGCGGGATAGTGATGCTTAAAGTCAAGTCACAAACACATTCTAACTTTCATGGAGCAAATTGTCTATCATGGTCTATAACATTTATGAGTTCTGTGAGCTTTGCAATACAGTTATTTCTTCCACATTGGGTGACATGTACATTTCTTTTGTTTTGCATAGCATCAGCTGTTCCCGCTTTCCTACTTGTTCCCTCCCTCCCATCACTGCCATTGAGTTGTTTAGTTCATTTTGATCAAGGTCCAGTGCAGCTGATGGGTCCCGCTGTTATATGTCTTTCCCTGATTCCCTGTAGTTCTGTGTCTTCCTCCTGGTTTCCCTCCCATGTGCACATATATACCATATATGTGATCAGCAGCATGGGGTTATTTAGTACTGATTCAACCAGATGAGTGGAAGTCCTTTGTTTCTTTTCTTTTCTTTTCTTTTCTTTTCTTTTTTTTTTTTTTTTTTTGTCGGTTGTGGGGCTTGAACTCTGGGCCTGGGTGCTGTCCCTCAGCTCTTCAGCTCAAGGTGAGCGCTATACCACTTGAGCTACAGCGCCACTTCCGGTTTTCTGGTGGTTTATTGGAGATAGGAGTCTCACGGTCTTTCCTGCCCGGGCTGGCTTTGAACCGCGATCCTCAGATCTCAGCCTCCTGAGTAGCTAGGATTACAGGCATGAGCCACCAGCGCCTGGCTAAGTCCTTTGTTTCTTAAGTCTTGTTAATTTTGTCAAATCACCTTACATTTTGGATTTAACATCCACTTATCAGGGAGACCATGTGCTGTTTGTCTCTTTGCTCTTAGCTTACCTCGCTCAACATGATTTCTTCTAGCTCCATCAATTTCCCTGCAAATGCCATTATTTTGTCCTTTCTAATGGCTGCATAATATTCCATTGTGTATAGATACCACAATTTTTGGATCCATTCATCTGTGGTGGGACATTTGGGTTGTTCCCATATTCTGGCTATTGTGAACAGTGCTGCAATAAACATGGAAGTGCATATGTCCTTGTATACTGGTTCCTGTTGTTCAGAATAGATGCCTAGAAGTGGTATGACTGGGTCATAAGGGAGGTCAATATTTAGCTTTCTGAGGACCCTCCAGACTGCTTTCCAAAGTGGTTGTATAAGTGTACATTCCCACCAGCAGTGTAATAGTATTCCTCTTTCTCCACATCCCCTCCAGCATTTGTCGTTGGCTGATTTGTGGATGTGGGCCATTCTGACTGGGGTAAGGTGGTATCTCAGGGTTGTCTTTATTTGCATTTCCTTCACAACCAGGGATGATGAACATTTCCTCATGTATTTCTTTGCCATTTTTAGCTCTTCTTCTGAGAAGTCTCTCTTTAGTTCCCTTGCCCATTTAGAAATTGGTTTGTTAGGTTTGGGAGGGATTAGCTTTTTGAGTTCCCTGTATATACTGGATATTAACCCCTTGTCTGATATATTGCTGGTAATATTTTTTTCCAGTTAGTTGGTTGTCTTTCTAGCTTGGTTGCTATAGCTTTAGCTGTGCAGAAACTTTTTATTTTAAGGTAGTCCCATTTGTCAGGTCTCTTTCCAATTTGTTGTGACCCTGGGACTCTGTTCAGAAAGTTCCTTTCTATACCTATAAGTTCAAGTGTCTCTCCTACTCTGTCCTGCAGTAGTTTCAGAGATTCAGGTTTGATGTTAAGGTCTTTAATCCATTTTGAGTTGATGTTGGTGCATGGTGATAGGCTGGGTTCCACTTTTATTTTTCTGCATGTTGGCCACCCAGTTTTCCCAGCACCAGTAGTTGAAGAGGCTGTGTTTCTTCCTCTGTATGTCTTTGGCTCCTTTGACAAATATCAGCTGACTGTAGGTGTGTGGTTTTATTTCTGGATCTTCTATTTGATTCCATTGGTCTTCGAATCTGCTTTTGTGCCAGTACCATGCTGTCTTTGTTATTATGGCTCTATAATAGAGTTTGAAGTCTAGCATCGAGATCCCTCCCATGTTGTCTTTTTTGCCTAGAATTGTTTTGGCTATTCTATGTCTTTTGTTGTTCCATATGAGTTTTTGGACTGTTTTCTGTACTTCAGAAATGCATCTCATTGGGATTTTAATAGTAATTGCATTGAATTTGTATATTAATTTTGGCAATATTGCCATTTTCACTATATTAAATCTGCCTATCCAAGAGCGTGGAAGGTCTTTCCATTTCCTAGTGTCTTCTGTAATTTCTTTCTTTAAGTTTCTATAGTTTTCATTAAATACTTCTTTTACATCTTTGGTTAGGCTGATTCCTAAATTTTTTTGGGGGGGTGGGGTTATTGTAAATGGGGTTGCTTCATTTATTTCCCTCTCTGCTTGTACATTGTCAGTGTACAGGAAGGCGACTGATTTTTGTGAGTTGATTTTGTATCCTGCTACTTTGCCGAAGTGATTTATAATTTCTAAGGGTTTGGGGATGGAGTTTTTGGGCTCATGAAGGTATAGTATCATGTCATCTGCAAAAAGGGATAGTTTAACTTCTTCTGTCCTTATGCAGATCCCTCTAATGTCTTGTTAATTTGGGTTTGCTCTCTTCTTTTCTTAATTAATTAAAGCTGCTTTTAATCTTAATGTTTTGTGTTAGCTTTCTTTAATTGTATTAAATGCTTGAGGCCATAGAGTATAAAGAAGAAAGATTTATTTTGGTTTGAAAGTTTGAAATTTTTCACTCTGTGAGGCATATGTATTAGCTTGTGGTGGCACAATCCTTCACCTTATAGCCAGGCACACAGAGAAGAGGAGGCCTAGGGTCCTCTCCAACAGCCTGTCACAGTGACTTAACTTTCTCCTGGTAGGCTCTACCTTGTAAAGGTACCACTCCCAATCATGACCCCCTGGAGTCCAATCCTTTACCACTGGGGCACATTTCTGACTCAAAATATAGCAGATTACAAGATCCACTTTAAAACTTTTGCTGATTAAAAAAGAACTTTCTTTAGAATCAATCTTTCCTTGTTTGACCTTTTATGCCCTCAAGAATGGCTTGCACTGGGCCTGAAGCAGAGGGTGGGCAAGATGGCGCCATCACTAAAGTCATGGGGGGAACTCCTGAGTGGCAGGGTTAGGATGTGTTGCCATTTGGAGATGATTTGTTTAGTCTGAGTGTCCCCCAGGGGTCTGTCTGTCTCGCTGAAGGCTCCATCTGAAGAATGCTGTAATTGGGAAGTAATTGGGAAGTGATGGAGGGGAAGGGTGTCGTGGGGAGGCCTTTCAGTCATGGAGGGTGCACCCTCTCTGCTCCAGCTGGAGATGTGGTCACTTGCTCTCACACTGCTTGCCATGGTGTACTGCCATATACCCTCCCCAGAGACCAAACCAATGGGGCCACCCAATCTTTGTCTTTGAACTGCCTAACTGTGAGCTAAAGAAACTTCCTTCTTTATAAAGTTAATTGTATCAGGCACTTCCTTACAGTCATTATTACAAACTGCCGGACCACTACAGGATTGGCAGAGCTGGTTTTTTACCAAATGCAGAGTCTGGTTTGCAGGAGGGAAAGCTGTGCCCTGGTGAACTCTGAATTGATGCTAGTGAGGCTGGGAAGGGCAAAGCTAGGAGAGGACCTCAGACATTCCCCACTGACCTTCCTAGCCAGGTAGATGTGTAGTTTCCAGGTGGATGATGCTGATTCAGAGAAGCACCACGGAGTGAGGTGAAGGCAGAGCAGAATGCAACGGTGAGGATTAAGAGCGTGAGCCCTGGGGTCAGAGAAAGCTGTGTGTAGACCCTGATTTCTAAACTAAAGCTGAAGCAAATTTCCTGAATTTCTAGGGTATCCATTTCTTTACATGTGGAATGCAGACAAAAATCTCTTCATAGTTTTTTTAACATAAAGGATTAAATGAGATGCTGTGTGTGAAGCAAAATGAGATGGATATTAATCCAGCTACAATCCTACAATGATCTGAGCTACTCAGGAGATTGAGGTCTGAGGATTGTGGTTCAAAGCCAATTTGGGCAGGAAAGTCTGTGAGACTCTTATCTCCAATTCACCAGTTAAAAAGCAGGAAGTGGAGGTGCATGTGGCTCTAAGTGGTAGAGTGCTATTCTTGAATGAAAAATCTAAGGGACAATGCCCAAGCCCTGAGTTCAAGTCCTAGTACTAGCACACAAACACAAAAATCTTAAGATTACTTACACTTTTTTCATGTCTTGGGCTTCATTTTATCTTTGTAAGAGCTGGGGATGTAGTTCAAGTAGATCTTATTATTTCATTATACAAGAAGAGTAAATTGTTGAGAGCTCCAATGCCAGGCACACAGCACAAGGTCAACAGCAAAGTTGAGATACATTCAAGTCTTCCAAACTCCACAATCTACCCATTGAAACATAAATTTAAATATTTTCCATGGGTTAAACATAGCAATTTATGTTGAATATGATCAAATATATTTATAGGTATATAGGGGGGCTTATGATCTAGTGAGTAATAGAGATAATTATCCAATAATTCCACTTATAAATATAGCATCCACATCAGATCCAAGCACTAAGGCACAGGAGCACAAGTCTTTGGAGATGTCTTTATAAAGAAACGTGGTTAAGACTTGGGGTCAGAGCAACTTTCTGAATAACTGCCAGTAAAGCTGAGTTCAAAGGGAAGAGTAAGGAAATAGGAAGACAGTGAGGTTGGAAGACGGTAGAGAAGAGGAAGATTGATGGTGGTGGGAAAAGGAGGTGTTGGAGGTGATGGTGATGGTAGAGATGGTGGCGATGGAGGAGATACCTGAGGTAGTGGTAGTTAATAGTGATGGTAGCTGGTATTTATTGACCCTGTGCTTGCTCACTTGTCTGGGTCAAACTAGAGCCATCTAATTCTTAGCCCCAGCGTCCTTGTGAATCTAGACTGCCAGTTTGTTCTAGCGCTTTTGTGCAGGTATGACATTTTCCCCTTTCCTTTTCCCCTGTCTTCTTTCCTATGGCCCTGGTTGTTGGCCTTTGGTGGAGAATTTGTTATGTATGAACCATCCTCACCATGATCCACAAGCTCAAGCAATGGTCTAGAGCCTCTAAAGCTGTGAATAAAAATAAACCTTGTGTCTTTCTAAATTCATAGTCTCAGGTATTTGTCAGAGTCATGGAAAGCTGACTGATATAGTTCTTGAACTTGATTCTCTTTGAGTCAGTGTCTCTCTGTGGGCTCCTAATAACAACTGGGCTGGCCTGATGACCCCCATGGGCCTTCCTTATGTGTCTCAGGGGATCTAGCAGCCCTTGGTCAGAGTCTGCGCCTTGTACAGTGCACTCTTTGGATACCTCCTGCATGAATCCCTCCCCTTTCTGGCTATCTTCCTGTCAGGGTCGTGTCCCTGGGGATCATTCACCCAGCATCTGTCCTGTGCTCTGCATGAGGTCATTGGCATGGGGAGGGGGCTGACAATGAACTTGGAGAGTGGGTTCCAGTTGCTGACTGGCTAGTGCCTCAGGCTACAGGATGCGGGGCTGGCTATTTCTTACCCATTCTTAGGAGTGTCGGAGGATTTGTGCAGTCTTTCCAGAGACAATCACTGAAAACAACTGGATAATTTTTTTCTTAATTCCCTTTGGAGACCTCCAGGTGGTTGTTCAGGCAGAGGAGAGATTATTAGGAGAAAGGGAACTCACTGGCCAGCATGAGAAGGAGGCCTGCAGAGGGGATGGAGGACGGGGGGGGGGGGGGGGGAAGCTTATCATGGAAATTATATAGGGGAAAGGGAGGAGGGAGACCTCAGAGGAAGAGGAAGTGACCTCAGAGCCTGCCCCTCCCCTCCCCACCAGGTGCACCAGTTAGATAACTATGGGCCACATGTTCATGGAGGGAGAGCAAAGAGAAGGGGCCATTTTTAACCTGGCAGACCTGACATATATATTCTAAAAATTTATATTATATATTATATTTATATATTGTATATATTATAAAAATTTAGCTACTTTGTCTTTGGTGGTTCTGGGGTTTGAACTCAGAGACTTGCACTCAGTAGCATATATTCTGTCACTTGAGTCACATTCCTTTCCCATTTGCTCTCATCATTTTATGATTACAGCCTTGCCCTTTGCTCCAGCTAGCCTTGATCACAACACCCTTGTTTATGTGCTTCCTGTGTAGCTGGGCTGGCAGGTAAGAATCACAATAGGGTCTTACAAAGGTCTTTGCCTAGGTTGACATGATTGTCCTGATCTCTGCCTCCTAAGCAGCTTAGAATTAGAGCTATGAGCCACTGTAGCCAGTTCATTTTAGTTATTTTGCCATTCAGTAGCATTAGTCTGTTCAGATAGATGTACAACTTCCTCATTTGTTTTGAAAAGATGGTTGTCAAAACAGAGTTTGTATGTGTGATGGTAACAGAGTTTGAATTCAATCCCTCCTTGTTTCTTTCTGCTCAAGACTGGTGCTCTACCACTTGAGCCATACCTCTACTTTGGCATTTTGCTAGTTAATTGGAAATAAAAATCTCTCAACTTTGTCTGCCTGGGCTGGATTTGAACCTCTATCCTCAGATTTCAGCCTCTTGAGCAGCTAGGATTACATGTATGAACCACTGGTATCTGGCAGGTTTTACCTTTCTAAATATCAAAAAGATGTTTACCTTAAGGACATAGGCTAATCCCAGTGCCTGTGGCCTTCACGAATTTGCACAAATATAGTAAAGCTGACAAGACACCTGCTGGGCTTCTAAAGGGAGTGTGAGTGTGCCGAAGGTCTAGAGTTCTGTGCTTTTCTCTCTCTGCTCTCCCTGCCTCTCTTCCCCTTTTGTTTCCCCAGCACTGGAAGTCTGTGCCGCAGAGGTTGTGCTCATCAGTATGAAGCCTGCAGAAGCAGAGTTGATCTGAGAATAATAGTGATTAATTCCTGCTTTTGTCTGCAGCCAGTGATGGGGGTGAGGGTGGAAGCGGGGGCAGGGAAAACCGAAGCAAAACTAGAGTTGAAGCTGGAGGCTTTTTTTTTTAAATTCTTCTTCTTCAGCACACATCATTATTTTAAGTTCAGAACCTGATCGGTTTTATTTTTGTGTCATAGGCTCAGAGAGCAAGTGACATTTTGGAAACTTTGCAGCTGCAAGGCAGAGATCTGATAGGGTCACTTGTGGCATCCAGCCATGGGCTGGTCCCTGAGATAGGTAACTTCTGCTTTCTTCTTATGAGCCTAGGGTGAGTTCGGGACTTCTGGAAACCCAGCCACCATCTGCAGCCCAATGAAGAGAATCGATGTCTGCAGAGCTCCCCTCCAACATGGCCTGGGGTCTCCCTACTTCCCTGCACATCTCAGAACTGAATGATTTTACAGATGAGGCCAGCATGATTCTCCATAAGAAGTGCCTTTCTAGCCAGGCGCCAGTGACTCATGCCTGTAATCCTAGCTACTTAGGAACTTGAGACCTGGAAGATCACAAATTGAAGTCCATGAGACTCTATCTCCATTTAACCAGCAAAATGCTGGACTGAAGGCATGACTCAAGAATAAAGCTGAATGAGGCCCAGCTGAATGCTGGTGGCTTACCTCTATGATCCTAGCTACCCAGGACGCTGAGATCTGAAGATGGAGGTTCAAAGCCAGCCTGAGCAGGAAAGTCCACGAGACTCTTATCTCCAGTTAATCACCCCCAAAAGCCAAAGGTGGAGCTGTGGCTCAAGTGGTAGAACACCAGCCTTGAGAAAAAAAGCTAAGGGGGCAGCACCCAGGTCCTAAGTTCAAGCCCCAGGACTAGCACCAAAACAAAACCCCAAAGAGTGAGAGGCCTGAAATTCAAGCCCTAGAATCAGTACAAGAGGGGAGAGACAGGGAGAGAGTACTTTCTGCGGAGACAGCAAGAAGCAGAAGCTGTCTCTCCAGGGAGACCCATACCAGGTCCCCTCCCCGAAGAAGGGACCTGGTGTGGGTCACCCTCCCTTGGGGCTGGGGTCCATTGCAACCATCCTGAAACCTACCACTCCAGGCAAAAAGCATCTTCATGCCCAACCTAAGGATCTTAGGGCTTGGGAGGAGAGACTGGGCTATCCCTGCAGATCCCACCTCCTGCCTGACACTCAGAGCGGCACTGTGGTGCTTTCTTTTAGGATAACCACAGAGCCCTTTCTTCTTTTCCTCCTCTTTCCCCAGGCCCTGGGCTTGTTTGGATCCCCAGGCTTGCAGGAGCTTTGCTGAGGATGTGAGCCTGTTGTTGATTTATGGTGTATGCCTCCTGGCTGCGCGACTGCATAACTTAAGGGGATCTGTCTGTCGCCTGCAATGGGCCTCCCCCCTCCCAGCTGCCAGCAGAAGCAGCTGCCCTCCCTGCCTTTGTTTGTCTCCGCTCTCCTCTTAGCCATGGGGCCCTGTCTTCTCCCAGCACCTTGATTAGTGCACACAGGGCCCTGCCCACCCAGGGCTTTGGGCGGCTCAAGAATATACAGTGCCTTACACACAGTTTATGAGCGCCATAGCGAGCAAAGGCCATTCATAAACAGTGAGTCGTGGGTGGTAGCATTAGCTCTTAAAAATCATAATCAACTCTCCAGGTGGCCTCTTAAAGTTTCGTGGGGCTTTGTTGCTCATCCATAAAACAGGCTACTTTAGCAGGAGGCCCCAGAGCTGGCAAGAGTACAAAGCACATGTTTGGCCTTTGGGGGTCTCAACTAGAACACAATCTCCAACTCCAGCCCGTGAGAATCTGGATCCACAAAGCACACGTGTAGATACACACACCACACACACACACACACACACACACACACACACTCACATTCACACACAGGCTCTGCGCTCATCCATCTGCTCAAATGAGCATGCTCATGTGCACTGGAGTCTCACTGTCACCATGAACTCCGGGTGCTAAGGGAGCTGGTGTGCAAACCACAATGCCCTCAATTGCGTAGATGGGGGTTCAGAAATGTTTCCCTGGTTCCCCATTCCCTCCTTCATGACTTCCCTTTTACTTTCAGATCTCCCTGCTCACCTGCACCCGGGCGCCTGTCAGCTTCTGGTCACCACTTAACGCCATCATGACCATCTACCCCTTTCCCTTGTGTCCCAGCGTTTCCACTTTCTGGTCATAACTCCTTGGAAGACTTTTACTTAACCTCTCTGAGCCTCAGTTTCCTCATCTATAAAGGGCAATCCCTCAGAGAGATTGTTGAAAGAATGATGAGAGACATGCCTGAAGTGTCTATTGGTTTCTTTTGGTCTCAATGCTGAAGTATCTCAACTTCCCGGGGCCAGTGGGACTCAAACCCACAATCAGCAAAAGGAGTCACCAACACTCAGTCAATTGGGCTAGGAATCTTTATTAGCCGCAGCGACTGTCCTTCACTATACCAAGACAGTGAAGCACAGCAATAAAGTCAAATAGCTCAGGGTATTTAAAGGCAAGATCCATGGGGGGTGGGGGGGTGGCCCACTTGCAGGTAGCCTGTGGTATTTTCGTGATCAGCAAAGAAGCAAGTTACAGAAGCAGAGTTAGCAGTTAGTGATTTCAAAATGGTGATTATAATGCTAGTCATTCCAATATCCAAAGCCATAGTCACAAGGCAAATCCCTTATCTCAAATCTTCCCATCAAAGAAGCAAGTTAGTGAAATAGCAATTACAGTCTCTATAAGCAAAGTAGTAAGTTCTCAGTGCAAAAATGGCCTTCTAAATTTCTTACTTATTACACCCCCAAATCAAGCCATCTTCCAGGTTTTTCTGTTTCTTTCTGAGTTTCACTGTTATTTATAGAATTCCAGTTACCTGGTGTTTAACTCACTGATTTACTTCAAGCCTTTATCTTTGGAATGTTTCCTTTTAATGTCTAGTCTGGAGTTGTTTTGTTTTCTACAGGGAGATCCGGAATTTCAAGTTTGGCTCTATTCTTAATAACCAACAATTTCATTCTGTTTCTGATTTTATATTTTATATTCTTTTTGTGGGGGTCATCACAATGGTGACTGAAAGAAACAGTCTTTTAACGGTTTTGCCACCAAATGTTAGGATAAAGGACAGATTTTGAAAGGTGAGATGAATAAAAACAGACAAAGATACTGACCTCAGCAGATCAGATCAACTTTAATGGAAGTTGAAGCCAGGCACCAGTGGCTCATGCCCTACTCAGGAGGCTGAGCTCTGAGGCTCATGGTTTGAAGCCAGCCCAGGCAGAAAAGTCTCCACGAGACTCTTATCTCCCATTAACCACTCAAAAACCGGAAGTGGAGCTGTGGCTCAATGTGGTAGAGTGCTCGCCTTGAGCAAAAGAGCTCAGGGACAGTGCCCAGGCCCTGAGTCCACGCTCCAGGACTGGCAAAAAAAAAAAAAGAAAAAAGAAAAGTTGAAGAGAGATGTCAGGGTGACCTGAGGTGCAGGGGTGGAGGGACTTAAGTATGGTCCTGGGTGGGTGATAAGCATGAAGATAGTTGGATGGTATGTGCTTATAAGTTCATTGTCTTTGGCCAGAAGTTGATTACACATGCCTGGTTCTGGGAAGCTATTTGATCAAGTCCCCTGCTCAGCCATGTGTGGCCTGCTTTGAGGAACTCAGCCTCTGGTCACCTGGGTGTGTGGTGGTGGGATGGGGTGGGGGCATGGTCTCACATTTCATTTTGATATTACAGATTTCCATCATTTTTATTATTTCCTTGGCCCAAGACATTGATCTGGGAAGGGATGTCCATTAGCTGTTGCCACGTTCTGAAAGAACCTAGCTCTGGTTTTATCAGCAGGGCCAACAAGGTTCTCCCCTGTTAGTCAAGTGTCCAGTGGGGAAGAGAACATAGAACAGGGAGCAGTGTGAACCACTTGGGCTTCTTGCTCAGCCCTATCAAATCTTCTGGGCCTCCTGTGCTCTTTGGAAGTGGCCTGGCTCAATCTGGGAGGCTGAAGCACACTGTGGAGCTCATTGTGGAGCTCTCTCCCTGAATACAGGAGAAGGAAGACAAGAGACTGACAGGTCATAACCAAGTCAACACAAGGACCCAGCCTTGGCTCCTGTCAGGCCTTTTAAGACCTGCTGAAAAAGAGAGAAGCCATGTAACCCTGTTAGCTTCAGAGGGATGGCAAGGGGTAAGGGCTACAGGGACCTGAGGCTGAGCAGCATCAAAGACAACATGAAAACGGGGCCTCACAGCCTTGAGCTAGTGCCTTACTATTTCTCAGGTGTTAGATTATTTTATTTCTATTTAATGTATATAATGCAACCCACACCCTTTGGCGGGTGAGGACCATTGAAAGTCTTGTGAGTATTCCTCGCAGTGATAACACAGGTCACCACCTAAGACCTGGCTAACAGAAAGTCTGCCGAGGACACAGCTGGAAGCTGGGGAATTTGTGTTCTGAGTTGTGCTCCTTTCCTCATTTTCCTGGCACTGGTACCCTGCAGGTTCCACCTGGGCTGTTCGCAAGCTGAATCCTGACTCTAGGCCTCTTCTGAAGGTAGTCCCTACACTGAAAAGCCTATTCCTGCTACAGAAAGTCACATGAACATTCTTCCTCTTCTCCAGGATGGTGTATGTGTTGGTCAGCTTTTCATCACTGTGACAAAATGCCTGAGGAAAATCAACTCAGAAGGATGAAAGATCTATTTTTGGCCCAGTTATAGTCTGTGGTCCCTTGTCCCCATTTCTCTGGATCTATCCTATGCAGAACAGTACATCATGGTGGGAAAGACAGACACCCTACCTCACCTCATGGTGGCTGGGAAGAAAAAGCAAAAGAGACACAGGGCTGGGATCCAAATATCTTTGTCAAGTGTATGCCCCCAATAACCTAATTTCCTCCAATTAAGCCCCTCCTTAAAGTTTCACAGCCTCCCAATAGCACCAGAGTCTGGAGACCAAATCTTCAACACCTGGCCTTTAGAGGATTCCAGGTCTAAACTACAGCAGTATGAATACCCCCACTTAGCCGAAAACAGTTTGCTATGGTCTGAGGGTGCCCTTCTAAGGTTCCTGTATTGGAAGCTAGTGTGGCAATGTTGTGAAGTGGTGAACTATTAAGAGGTCGGGCCTATGGGAAATGGTAGGTCATAGGGCCGGTGCCTTTCTTGGAAGGGATTAATGCTGCTATTGGTGGAGAAGTGAAAGTAGGAAAGTGAGCTCTTGGGAGAAAAGTTGTTGTAAAAGCAGACCTGGCCTCTGAGTCCTGGCTTGCTGGTTTGCCAGGCGATCTCTTCTTCACGTTCTTTCCCTATTGTGAAGACACCCACAATGAGGCCCTAGCAGAGGCTTGATTACTGAGCCATACCTTCTAGCACTATAACTAATTTAATCCCTGTGAAGCTGGGTGCTAGTGTTTCCTGCCTGTAATCCTAGCTTCTCAGGAAATTGAGATCTAAGGAAGGAAGTTCAAAGCCAGCCCAGGCAGGAAAGTCTGTAAGACTCTTCTCTCCAATTAACCACCAGAAAACTAGAAGTGGTGCTGTGGCTCAAAGTGGTAGAGTACTAGCCTTGAACAAAAGAGCTCAGGGACAGTACTCAGGCCCTGGGTTCAAGCCCATGACTGATAAAAAAGAGAAAACAAAACAACAACAACAAAAAAGTATTCCCTGTGATTCCAATGTAAGGGGTATACAAAATGATTCATGGGCTGAAGAAAGAAAACATTACAGCATCCCAACATTAAAACTGCTCTCTCTCTCTCTCTCTCTCTCTCTCTCTCTCTCTCTCTCTCTCTCTCTCTCTCTCTCTCTCTCTCTCTCTCTCTCTCTCTCTATCTATTTTTGTGTGCTGGTACTAGAGCTTGAACTCAGGGCCTGGGTGCTGTCCCTGAGCATTTTTCCTCAAGGCTAGAGCTCTACCTCTTGAGCCATAGTTCCACTTCTGACTTTTTGGTGATTAATTGGAGATAAGAGCTTCGTGAATTTTCCTGCCCAACTGGTTTCAGATTTTGATCCTCAGATCTCAGCTGCCTGAGTAGCTAGGATTGTGGGCAGGAGACACCAGTGCTGATCTACTTTTATCTAAATAAGGAAGTAAATTGAGCTTTACTGTCATGCTAATACTTGGGCTTACCCTGATGGCACAACCATTTTTCAAGTACCTGGGGGAAGTAGAGGGTGTGTGTGTGTGTGTGTGTGTGTGTGTGTGTGTGTGTATACACCCCTCTCTCTACACACACACACACACACACACACATATATATATGTTGTGTGTGTATAGGTATATATACATATATTATGGTGTGTATATATACATATATGCATATGTATACATATACATACATACATACATACATACATACATACATACATACATACATATATACCAATAATGATCACAAGACTGATAGGTGGCTTGCAAGGCTTTCTTGCAAAGAAAATGCAGAGTATAAGAGGAGAATGTGAAAACAGCAGCATGGATTCTTCTTCAGCTTTCTGTAGGAGCATGTTTTATTTTTTTACTAGATGTCAAAGTGGTATAATTAGACCTAAAAAGAAATCAACCAAAAATACATTAACATTTTTGAGAAGGCTGTATGAATTACAGATTCATAGTCACCTCATTCACAATGGCCTTACCCTAAGTACATATGGTTCCCCGAGATGTAAGAGAATTAGAATGTCACCACACCTTAAAAAATGAAGTACAGAGAATTTACAAAAAAAAAATCCCAACATTTTTTCATCAACATTCAAAGTCATGAAATATTTCAGCACTTACACTTAGTTGGGTTTTTTTGTTTTTACTAAACTAATAATGAGACGCTTAGAAGCAACAGGCCATAGTAAAACTGGCCAAAATAATAAATGAAAAATAATGGGGATGAACTTAAATGTAGTCTCTTGTCATACAATACTATTGATTTGCATAAAAAGCAGTCAGTGAATATTTGAAACAAACATGAGAAAACAATGCAATGTGGGAGTTTTGTTATGTAGCTAGATGAAAGTACATATGTTTCCAACATGGTGTTCAAAAATGGAACTTGTTGCATTCTGTTTTAAAAACAAAACACATGAAGTATGTATTCATAAGGCATGCCACTATAAGAAGGATAACTGAAAGACATGCATTCTCAATAATGGTGATATGTTGAATAAATGGTGAGTTAGTCAGCTTTCATCACTGTACAAATACCTGAAGCAATCATCTTATAAACAGAAAGTTATTTTGGCTGGTAGTTTTGGAGGTTCTAATCCAAGATGGATGGATACCAATGTTTTGGGCTGGTGGCGAGACAGTATATCATGGCAGAACCATGTGGTATAGCACAAACACATATCAGGAAGTAAAAGAGAGTGGAGAGGAAGCAGAGCCCCACAATCCTCTTCAAGGGCATGCTCCCAATGGCCCAGAAGTCTTAATTAAGCCCCACCTTATAAAGATTCCACCATCTCCCACCATCTCTGGAGGACCTTACATTTAACAATGGTCTCTAGAGGCATTTACCATCCAAACTAGAGCAAAGATTTAAGATTCAAACTATAATAAGCAATTTTTCAGAAAGTTAAGTATAAAAGCAATGAAAGTATGAAAGTATTGGTGTAAAGTATACAATTCTTCTTCCTCTTCTTCTTCTTCTTCTTCTTCTTCTTCTTCTTCTTCTTCTTCTTCTTCTTCTTCTTCTTCTTCTTCTTCTCCTTCTTCCTCCTCCTCCACCTCCTCCTCCTCCTCCTCCTCCTCCTCCTCCTCCTCCTCCTCTTCTTCCTCCTCCTCCTCTTCTTCTTCCTCCTCCTCCTCCTCTTCCTCCTCCAACTCCTCCTCCTCTTCCTTCTCTTCCTCCTCCTCCTCCTCCTCCTCCTCCTCCTCCTCCTCCTCCTCCTCCTCCTCCTCCTCCTCCACCATCACCACCTCCACCACCACCACCTTCTCCTCCTCCTCCTCCTCCTTCTTTTGGTGGTGCTGGAGATCAAACCCAGAGCTTCATGCTTGCTAGGAGAAGTGCTATACCACTGAACAAATCACTACATCCAGATTATCATGGCTCAAATCCACTGCTGCATCACCTTGGATAAGTTGCCTAATGAAGGAATCCATTTTTCATTAGTATAATGAAACACTGGGGACAGGCTACTTTATAAAGTAAGAAAGTTTATTTAGATCACATTTCTGGGGTACAAGGTCTAGGGGGGATCACATCTACTAATGACCCTATTGCTGGCAGAGTCCTGAAGTGGCATGGAGCATCATGTGGCAAGGGACATGGAGCTTACACATATATGTGTTCCTCTTTTGGGCTCTCTCTCCTTATAGTGTTGTTGCAATTAATGACTGTATATATCTTAATTACTTCTTAAAGGCTCCACTTCTAAACACAATACTTGAATTAAATATGCAGCTTTTGAATACCTCATAACGGAGATTAAATTTCAACACCTAGAAGCTTGGATGGTCCTCAGACCACACTTAAACCACAGCACCTGACATCCCCTTCTTCTGCTGCTTGCCTGTGAAATATGAATAGTAATTAGGTTTCACACCAAGAATATTAGTGAACCTCAAATGAATTCATATATATAAAGTGGTTAAACTGTGCTTTGCACATAATAGTACTCAAAAATATTGGCTAATGATTTATGCCACCCTTGAAATGAATTTACAGGTAGACTCCCATAGAAAACAATCAGCAGCTGGGATGCAAAGTTTAACACTGACACTCAGTGATCTCATTCAGTTTATAAAATAAAGCCTTTCAAATGTAGCAAGACCTTGCTTTTATTTTTACCTCTCTTGTCAACTCTTTTTTTTATTAGTCTTTAAAAAAGTTTTCATCCTTGGGGCTGAGAAGGTGGCTCAGTGGTAGAGCGTTGGCCTTGCATGCATGAGGCCCTGGGTTCGATTCCTCAACACCACATAAGCAAAAAGAAAAGAGCCAGAAGTGGCGCTGTGGCTCAAGTGGTAGAGCGCTAGCCTTGAGCTGAAGAGCTAAGGGACAGTGCCCAGGCCCAGAGTTCAGGCCCCATGACCGGACCCCCCCCCCAAAAAAAAGTTTTCATCCTTTTTAAACCTAATTTAAGTGCTTTTACTCAAAATGTTAGGCATTTTATCTAGATCATAAGTATATCACCTATTGGTGACAGTATTTTCTTTTATTTCTTTACATCTTCTGATATTTGTATAATTGTACACAGAAGGGATTATTTTATATTTTTATTCATATGTTTTGTAATTTTCCAGCAGGAATGACAGTGCCTCCCTTAAACCTGGGATTTGTTTTAATCTGGCTTCATTTGTTAACTGGCTTGTCTGGGAACAGTGGTGGTGGAGGGCTCCTGGATACTGAGCCTGCATTACCACAGATGACCAGCAGGGGCAGCCTATGTTTCAGGTCCCTCTGTGTGTGAGGACAAGCGCTATCAGGATACAAGGAACATAGGTGGTCCTATGATTGTAATGCGGGGCAGAATGATACTGAACTGTGATGGTCCTTTAGAGTTGGGGTGGGAGGCCCACGAGAGGCCTCTGTTTCCGGAAAACTGGGGGAAGGTGATTGCTTACAGGATCAAGAACAAGTGGAAAGAAGCACCGTCCTTCTCCTCTTGGGTCATGTGGGAAGCATTTGTTTCTACTGGAAACTTGCAAGACAGGAAGAGCAGCCCTTTGTGAGATGTTTTTGGGCCCTGTGTCAAGTTCTGTGACTGGCTCTGTCAGTCTTGCTAAGATAGCCGAGTGGCACTTACCACTAGAATCTGAAAACCCAAACTTCCGAAGAAATGGGGAGCCACAGCAACATCATTCTCCATTTCTTGTTCCCTCTGAGTAGGCACATTGTGTCAATGTGTGTGTGTGTGTGTGTGTGTGTGTGTGTGTGTGTGTGTGTGTGTGTGTGTGTGTATTCGGGGTTGGGGAGAAGGAACTGCTGCTTCTTAAAAAAACTTTTATTTTTCTTTCTGATAAGACTCTCCAGAGAAACTTAACAGAAACCAGCCAAAATCTGAATCATTCTGATCACTCCTTTTAGATGCCCTAGAGTAAATTTTGCTCATTGTAATATTGTATTCTTCACCCAGGAAATGCTCCTACCTCCCCTGCCCCATTTTTTTTTTTAGCATGTAATTCATGACCTCAGAATGACCTCAATAAAGCTTTCCTATATGAATATGTATGAGTTTCTCCAATAAAAGTGCCTTGCTTTCTTTGTCCAGGGAGACACTGCTTTGAGGATTCTCTCCAGCATGCTCCGTACTTCTGCAAGATAGACCTTTCTCCACTCTTTTATCCCCTGGTTGTGCTTATTAGCTTCACACTCAGCAAGGGGCAGACTCATGGCCCATTGTGTCTGGTTACAGCGGGCCATGCATCTTGGGGATGGGAAACAATGAATTGATCAGAGGGACATTTTGGTGCTGCTGCTGCCATACTGGTATCCCCAGTCCTACTTTTGTGCATTGTGATGAGGGCTTTGGGGCGGTGGGTTAGATGGCATTCTGCTTCCACCATTGTCTCTAGACTTTCAGAAATGCCTGACCTGGTATCCCTAGCACACATTTCCCACCCTCAGTGGGCCGTTCTGATCCAACCCAAGCCTGGAAGAGAAAATTTTAGCAAGTTGTGATGTCTATCTGTTCAGAGAAAGGTAGAGATGATTGTGAGGTCAGGAGAGAGAAAGAGAGAGAGAGAGAGAGAGAGAGAGAGAGAGAGAGAGAGAGAGAGAGAGAGAGAGAGACAGACAGACAGACAGACAGACAGACAGACAGACAGAGACAGAGACAGAGAGACAGAGACAGAGAGAGACAGAGACAGAGACAGAGACAGAGAGAGACAGAGAGAGAGAGACAGAGAGAGAGACAGAGAGAAGAAGAGAGACAGAGACAGAGAGACAGAGACAAAGACAGAGACAGAGAGTGATTGTAAGTGTCCTTGGGGGCAAAAGACTTGGGGAAGAGAGCAAAAGCCATTTATTTAGGTCTCCAGGCACATCTCTCTCTCTATGCTCATCTCTCCCTCCCCACCCCCTTTTACCTCACCTTCTCTTTCTCAAACACCCACCCACCCCCCCACACCTACACACACACACACACACACACACACACACACACACACACACACACACAGTGGTATTCCATTCATCCATATATCTAACTACCAATAGTAAAGTCATCTGTTTTTCCACTTGTGTACTCATTCAGTCATCCATACAATAACCATGAAAATGGTTTCATGAAAATGGTGGCTGTAGCTCAAGGGGTTGGAGATGGCTTAAACTTACTACTTCTAGGACTTTACAGGTATGTAGGATACTCGTCAGAGTCTGATTCAGCTTTGTAGGTCTAGAAAACAAATTTTGCTCCTTCACCCACAGTCATTGTACCAGGTCATAAGACACCCAAGCTAGACTGAGTAGCCAGTCCCAGTATCTCCTCCTGGGGCAAATGAAAGTCTAAAGAGAGCTGTCTTATCAAGATGATTGAATCTTCCCTCCTAGTAAAAAAAAGATTCCTTTCTAGATAATGCTATGGTCCTCTAGCCACACAGCAGCTAGAATAGTTTGCAAATGTCAATCATGTTTCCCTCTAGCTTAGAACTTGCAATACTCTTTCATTGTTACTCAAATAAAATTCCAACTCCTTATGTCCTATTACAAGGCTCTGTGAGATCAGGTCCTGCCTGTCTCTCCAACCGCACCTCCTACCAGCCCTGAACACTTTGCTGCTCCAGCCTCTTCATTCATTTCCAATAGAAAGCATCCCATGACTCCTGCTGTGAGAATCTCGGCCTGCAGCTTTGACTCCAGCCCAGAGTCTGTAGACTCCATGGAGAATGATCCTGTCCACCATAGCACCCTCTGAGCCAGCATCAAATGGGTGCTCAAAGTATTGAACAGGTTAATGATGGAATAGGCTTTCCTTTGAACATGGTGGCAAGAGATTTTGAACTTTGCTCTGCAGAATAAAAAAAATGCATATGTGCACTTTATCCTTTTTTTTTCTTTGCTTTTACTTTACTTATAAGGGATGACACAACTGACTTCCTACATAGAGTAAAATAGCTGGCATCCTCTGGAAATGGAACTAGGTCTGGCTTGTTGACAGCAGGACTCTTGTGACACTGCGTGGAATCCATGTGCATGTGCTGCAGTGAGCCTGCAGGGAAGTTCTCATTTGGACTCTTTAGAAATGTCGCAGCTCTTGGAGCAATTTCTCCCCACCCACTGCAAAAAAAAAAAACAACAAAAAACAAAAAACAAAAAACAAAAAAAACTCCAGAAGTGACAAGATTCCTGGGGGCTAGAGAGAACCGAACCATTAATGGCAGAGAAAAATAACTGCTTTGAAAAGCATTACAGGCACTGGCCTACAAGTGGGCTGCAGCAAATGAAGCTAGGAGGACTGTGTGAGCATGAGGGCGTGAGTTCCAGAGGATCCCACAGGTAAGAGGTACTGAAGGTCCTTCAGTGCTGTTGTGGAAGGTTCTGAGTTGTTAACTCCTAGGCATTAATATCAATGGAACCTCATTTCTACCTATAGACTATGAGGTAGGTACTGTTGAGGTATGCTTGTCCAGATTGTCTCAAAATACAGATTGAAAAGATCCTTCACGTCCACCCCAGGGGACCACCCAGAGGCAAGCAGGCACAGGAGAAAGATTATTATAAGGTTTATTAGTGGAACCATATTTCTCAGGAGAGGGAGCACATGGCATTCGTCCCAATCCAGGTAGCAGGAGGAGGGTCACAGGGGTAGGAAGTAAGGGAGGTGGGAGCTCAGGTGGGTCTGGGTAGAGAGAGGGAGGGGCCAGCTGCAGGGCGGGAACTCCAGGGCAGGGAGGAGCTCAGGTATGGGTGAAGCCGAGGACCAAAGGTGGGCATAATGCTAACATAGAGGTTCTGTCTGACCCATCACACCTAGCTCTCTGAGGGCAACTATTCCTGTGAATAGGCAAATGCCTATTTATCATTTGAGAAGCTTGCATGAGTTTGATAGATGCTTGATGCTGGGGTAGAGAAAGTGAGTTTGGCAAAAGGAAGAAAACTTTTCTTGGGTGGCTGCAAGTCATTATAACCCAGCAGATTCTGTATTGTGGGGCTGGAAATAAGAATCTACCTGTCAGTTAAGACACTGCCAACCCAGTGCTCCATCCCTCTGCTCGCTCACTTTCTCCTCCCCCTTCTCTCTTCCTCCCCCCTTCTTCCTCCCTCCCTCCCTCCCTCCCTTTCTCCTTCCTTCCCTTCCTCCTTCCCCCCTCTCTCCTTCCTTCCTTCT
This sequence comes from Dipodomys merriami, assembly GCF_024711535.1. NCBI lineage: Eukaryota > Metazoa > Chordata > Mammalia > Rodentia > Heteromyidae > Dipodomys > Dipodomys merriami. The sequence continues at coordinate 726,790 of NW_027205459.1, read as the reverse complement.
TTCCTTTCTCTTTCTTCCTTCCTTCCTTCCTTTCTTTCTCGTTCTTTCTCTCTCCTTCCTTCCTTTCTCTCTCTCTCTCTCTCTTTCTTTCTTTCTTTCTTCTTTTTTGTTGGCTTTAAAGAATTGTGCAGAGGCAAGTCCTTCAAAGTCAACACCTTCAGGCTGCAGAACCCCTGGGCTGCCTCCAAGTGTGGTCAAGTTCGAGCCAGCTGCCTTTGTTGAGGAATCTAACTTTGCTAGGATGGGAAAATTCAGCTTGGCGTTTACTCTGAGATTCCAAAGTCATATTTGCACATTTCACATCATTATTGGACAATATCAGAGAAGGAAGAAGAAAAGGAAAGGGAAACTTTGAAGAAAGCAAATGGCTAGGGCTGTTCAAAATGGTGTCGCAGAAAGAACACTGATTTCTATCCTGGCTCTTGAGGGCTCTGTGGTGGGGTGTGCAGATCCTTTCGCGTGTTTAGATCTGTAAAGCCAAAGGGTTGGCCTGGATTATTTATGGCTCCTGTTGGCTGTGACATCTGACAGTTCTATCAATCCTCAGTCCAGTGCTGTCCCACATCTCCTTGAGTTAGATGGGAAATTCATCTCCCTTGCAGATTAGACACATATTGATTCCCCCCCCCCCACTCTGGCAAAGGGGAGCAAGGCAGCTATTTCTTTCTCTGTAGATAGTGGCAAAGAAAAAAGGAAAGTCAAATCAGCCTCCCAGTGGTGCCTCTTGGTCGAGCCTGAATGCTAAACAGTGTTGGCTTCCGGGTAGCAATTCAGACTCCGCATCTCCTAGAATTCTGTAATTGCAAGGGTGGGGACAGACTATCGCGTTCTTCTAGAGCGAGGAAACAGATCTCTTTAGAGGGGCAATGACACAGATCTAGGGAATGATGGAGCCTGAACATTCAGAATGAGCTCTTTGGCATAGATACAGGCCAGGGCTGGTTATTGCTGGGGATGTCACAGCGCTCCCTTAAGTATGTACGATTCGGTAATGCTGTTCGCGTTTGGCTTCTCTGATTGGAGTCCACGTTAACCTCAATTAAGCTATCACCCTGGCTGTCCCAGCAGAGAAGGGCTTCAGCCCCGAAGCACCTCTTCATCCTTTGTAAGGGGACGCAGCCTATGATTGGTGGCTTCACGCAAGCGCTGCGGCCAGCGACCAATGGGGAGCTCGGGGAGGCGGGACCTCTGCCTGAGAGGGAGTGGCGGGGCTGCGAGGGGCGGGGCTGCACCGGGCCCAAGCGGTCGCCGTGGTTACCAAACAGCATCAGCAGCTCGGTAAACACTGAGATGCCCCGCCCCGGCCCCACCCTGGAGCTCTGCTGTGATTGGCCACTTCACAGCAAATCCACGCCCACCTGCTTCCTCCCTATCCCCTCAGTATTACGTGCGGGGGTTCCTGGCCACGGCGTTCAGCAGCCCGACGTCGAAAGATCCTGTTCCCCAGAGAAGCCACTTTCGAGGTCTCACACGGAAGGCCTCGGAGTGACGAGCCACCTGAGGCATCGCGAACGGACTGGCCCTCGGTGGAGGAGAGACGCCGTTGCCGGTGGGATGACCCGCCCTGGCCTGCTTGGGCCGTCGCGGAGTCTCTCGCCGTCACCTGCCCCGTCCCGCGGCGTGCGCTGAGCCGGGGCGGGGAGCGGGTGCCGCGGGGACCCCGCCCACCTCGTGCGCAGGCTCCGCCCCTCCCAGCCCCGCCCCTCCCAGCCCCCGGCCCCACCTGCCCGGCTGAGCGCGCAGGGGGCGCCACGGGCACACAGCTCTGCCCACACTGCCCTACCCGGCCCTGCTCGCCCCCGGCCGCCCACACCCTCCGCCCGCTCCCTCCGGCCTGCACACTAGCGGGGATGGAGACCCAGCCAACCCAGAGGACTCATAAGCGAGCACCGGAGGTCAACTGTGTTTGCTTAGCTGCCCTCTCCACTAGCCAATCAGGACGCAAGTCACCTCTAAAGGTCAAGGTAACCCAAGACCATCCTCACAGACTTCATATTCCTGACATAACCTGGCACCTGGTCCTTACTGTGGTCACCCCTCCCCCCAATCTGGTATATAAGAATAAAAGGCAAATGATAAAATCCCTTTTATTACAGTCCATAGGTTAGCGTCCTTATTCTTCAAGTAAAAGTCTTCTCATCTAGGACGTGTCTCTAGTGTGACAGGGAGTGCTGACCGCTTGTGAGCTTGTATCATTTGAATTTAGAGCCCCCTTCTTATTTTGAATAATGCATTTTTTCCTCTAGTAGTCATCATGTTAACTATGAATTGTACTCAAGAGGAAATGGACTCATTTGAAATGCATCCATTTCACAATCTTAAATTTCATGGAAATGGAGGGGCTTTGGAAGAATGGAGCAGCAGGAATGTACACCTGAAGGATCTATTTCACATAAGGCTCAGGATTCTTTTAGTAAACGGACTCTCTTCACATTCCCACTGTTGATAAAAATGTACATACATCATTACTTATGTGCTCAAAACCCAAGATGGTTGTTGGTTTCACATTAAAGTACTAAAACCACAACATTCCCGTCTCTACAAACAGAGGCTGTTAATGAGCCTCTCAGTCCCACATGCCATGTCGTTCCAGAATCTGAGCTTTTTTAGTCCTGCCCCACATCCCTGCCTTCTATCTATTGAGTCCCCTCTCCACACACCCTTTAAATTCTCTATTCTCCACTTCCATCTGGTTGGTTCCACAGTCCAGCCCTTCGCTGCTTCTGGCTTGCTTAGTGTCAGAATGGGGAGCGTTAGTCCAATCATGGGGTCTTCCACAGAGCCTCTGTACCCAGAGAGCTCGTCTTGGTTCTGGCTTTCCTGTCCTTGGTTTGTGAAGCAGCCAAGAAAAGTCAGGAAAATGGAATTCGTGAATACTCACTGTGTTAGTCAGCTTTCCCCCAGTGGATTCCTGAGAGAATCAAGTTAGATTTATTTTGGTCCATCGTTTCGGAGGTTTTGGTTCATGTTTGCTTGGCCCAGTCATTTTGGAACTCTGTGAGGCAGAGATCATGGTGGGAAGCATGTGGAAGAGAAGAGTGACTCATCTCATGGAAGATGAGAAACAAAAAGAGAAGAGGCTTAGTCTTCAGTATCTTTTAAGGGCATGTCATCTCTCCCCTCCCTCCCTAATGACTTAACTTCCTTCCACTAGGCTCCACCTCCTAAAGGTTCTACCACCTCACTTCAGTGCTATTAGCTGAAACCAAGCCTTCAAAACACAAGCCATTTGGAGACTTTAAGATACAAACCACAATAATCAGCAAGCAGGAAAGAAGCTAAAGTAGAAGAGCTGAGAAGTGTTAGTTCAGGTCAGCATCCAAAGCAGCTGAGACTTGTTTAGGATTTGTCCCAAGGTGCATAATAACCCTAGACGAGGCACCAAAATAATTTGGAGAGCTGTATTTTTCCCTGTCGATTTAGGACTGGCTGGTTCTGGCCAAGAAAAAAAAAAAGAAAGAAAGAGTAGGTGGAGGATGCTGGCCAGGAGCGACTTGCCAGCCGCCTGGGCAAATAAGGCTGAGTCTGAAACTGAGGCAGACCCCAAATTGCAATTAGCGTGGAAATGAAGATCTTTTCAGAAAAGAAAAGGACCCTGGAGCTTGTTCTTTATTGTCTCTCCCCTCCCCTGGCTCCCACCCAGACATCCCTGAGACAGCCCCTTGGCTCGGAGTCTTATGCATAGGCAGCCAAGACAAGGGGAGCAGTCACCCCCACCACCTGCTTCTGGAAGGTACATGCTGCCTGTGGCGAAGGGGATGCAGTTTGGAGGCTGGGGATGGGCAGAAGGAAGACTTGTTCTCCTCAGGACCTACATATACTCGGGGAGAGGTGGTTACAGATCTACAGAGGTGGTTACAGATCTACATACACTCGGGGAGAGGTGGTTACAGATCTACAGAGGTAGATCATGAGACATTACAAAATAATTTTATGAAGAGCTGGTCACCTCCCCCTCTTTTTTTCCTAGAAGAGAGCATTAGGTATAAAAAATAGATTCTCTTTTCAAAGCTGGGATCCTGAGCTAAGAAAGTAGGTTGATTGACCCTTTTTGATCATAAAGATCCAAGGATGGCTTTTCTTTTTCACTCTACTTTTGTTTATAGAAAGTTCCAGAAACCTACATTTCACTCATTCTATTAATGTTACATTACCAGGTAAGTGCATTTTAGCATTTAGTGAGAAGAGGCAGACACAGAGAGGTGGGTGATTTGTAGGCATAGCTCCATTTTATTCCATACCTGCTCAGCACAGGGAGTCCTGATACCCCACCAATGCATGGGCCTGTTCAGAGAGATGAAGTAACTTTCCTAAGGCTACACAGCTCACAATTGGTACGGACACTCAAACCAGAGGTTCTGACCCTACAGGCCTCAGGCACAGGCAGGAAGAGACACTTGCCTTCCTGTGGCCCGCCAGCAGAGTCGGGAAGGACTGGAGTCTGAGAACCATAAAGCCTGTGGAAAATAGCCTGGCCATGGGAAGTTGCCGAGAGGTAGGGTCCCCCAGCCTGGGACTGAACTCCGGTGCTAGCTTCCCCACAATGAGCCCCTCAGATTCTAGTGCCCCTCTGGGCTTTGGCTGCAGTTTCTGATGACTGAAGTCTGCTCTCTCTTCTCCTGCAGCTTCCTGCCCACCACAGCCAAGAGTCTTGGAAGATCAAGCTCATCCTTATGTACATTTCCCTGGGGTTGGGGTCTGGATGGGGGTGAGAGTGAGTCTGGGTTTTATCGGCTTTGCATCCCACAGTGGCCAAGCCCCAGCCAACTCAAGGGGTGCTGCCCAGCCCCAGGTGACTTAGTGACTGATGGGTTAAGAGAAGAGGCAACGTAAGATCAGAGGGATTGCCAGTGATGGGAGACGGAGGCCTGCTGTGCACATCTAGTGCCCAGCATTTATCCCCAGAATCCTTGAGGGGAAATAGAGTTGCTTTTCCTGTTAAAGAGTGGCATTAGGGAATGTAAAGGGATGTAAAGTAACACTGTTCCGCTTGCCCCCTCAATCCAGGTCATCCTGCTTGTGAGCATTAAGAGTTGACTTCTGAGATAGACTGGGCATTGCTTTTGTTTCTTATTTTTATTTATTTATTTTTTGTGCCTGGTACTAGGGCTTGAACTCAGGGCCTCAGGCTCTTGCTTGGCATTTTTTCCTTCCAGGATGGCACTCTATCACTCAAGCCACACCTCTTCCAGCTTTTTGTTGGTTAATGGGAGATAAGAGTGTCATGAATGTTCCTGCCCTATGCTGGCTTCAAACTGCTTTTCTCAGATCTCAGGATTACATGAGCTTGAGCCACCAACGAAACTTTGGGTCCTAGGAAGGTGTCTGTGGGGTTGATGGGAGGGTAGCAGGAAGACAGGGACAGTCAACAGTTGACAATTACAGCATCAGCAACTCTACCACCAAACCCCTCCAGAACCACCGCAGCTTCTGACAGGTCCCCTGTTTCTCCCGCTGTCCTCCTTCAGTCTCTTTTCCACTCATCAGCCCGAGTCACTGAGTGGAAAGGCAGATCTTGGCATTTTCTACCAAGCCCTCCAGGAGTTCTGCATGAATGATCACCCACTTCTGTCCCTCACACCTGCCTGACCCCACCTCTGACCTAGATCCTTCCTCTGCTCTTGCCACAGGGCCTTGTTCTTGTGTCCTCTGTCTAGAAAATTATGACCACAAGGAGAGTGGGGATACATTCTTAGGACCCCAACCTGCAGGATAGTACTTGGGGCTCATCAGATCTTCCAAGTAGTTAAAAAAAAAAGCTTACATTTCTTGCTTATGTGGCTTTGGCACTTATTTCATTTACTTTATTTTTGTGCTGGTCCTGGAGCTTGAACTCAGGGACTGGGTGCTGTCCCTTAGCTTTTATGCTGAAGGCTAGTTAGTGCTCTACCACTTTGAGCCACAGTTCCACTTCTGGTTTTGGTGGTTAATTGAAGATAAGAGTCTCATGGACTTTACTGCCCGGGCTGGCTTTGAACTGTGATCCTCAGATCTTAGCCTCCTGGGTAGTTAGGATTACAGGTGTGAGCCACCAGTGCCTGGCTTCAAAGGTTTTCTTTGCAGACAGGTGAGCATTTGAAAAGTTAGGTTAATACCCTATCATGGTGGCCTCCATGTAAGACCAGACCAGAAAAATAATCAAGGACATCCTCAAACTGTGGCAAGCCCTGCTCAGTTCCAGAGGGGCCCAGACTCTCCTAGCACCTATTAATTTAAGACCTCTCTGGGTTAGCTCATTTGTCATCCCATGTGACACACAGCTATTTGGGATACACTGGAATTTACATACTGTAAATACTGGTAGACGGGAAGCACAATTTTCTTAATGTCATAGTGGTGTGGTAGGAATTACCTCTGGAAGGGGACATCTAAGACCAAGTGTTCCCTCCCTGATGTGGCCACTGTGTCTGGTAGCAGAGGTGGAGATCAGGCTTTGAGAATTTGCTTCTCAGGTGCTAAGAGCAGAGACTCCAAGGACTGTGCCCCAACTGAGCACCAAGGGAAGAGAAATTCAGTAGGGCTGAATTCATCTGCTAGGGCTGTGGTGACAAAGCACTGGACACTGGTATCTTCAACAGCAGGTACTTATGTTCTCCTAGTTCTAGAGTCTGGAAGTTCAAGATCAAGGTGTTAGCCTGGCTGAGGTTGCTCTCACTGGCTCATCATCCAGTGCTCTTTCCTCTCTGTGTGATGTAATTTCTCATAAATATACCACTCATTGGATTAATGATCTCATATCCACTCCATGATTTCTTTAAAGTCTTTTTCCCCAAATACAGTCACATCCTGAAGTACCAGGGGTCAGAGCTTCAATGGGGGGTGTGGGGCATAATGAAAGGGACATTGTGGTAGAAGGGAGTGGTAAAGCCATGTTGCCTTTGTTCTAGACTCTCCCATGCTCTGGCCAACGAGGGCTCCCTCATTGGAAGGCCCCATTTTCCCAAGTTATCCTTTGGTTCTTCTTGTTTTTATTTTCTGTCAGTCGTGGGGCTTGAACTCAGGGCCTGGGCACTATACCTGAGCTCTTTTTCTCAAGGCTAGCACTCTACAGTTTGAACCACTTCTCATTTTCTGGTGGTTAACTGGAGATAAGAATCTCATGGATTTTTCTGCCGGGGCTGGCTTCAAACTGTGATCCTCAGATCTCAGCTTCCTGAGTAGCTAGGATTATAGGTGTGAGCCACTGGCATCTGGCCATCCCCAATTTCTTACTGTATTTTGTCTTCAAAACCATCCTCAGAGGCGCACAAGACAATGACAGAGCCTCTTTGTGTATCTTGCAGGAAAACAGAAGTCCAGACAGGTTCAGGACACCATGTGTCCTTGATACACAGAATAATATTTGCCCCTCAACCACAGTGGTCACCTGCTGTGTATCTATTCTTTTTTTTTTCTGTGTATGTATTCTTTTCCCAGATATTTAGCTACAGTGTCTGAGGAAAACTAAGATTCAATGAGCTGCCAAAGGGATGACACAGAAGAGAGTCTGTTGTTGTTTATTTCTTGGAGCATCCTTCCAATTCTACTTTGTAATGAAACTCCTGGGAGAACAAAGCCTATTTTCAAAGTCCATTTTCAGGGAAGCTGGATGGGTTTTCCCATTAATAAAAGCATGCTCCTCTTGCTTTGGTGAAAAGATGGCTGGGAAATTGAAGGGCCCTGGTCAGGCTAGTCCTACCATGCTGGGCTTCAAGAGAGCCAAAGGTCAGTGACTGAGTTAGGAATCAGGGGAATAACAGGAAGGGTTCAATTTACTCCACCAACCTTAACAAGAACTCACCATCCTGGGCTGCAGACACTACACTGTCTCTGTGTGACTCCCTGAAACTAGAGAGGATGATGTTCAAATAAATGGATGATGAGGAGACAGGGTAGAAGGCAGGGTGGAGAGGTGTGGCACTGAGGTCCTCAACAATGCAGGATAGATGCGGTAGGGGACAGGGAGGAGGGTAAAGAAGGAGTGAGGTAGAAGTGGTCATCCAGCCATATTGTGTGTGCACCCAATATGATCTTGAGATGCCCAGTGCCTGCTGTGGTCTGTGCTCCCGGTATTCCTTGGAGCCTGAATCATGAGAGAGGAAGCCAGTGAGATTTTGAGTACACAGCTGGCTGGGCTGGGGACTTGAAGCACCAGCATGCTGCAGGGGGCGCTGGTAAACTCGTGGGAGGAAGGAAGACTCCCTGCCCCGTCGGGGGGCAGGGCTGTGGTTTCTTTTCAGTTGAGCTCAACTGGTAAGTGCTTTCCTGACCAGTCTTTGAATCATCAGAAGGGTGGGCAGGAAGGTTACAGCCCAGACTGCAAGCACCAGAAGTAGGAGGTAGGTGAGCCCACAGTGATGAACAGGCCACCAGAGGCCAGCACTGCTCTCATTGTGACTGGCGGCTTGGAGGCAGGGGCTTGTGAGGGACAGTGGCCGTCTTGTCACTTGGTTGTTGTACTCTGACTTGGGGACATCCAAAAAAGGAGCATACATGGACTTCTTTTTCCTTCCTTCCTTCCTTCCTTCCTTCCTTCCTTCCTTCCTTCCTTCCTTCCTTCCTTCCTTCCTTCCTTTCTTCCTTTCTTTCTTTCTTTCTTTCTTTCTTTCTTTCTTTCTTTCTTTCTTTCTTTCTTTCTTTCTTTCTTTCTTTCTTTCGCTGGTTGTGGGGCCTGAACTCTGGGCCTGGGCGCTGTCCCTCAGCTCTTCAGCTCAAGGCTACCACTTGAGCCACAGCACCACTTCCAGCTTTTTTCTGCTTATGTGGTACTGAGGAATTGAACCCAGGGCCTCATGCATGCAAGGCAAGCACTCTACCACGGAGTCAACTTCCCAGCCCTGCTTTTCTTTTTTAAGTTCAATTTTTATTGTTATAAAGATGATGTACGGTGGGGTTAAAGTTACATAATCAGGTAATGAGTACATTTCTTTTTGGAATGTGTCACTCCTTCCCTTGCTCTCCCCAGTTTTTCCCTCCCATCCCCACTCACAAGTTGCATAGTTTATTTTCAACATCGTGTCTAGTGAATACCACTGCTGCATTGGTTCATCCTTTGTCCCTCCATCTCTGTTCCCCATTAACCCTCCCAAAGACAGATACATGAACAAATAAGATAGAAAGAAAAGAAAGCAAAAACAGCAACAAAGAAAAACCTTCTTGTTTCCATTTCCTGGAGTTCATTTCAATCAATATTAGTTTGTATGATCAGATGCAGATTGGCATTGTGTGTGTTCTTCTCCTAAGAGTATCCTCCTTTGGTCTCACTCTGTGTGAATGCCTAGAAAAAGTAGTTTCTTTTAGGAACAGATCTCAGTAGCTGTCAGAAATATGCCATTCCTTTGCCTGGAGGTCACCTTCAATGCTACCCACCCTCCTTTTAACATAACCGATTGCATATCATTGCCCAATAAACAGTGGGTCTGGAGGAAACAACAACAAAAACAACCTCAGGTTGCCTAAAAACATACTGTTTAAGTCTCTGTCTGTTTATAAGCTTCATAAATGGCAAGGCAAAGGCCAGGACTGCTACTTACTTACTTACTTAATTTTTGTGCCAGTCCTGGGGCTTGAACTTTGGGCCTCGGAACTTCTGAACTGTTTTTTGCTCAAAGCTAGTACTCTACTACTTGAGTCACAGCTCCACTTCCAGCTCTTTGGTGGTTAACTGGAGATAAGAGTCTCATGGACTTTCCTGCCAAGGCTGGCTTTGAACTGTGATCCTCAGATCTCAGCCTCTTGAGTAGCGAGACGTATAGGTGTGAGCCACCTGTGCTCTTGGCTGCTTGTATATTCTTTAATTTCTTATGTTAACTGGAGAGTGGAGATTGATTATTTCTTTTTCTTTTCCTTTTTCTTTTTGGTAATACTAGGCTTTGAACTTAGGGCCTTGTGTTTCCTAGATTGGTACTTTAACACTGGAGAAACATTTCCAGCCCAGCTTTTTGCCTTGAACCCCAGTCCCCCAGGATTATGGGTGTGAACCACCAGTGTCTGGCTTGATTCTTTCTTCTTTCTAATCCAGCTTATAGAAATGCCTCTGGGTCCTTGTCTTGTCACCCTCAAAGCAATCCCTGTACTTCACAGGAACAGAGACACCCAGTCTTTGGAGAATCAGCCAAGAGAAGAGAAAAGCAGGCTGGGCAGTGGGGGTGTTTCCTTGGGAGCTGCCAGAGAGGCTCCAGACGGGTGATTTAATGAAAAGACAAGCGTGTCCCCCACTCATCTGCCCTTCCTTCACAGAGGCAGGCACTTGGCCTACAATGCTTCAGCCTTTCCATTCTCCTGACATCTGACAGGGTGTCAGACTAGGCCCAGGAAAGCATCCTTGCCTGGCCTGGCCAGCACCCAGCGGATGCCTGGGGGGGGGGACAGGCAAGGGAGTGGAGCAGGTCTCAGGAGCAGTGGCATGCTGGGACGGCCGCCAGCAGACAGCTTTGTTTTTCCAGGTCAGTTTGCTAGGACTACTTCTCTTTCCTGGGACGCCAGCTGACAAGGGGGAGGGGAGGAGAGACAGGCGCTGAAAGGGACAGGCCGTGGCCACCTCGGAGGGTGGGAGCCGGCGCTTGGCAAAAGGGTAGGGGCTGCCTCCCCCCCTCCCCTCCTCCTGCACTCGCCCTTCAGATCTGGCAGCCAGAGAAGCAGATGTCTTGCTGGAGACCCCCATCCAGAGTCCCTCCCCCCTCCCCTGGCTAAGGATGCCTCCCCTCCTCCCTGAGGCCCACAGGCCCGCTGAGACATGGCCTGCCAGCTGTTAGCTCCCTCGGGCTGGCATTTGTGTATACCAGGCGCCAGGTGCCAGTGGGGTGTGCTGGCCCAGCAGCTTGTGGCTGAGGAGGAAGAGCAGGGCAGGGTAGAGAGGGAGGTGGCAGTCAGAGGCAGCTGAAAGGCCCATGGGGTTGCTGGGAAATGAAGGTGGATGCCACTTCCAGGCTTTGGGTCTACAGGGGGATTCCAGAGTCCCCACTAGCATCAGCTGCAATACAGCCTGAAGGCAAGGTAGACACCATGCTAAAGTCCTGCGCCCAAGCCAAGGATTCCACACAATTCACTTGGGAAATTGAAACAAAAGGCCACCAACATCATTCATTTGGGGGAAAAAGAAAAAAAAAACTCCACAAAAGGCCACCAACAGGAGTTCCTCCATGCCCCAGACTTGCCAAGACCACAGTCATGGGAAGCAGAGCGCAGTGCCAAAAGATACTTCTCAGGCTGACTGGCAAAGCCTGTTCAAAAGCAAACCCCATTTTCTGCCGGAAGCCCCCGGACCCGCGTGACTGGCTCCTCTAAGCAAGTGGCCAGGATGTCCCCCGGCTTCCCTCCTCAGCTGAGGCTGCTGGCCACCCGCTGCCCTGCCTAGGAAACCATTCAGACCCCCTCACCATGGCAGAGGCAGAGACAGCAGCTGCTGCTGTGAGGTCACCATGGTGACGGGTGACAGTCGGCACTCCCCCACCTGCGTCCTGTCCTAGGCCTGGCAGGCACCCCCCCCCCCAGCAGAGGGACTGCAGGTCCGACCTTGCCCACCGGCTGCCTTGGGGCGGCCTTTGAGTGTCAGACCTCCCTGAGGCAGCCCCAGTGGAACTGCAGGGCTCAGGGCTGTGAGCAGAAGCAAATGGGGAAACATGCCCTGCGGGGGAGCGGTGAGGCATTACACATGTATGCTATTGTTCTTACAAATAAAGTCAACTCATTACTCAGGCACAGAAACAATCATGATGTCAGAAAGCATCTAGGCTTCTCAAAATATCCTAGTTTGTCTCCACCTGTGTGCTCCCCCTGTGATTTACCATCTAGCTTGACTTCTAGCCTGACTTTTGCTGAAATTCTCTCTCTCTCTCTCTCTCTCTCTCTCTCTCTCTCTCTCTCTCTCTCTCTTTCTCTCTCTCCCCCACACCCTCTCATTTTGGTGTTGGTACTGGGGCTTGAACTCAGGGCCTAAGCACACTGCCTTAGCTTTTTCTCTCAAGGCTGCTACTCTACTACTTGAACTACATCTCCACTTCTGCTTTTCTTGCTGGTTAACTAAGAATAAGAGTCTTGCCAGGCACTGGTAGCTCATATCTGTAATCCTAGCTAGCTACTCAAGAAGCTGAGATTTGAGCATAAGGTTTCAAAGCCAGCCTGGGTAGGAAACTACTCAGAAAAGCCAGAAATGGCGCTGTGGCATGAGTGGTAGAGTGCTAGCCTTGAGTAAGCACAGCTCAGGGACAGTGTCTAGGCTCTGAGTTTTATGCCCCAGAATAGGCACGTGTGCGTGCACGTACACACACACACACACACACACACACACACACACACACACACACACACACACACATGAATTTCATAGACTTTCCTGCCCTGGCTGGCTTTGAATAGTGATCCTCAGATCTCAGCCTCCTGAGCAGGTAGGATTACAGGTGTGCCACTAGTGGCTGGTTTAAAAAGGATTCTTTACCAGGAAGCAGTCAGGGCTAGGAGAGATGGTCAGTACTCAGGAAGCACTTTAGAGGAAGGCTTCATCCCCACCCACAGGGCTGAAAAGAAGGGAGTGAGTGGGTATTAAAATCCCAATGAGTACTGTGTAGAGGAGCTGGAGCCTTTGGCGAAGGAATTTGGCTACTAACAATTACCAGTCCAGGTGATGGAGCTGGTGGGAAAAGATAGTGACTTTAATGTCCTTCTGCTCCATCTCCTGCCAGTGGCTCTCAGGAACCAAACACAAATGGATGATAAACACAAAATACCCTTAGTGAATTCTATAAAGGCCAGTATACTGATGAAAATTCTGTGTCCTCAGCACAGATTTACAATTTCCTATAAATCACTGAATGATGGCAGATCACTGACTCACACCTGCACCTGCACCTAACATGTTAGGCTCATTGCGCTTCATATGAAGTTTTGAGGGAAGACTCAAGGAAAAAGAACCAAGTGATGAGTGCATAAGCTGCTACTTTTCACACCTGCTCAAGAGGCTCAAGTTGATAATCATGACTTCCTTATTTTATTTACATTTATTACACATTGGCACCTCAGCAAATAGGAGTTCTTTCCATTCATTCCTTTAGGCTTAGTATCCTTGGTGTCCTCTCTTTGTTGGGTGTCCTTAGTTTTCTCCTGAGTATTAACAAGGTCAAAAAGTACCAGGTGGTGTCCTGTGATTTCCTGAATTCTTCACATGGCCTTTCCTGGCTCTATTGTGTAGAAGTAACCCAATTTCTCCTTGATATCAGATCAAACACCATTCCTGCTGTTCGGATCACTAGAATGAGAGGTCTGAGGGAGTCAGAGGGCAAGTGTGGCTTTCATTTGATAGAATCATGGTGATGTTCTCTTGGTTCTTTCCTTTATGCATCAAGACCTCCCAGCTCACCACTCACTCACTCTGTTGCAGTGACCAGATGCAAACATCACTGAATATGAGTCCACTGCTGGGTGCTGGTGGCTCCCCCATATAATCCTAGCTACTCAGGAGGCTGAGATCTGAGGATCATGATTCAAAGCCAGCCAGGGCAGGAAAGTCTGTGAGACTCTTATCTCAGAAAACTGGAAGTGGCACTGTGGCTCAAGTTGTAGAGTGCTAGCTAGCCTTGAGCTGAAGAGCTCAGGGACAGTGCATAGGCCCAGAGTTCAAGCCCCATGACCAACATATATATATATGAGTTGGCAATGAGAGGCTACTGGAGCATCTACCCTTGAGTCCCAGACTTGGGTATTCCAATACAACTTTGACTATTGGCTGCTGGTTTAAGATGTTGCTGCATCTGTCCTGAAGATATCATCTTCCAGAAGGTACCAGACAACCTTTAGCAGGCCATTCTACTTTACCAAGCCAGCTACTTCTGTTGGCAGGACATGTTGAAAGAACCCATGAGGACTGGATGTGGTTGTTACCACCTACAATTCCAGAGGTAGGAGGATGATGGCAGGCAAAGGCCTTGAAATAATACCTGCACAACTAACTACAGCAATAAGAGTTGAAAGCATGGCTCAGTGATAGAACACCTGAATTCAACTCAAGTCACCAATTTCAAAATCCCAGTACTATTTCTCTACCCTTACCAAAGATCACATGAGTTTATTTATTTATGGGTTGTGGAGCTGCTTGAACTCAGGATCTGGGGGATGTTCCTGAGCTCTTTTGCACAAGACTAGCACTCTACCACTTTGAGCCACAGCTCCACTTCCACACGAATTTAATTTAGAGTAAATCTTCTGCTGTATTCAAATGCATTTCCTGGTCAAGGCCATGTGGTCTACAGATGAATGGTACCACCTTTTGAGCAGCAAAAGAAAACATGTAGATGCAATCTGTTCTTTTATTGTGCTGTTACTGGGACTTGAACTCAGAGCCTCTCACCTAAGAGCCATTTCTACTTATGGCCAGCACTCTATGTCCTAATCCATGCCTCCAGTTGTCTTTTTGCTGGTTAATTTGGGATAAAAAAGTCTCATATTTTCTTGTACAGGCTGGTTTTGACCCATGATCTACATATCTCAGCCTTCTAAGGGTTACATGCATGAGCCATGGCATCCACCCAATGTTATCTCTTCTAAATTCTCTGCCCCACCAGGATGCTTCTAGTGGTACAGTGTCATCAACCTGCCACCAGGTGGCCTGCTATTCACTTCGGGGTTGATACCACACTGGGAGCTCAGCACTGCCCTCTGCTGTTGGATGTGTGTCATTGATGGTGTGATAGTCTATCTCAAGGGGGAGGGGAAGGAGCTACTTCACCCTCAGGCCCAATGGTGTCTGGTCAGGCATTCCTGTGGGCTGGAGATACCCTCACCATCAGTGCCTGGTCAGCGAAGTCACACCCATGCCCCTCCCAGTCTTCCATGTCACCAATCTTCTACTCTCAGTCTTGCTAAGTCCTTCACCAATTGGCCTTGGTATTTGGCTCTACTTATGAATCAGTGTAGAACTGTCCTTAGATCTTTCTCCTTCCATTTGCAGAGAGCAACCGGGGTGCTGCCCAAAGAACTGGCCCCTGGCTTTCTGAGTTGCCTCTGCACAGGGAGGCAATGATGCTGGCCAGCTGCTTCCACCAGATGCTTTTTGTATCCTTAAACCAGGCCTGTTTTTCCTTTCCCCATTAATGAGTCATAGGGGATTCTCCATGAAGCCGGACACACGTGTTGTGGGAGAGGCAGTGAAAGAGCAGGAGAGCACATTCTGAGAGTCTGAGCTGTCTGCTCTTATTTATAGGCTTTTGCCAGTCCTGTGGCTTGAACTCGGGGCCTGGGTGCTGTCCTTGAGGTGTTTTTGTGTGTGTGTGTGTGTTTTGCTCAAAGCTAGTACTGTACCATACTTGGGCCACAGCCCATTTCTATCTTTCTGGTAGTTAATTGGAGATGATTCTCATCTACTTTTCCTGCCTGGGCTAGCTTAGAACTACAATCCTCAGATCTCAGCCCCCTGAGATGCTAGGTGTGAGCCACCCAGCACACACTTCAGTGATTAACTTTTGAAGGTTTGGCTCACATGATTGAGGAGGCTTGGAGAGTCCAGAATCAAATGGGGTAGGTTGGTAGGCTGAGACTCAGGGAAGAATTATGTTTGAATCCCACGGTAATCTGTGGGAGGATTCTTGAAGATCAGACTTCTGTGTTATTCAGGACTTCAGCTGATTAGGTAAGCCCTGCCCATGTGATACAGGACATCTGCTATACTTAAAGCCTATCAGGGTAGATGTGATTCTAATCTAAAAACATTCCTCATAGAAGCATCTAGAAAAACATCTGGCCAACTATCTAAGCACGGTAGCCCAGCCAAGTGAACACATAAAATGAACCAATATACTGTTTGTGTAATTTGCTTGTGTCTAATTTTGTAGACAATAGATAATGCTCAGTTCTTTATGGGTGGCTCTGCTCACGTAGTGACTTGGTGTCCCATGACTAGGGATTTAGTGCCTGCCAGAGCACAGAGCAAGCCAGGAGTTGCTTTCCAGATGGAGAATAGTTGTCCACAGAGGCCTGACCTGCAAACCTCAGGATCGTAGGCAGTTTCACTGGAGTTCCCTATAGGCAGCATTTCACATAGGCTATGCATAAATGTTTGTTCTTCCACTGTCTTCCCCTTCAGAGACTCCCAGAGGCAGAATAATTTGCTCTATAACCAGACAGTGTCTTGCATCTCAAAACTGGCAGCTTAGACAAGTTGGAGTAGCACACCTATGAGTGCCATATATTAGCTCTAAAATACAGGGCCTATCAAAAACTCTCTCGTTTTTTTTTTCTTTCTCTTTTCTGTGGCAGACTGTAAAATGTAGCAATTTGGCATACGCTCCTGACCTCTTTGGACCCCTGGGTCCCTGAACAACTTCACAATATGGAATGGAGTGGAATTTTCACAGTTTCCCATCCTCTGAAGTGTGTGTGTATCATGAAGGCACATAAAATGTCCCCTAGTTTGGTCCACCTGGTCCAATGTACACGATAAAGCAGCAAAGTGCAGCGAGTCTCTGTAAGTTGACAAGACAGTCAAGCCTTTATGGAGTAAGTATATGATAACAGAGAACCAGATAGTTGACGTGGCTCTGATGAAAGCCTTGTGTGTGCATGCACTGTTGTTTCTGCTTTTTGAAGGCCACTTGTTTTACTACTTAGGAGAGGAAAAAAGTCCCTCCTAGGATGATGGCACATAGCAGGTACCAGGAGAGTTATGATTGGCTCTAATTACTATGTGACTGAATTCTCTACAACCCCTCTGCACTATCCAGAGTTACATGTTCACCACACCAGCCTCTATTAGGTATTTGATGGCTACACTAATTTGTATTCATCTGTTGTGTGATGATTCTTAGGATTCACTCCTCTGGAAGTGGGACAGGGGCACTGTGCTGGGAAGGGGTCAGCTCCCCCTGGGCCTTTCCTTCTATTCCATGTAGGATTCTGTTGGCTAACATGCATTCTGGGACTGGGAAATTAAGTACAGGATAGATCCTCAGTTTACTCAACCTACTAAAGGAAAGTCTTGGTCCTCAAGGTTGTTGATCACCTGACTGCAACTCATTTTGATATGTGGGTATTCTGGCAATTGGAGCCCTTCTGTGGCTAGCATGAGCTCAGAAACAGTATCTGACAGCCCCAAGAAAGCCTGGCTCGTTCCCTTTCTCCATTCTTCTCAGCAATCTCAGGTACCTCTGGAGAAGGATAGGAAGAAGAGTCACAGTGTGGACCTGTAGTCACAGGGCAGGGTGCCTGCTCCAAGAGGCTGTATTTCCTTTGCCCCTAGGCAAGGTGTTATGACAGATCCGAGAGAATAATAATTGAAAGGAGCCCGAGAACAGGTGCAGCACTGTTTCTGGTTACATCTTGCCAAACATCCTGTTCCATTTTCCTGGGATAACAGCTGAGTCTTTTTTTTTTTTTTTTTTAATTATTTTGGGGCTGTTACCAGGGCTTGAACTCAGAACCTCACTTTCTTGTTTGACTTTTTTTTCTTCTCAAGGATAGCACTCTTCCACTTGTGCCACACCTCCAGTTCTAGCTTTTTGCTGGTTAATTGGAAACAAGAGTCTCACAGATTTGTCTGCCTGGGCTGGCTTTGAGCTGTGATCCTCAGATCTCAGCCTCCTGAATGACTAGGATTATAGGTGTGAGCCATTGGTGCCTGGCTTATGTCTACTTTTTGATACAGCAGCCAGTGATCTCAGCCACATCCCCAACAGGGACTTTTCCAACTCAGGAGGTTAGCCAGAGGCCTCATTTACATCTTATTATAGTTGCCATTTCATGCACAAACCTCCCCTGTAATCACCATCTTGGCTCTGATGGTTTACCTTATTAGGTAAACCATCACTGCTTCTTGGTTCTTGGAAGCGCCTTCCTATATCCTGGGAAAGTCCATAATTATGTACATATCCTAAGTAAAATCATTAAACCCTGCCCATAGCAATGTCGAAGACAGGTGTAGTTGGTTGGCTTTCTTTGGGGGCGTACCATCACTTTATAATTACCTCTGCTTTCCTACAATCTAGCTTTGGCTTAAATAAATCAGTTCTGTTAAAGATTCCTCTATGAGTCTGCCTCTGACATCTATTTTTTTTTTTTTTTGAGAGAGAGATTAAGGATTTACCATTATCCTCTGACAAAGGAATTTGGGACCAAAATGGGTTTCTGGGTCTGACCATGGTGTAAGTTGTGATTCCCACTGTGATTTTTGCACACCAGACCTAGCATTTTTCTGCTTTCCTAGCTCAAGAAGTACTTTGAAGGTCTGCTTACCTATTGTAGGCCTAAAGACCTCATGATGAGTTAATCAATGCCACAAATTCCTACAGTCTCAAATGCTTCCATTCCACCCCAGTCCTGTAGCACACTGGGGAGTGGAGGGAGGGTAATTATATCTATTGTACCTGTGAGATACTTAGCCTTTGCTATTCTGACATCCTAACCCCCTACCCCTACCTCCACCCCAAACCATTCATATCAGGGAAGCTAATTCCACTGTAGTTTCTCCCATCGCCAAGAAGAGGGTTTTTGTTGTTGTTGTTAGTTAGTTAGTTTTTTTTCCCAGAATGCCTGTGACTATTGCATTAGTACTTTTTCTTATGGACTTTTAAGAGAGTGTCTGCTGGTCCTCCTGGGAAGTGTGGTTAAGGTGTAGTGGCTAGAATAGATCTAGACTAGATTCCTTCATCACTCCCAGCCTTTAAAGCCTTCAGTTCCCTTTCCTCTCAAATACTGAAAGTCTGTATTAATTGCCAGCCATCATCAAGTCCAGGCTTCCACAAGCCAACTTCTCTACAAATGTTATTCCTGGGTATTAAAGCCAGCCATGAAATCCTAAAGCTTGAATGGGCCCACCAGTATCATTACATTCTACCTGATCAGGTTTTCTATTTCTTCTCCGTCCATTGCCCTTTAGAACGTTCTCCTATAAGCATTTTATGGACATCTGCTCATTTTCCTAACAGTCTTTTGAGGTACTAGTTTGAAGCTTTCCCCTTCTGTATTAGGGATATGCTGAAATACAACTCTCATGGCAGGCAGGACACAGTGAGGGCTATGGAAGTTGCTATTCAAGTCACTTTGAAGTCACTTCTGTGTCAGCTCATAGGCCTCAAGCTATGAATCTATCCCACCTTTCTGCAACTTTTTTGAAAAGCATAAGAAATCTGTATCTTTAAATGGATTCCTAGGCTGGACGGTTAAATCTTCCCTACAGGAGATGAGGATGTCTCTCAAAGATGTCACTAAGGGTTTTTGTCTCTCCATCTCTGTTCTGAATCAGGTATCCAGGAACGTCAAACTGTCCCTTTTCTCTACACAACCAACTAAACCAATTCAAACCGTTCCAGTGTTAGTCATGGTAGTGTACACTTGAGAGGCCCAGGCAGGAGGATCTTGAGTTGAAGGATAGCCTGGATTACATAGATGCTATCCAAACAAACAAACAAACAAACCAAGGCATTCTACACTTCAGACTCGACGTCACCATAGCAAGCACAACCAAGCTACTCAATTTTCTAAAGTCTTACTTTCCATCTTCATTTTCCAATGTGATCATTTGAGTAATTTGGTGATAATTTGAGTAACTCCTCCCCCTAGCCAACCATATCTTATGGATTTCATGTTCTCCCTTGCATGGGAATTAAATTACCCTGGTCTTCTCAAGTATATGAACAATCCAATTCTAGAATACCATTTGGGGATTATCTTTCTCTGGGGTCACTTTTGAAAGCGATTCCTTCATTAATCAGGATCCCAATGGGAAAGAGATGGCACACTGAAGTAGGGTAATTGAGGAGGGCTTAACAATGAGATACTTACAAAGTTGTGAGCAGGCTCAAGGGAAATCAGTAAGGCATCACATACTCTTGGGGCAGAAACGGAGGCCTACTATAACACTCTTGGGCTGGAATAATCTGATGGCCTGAGTGAACAGAAACAAGAGAGAGAGAGAGAGAGAGAGAGAGAGAGAGAGAGAGAGAGAGAGAGAGAGAGAGAGAGAGAGAGAGAGAGAGAGAGAGAGAGAGAGAGAGAGAGAGAGAGAGAGAGAGCCCAGCCTCTTTTCTACCCTCTGCATGTCCACCAGTGCCTCTTATTGGTTGAACCAGTTAGAAGCAGCAGGACAAGGAAACTAACCTCTGTGTGTGTGTGTGTGTGTGTGTGTGTGTGTGTGTGTGTGTGTGTGTGTGTGTGTGTGTGTGTGTTGGTACTGGAGCTTGAATTCAGGGTCTTATACTCTTGCTTACCTATTTTGCTCAAGGCTGGCACTCTATTATGTGAGCCATACCTCCACTTGTGGCTTTTTGCTAGCTATTTGGGAATAAGAGTCTTAGAGATTTTTCAGCAGGGACTGGATTTGACTTGCAATTCTCAGACCACAGTCTTAAGTCCTATCTGTAACCTTAAGGTTTTTGGGACTCACAGTCTGCTTATACTTCTTTAGAGTTCCCCAAACTGCTGCTGAGTCAAAAGAGCTTTTAAAAAAATTATCTTATTAATTTATTTTTTTAACAGTTGTAAAGAGTTTATTCAGCAAAGTAAAGGCCACTGAGGAGAGTGAGTAGCAGGACCTAGATGTGTCCACCAAGTGGTCAGCGACCAGTTGTTTTCCCTCTCTCTCTTCATCCCCCACCCCCCTTGGCCATTTGTCAGATGGTGATTGGTTAGTTTGAAAGTAGCCAAACCCTCACTGGGCAGGGCTTGTAGGAGGCCTGGCTTGGGTTATAGCCAGACCTAAGACCTTCCTTATAGCCATGGATTGGGGGCAAGCTGGCCTGGATCGGTTGGCTGGTGTTTTTCTTCATTTCTCTTCTGAGTTTTTCCTGATTTCTCCCAGGACATGAAGACATGAAGCTCTGCTCTGGCTACTTCCTGTACAATGGGGGTCCTGAGGGAGACCCAGGCCAGCTGCCCCAGGAGACTCGGGGGGAATCGAGGGACTTTAAGCAGTGGTATAGATGCCTCTCCTCAGGTCCTTGGTGGTTAGTTTTTGTATCCATGATTACTTATAGTTCGACTTGATCCAGGTGAGAGAGCACACACTGTTAGTAACTTAAACACACAAGGCCCAAGCATGAGGAGCATGTGCAGTCCTGTCAGTCAGCGGCCCCGACCACATCAGGAGCCAAGTAGCTGACAGCAAGATTGTACTTGCTTCTTTTTGTCAGTCATGGGGCCTGAACTCTGGGCCTGGGTGCTGTCCCTCAGCTCTTCAGCTCAAGGCTAGCGCTCTACCACTTGAGCCACAGTGCCACTTCCAGCTTTTTCTGTTTATGTGGTGCTGAGGAATCAAACCTAGGGCCTCATGCATGCAAGGCAAGCACTCTACCACGGAACCACCTTCCCAGCCCCAAGACTGTACGTGCTTTTATACCTCAGGAGGAGCTCATTTTTATGACGTCATGTCCCTTATTTGAACTGGCTGTCATGGCAGACTCAGGGCATGCAGAGGAAAACAGTATACCTTGAGCAGAAAACTGTATACCTTGATGACCACTGGGGGGAAGCTTAAGTGAGGCCGAAAGACCTAGAAAGGAGCCAGGCCAGACTCCCACCAGAATATATTCATTCTGAGCCATCTAGAACATTCTGGTCCTTCTACTAAGGCAGGTAGGAAGACAACTAGAAGAAGAGGACATCAGATAGAAGTGTATGAGCTTCCCTGACCATGAGATGTCATGGTAGTTGTGGGCTTCAGCGCCCTTTCTGATTCCTGTGGCTTAATGGATGAGGTGCTTACGTGGTAGTCTGAAGATTCTGAGTGGGTTTAAGCTTGACCATGGAGGGGCCAGTTTGCTGGTCATGATTATTGCTCTTATGGTGACAGGTGACAACCTCAATGCCGTCCACTACCACTAACAGCAAGGGAAGGGGAGAATGTAGTGTCCTTAGACTTAACTTCCAGGGGAAAACCAACCTTGGATTCATGTTCATATTGGGGCATGGAAACTTGGGGGACTCCCATTTCCGTATCACCCTTGAAATCCTCAGGATCCATCTAGAGCTGTCATATCAAAGGGAGGAGGACATGGCTCCTGATTTTAAAAAGATACAAATAGACACCTATCAAGGAATTGTGGGAACAAAGGAAATTTGAATGATGGAGAACAACTGAAGAGGTTCCAAATTTGTTGACTATGAAGGTTTATTGTAGGTAGTAGAAACATGTCCCTGCTTTTTTTTTTTTTTTTTGGTGCCAGTCCTGAGGCTTGAACTCAGGGCCTAGGCACTGTTTCTGAGCTTTTCTGTTCAAGATTAGCACTCTACCACTTGGCCATAGCTCCACGTCTGGCTTTTAATTTTTGGTAGAGTCTCACAGACTTTTCTGCCTGTGCCGGTTTTGAACCTCAATCCTCAGATCTCAGCCTCCCACGTAGCTAGGATTACAGGTTTGCTTTTGAGGTGCAGTTGAGACGAAGTCCAAGTGTCAGTTGCATATTTGGTTCAACCCAAGAGGAATGTCTGTGGGATACACAGAGATGCAGTAAAGATGGCAAGAAGCTAACGATCCTTTCATCTAAGTGGTGGGTCTGTGAATGGTCATTGATCGAATCTTTGGTGGCCTTGAGACTTTTCAAAATAACATATGGACCACATGATGGGGAAGCTGCATCTTTCCAGTTCCTCAGAGAAGTGGGAGTGGCTGGGAGCATCCTTCAGCTCCACAGCTGTCAGCTATGGGAGTTGGGCAGCATTTCTCCAAGACACTATTCCACAGAGAGCCTGGTTTTTCCCCAGTGCTTAGACAAAGCCAGAGACTTACAAATGCTCGACAAGCATCCTGAGCCACACTCCCCCAGCCCTGTGGCTACATTTCTCAAAATGAGGTCTCTAAATGAACCTGTGTAAAATAAGACGATAAGAGACTGATTCCTGGGCACCAGTCTCAGCCCCCTGCCTCAAATCAGCAGGCAACGCTCTGTTTTTCCCTAGCTGGTCACCACAAAGGTAGTAAATTATCCACTCTAATTTAAGGATCAAGAGTGAAATGTTGTCAGTTTGTTTGTCACTAGCTGTGTGATCTTGGGAAATTTGTTTAACTTCTCTGAGCTTCCATAGTGTCACTGGTAAAGTGATGACTAGTATCATAAAGGTTACTTTCCCTTCCTCTCTGATTTGACTTAAGTGTATGTGTCTTAAATGTTCTAGAAACTGCTGTACAAATATGAGGCAATGCTCAGAACAGTGAGAAATAGAGCTACCACTTCTCAGCATGGCATGGACAATATCCCTGTGATACAACAAAACCCTGAGGTGCAAATGATTATCTTTTCCTTTTTCTGTTTCTCTTTTGTGGTCCTGGTGCTCAAACCCTGGGCCTGGGGGCTGTCCCTTAGTTGTTTTTCAATGAAGTTTGTTGTTTTATCACTTAAGCCATACCTCCACTTCCAGCTTTTTGCTGGTTAGTTGGAGATAGTCCCACAGCGGGCAAAAAAGAGTCTCATGGATTTTCCTATTTAGTCTGGTTTTAAATTGTGATCCTAAGATCTCAGCTTCCTGAATAGCTAGGATTGCAGATATGAGCCAATAGTGCCCAGCTACTATCTTTTCTTTTCTTTCTTTCTTTCTTTTTTTTTTTTTTGGTGGCAGTTTTGCTAGCAGGTGCTCTACCACCTGAACCATACCCCCATTTCTAGTGATCCTCTGTGTCTTCACAGATGAAGGCAGACCCTCACTGCTTGCTGCTATAACAAATGACCACAAGCTTAGTGGTTCAAAATAGTATACTTTTATTATCTTACCATTCTGAAGGTTACAGTCCTAAAATCAAGGTGTTGGTAGGGTTGTATTCCAACCTAGAACTGTCTAGGGGATAGTCTGTTTCCTTTTTTGTAGGAAATAGGAAAGGTCCTTAGGTCTGCCAAGTTCCTTTCCCTCCATCTTGGAAGCCAGCAATTCTGCATCTTCCAATCTCTCTCTGTCTCTCTTCTCTCTGTCTCTCTGTCTGTCTGTCTGTCTGTCTGTCTGTCTGTCTGTCTGTCTGTCTGTCTGTCTGTCTGTCTCTCTCTCTCTCTCACACACACACACACACACACACTCCTTTGATTTTACTGTCACATCTCCTCTTTTTGCCCCCATTGTACACTTACAAAGCCATTGGATACGTGAGGATCATCTCATCTGGACTATAACTGCAGTCATTTTTTGCAGGTGACAGACTCATAGGTACCGGGGGAGTGATGATTTCTTACTTCCTACAGTTGTGAAATTAGTGAGTGGCATCTGACCCCAAAGTCCTCTTCTTATTCCCATGTCAGTTCCTCAAGGAGACTGGAACTAGTGAAACCACGACCCCCGCTAGGTCTTTTCTCTACAGCAATGCTCTGCCACACTGACTTCTGAAGACAGAGGTGGACTGAATCTTCCTCAAGTTGTGGAGTGAATCTGGAGGGAGATGCTGGCCTTAATTGAATACAAAGAAAGTGAGGAGACTTAGGAACATTTTTTTCTGAGTGGTGTGGTGCCATCTTGGATGCCATAGTCAGAGAGAGCAGGGGAAGATCATGGGGCTGGACCCTGGCTTCCTTTGGCAATCACATCAGGATATTCAAGAGGGAAAACACGGACAGGAATTGAGGGTTTGGGGCATGACAGGATGGTCCATGGAGACAACCGGGTAGGAAGAAGCTTTGGATCAAAGCACAGGTATGTGTGTGTGGAGGGGGTGGGGGTGGGGCTCCAGGTGGAGAGTTTATACTCTTCCAGGCTGGAACCTAAAAAAAGCCTTCTGGCTCCCATCACACTCCCATTCCCCACAAAGCATGCAATGCTTTTATTATTTTTTTAAACGATAGATTATAGAAACAATACTTATTTTTTTGGAACTGAAAATATAGATGAGCATAAGGAAAGAAATATTATGAAATCCTCATAATTCAGGCAGATTTGAATATGGTATGTTTTACTCCAATTTTTTTCTTACACACACATATATTCATAATATAGATCACACTGAATGTATAATTTTATATTCTGCATCCTTTTCTAACCTTTTATTTGCTCTAGTCAATGAAAACTCTTTGTAAGTATTGCTTTTAATGGTTACATAATGATTTCTTATAAAAGTACTCTCGTTGGGCTGGGAAGGTGGCTCAGTGGTAGAGTGCTTGCCTTACATGCATGAGTCCCTGGGTTCGATTCCTCAGCACCACATAAGAAGAAAAAGCCATAAGTGGGCACTATGGCTCAAGTGGTAGAGCGCTTGCCTTGAGCTGAAAAGCTGAGGGACAGCGCCCAGGCCCAGAGTTCAAGCCCTACAACCAACAACAACAACAAAAAAGTACTCTTATTGACCAGTACATTCTTTTGGGGGACAAATAAAGTTAAGAGTTTTACTATTTCATTTTTGCTACTATGTATGTTGCTTCTATTATTTTTATTTATTTTAAATTTTATTGTAAAGGTGATGTGCAGAGTGGTTACACAAGTAAGGTAATGAGTACATTTCTTTTTGAGCAGAGTTAACCCCTCCCTCATTTTCTCCTGCTTTCCCTACCTCTCCCCCTGTTCCCATCCCCCTCAAGCTGTAAAGTTAATTTCTAACATAGTATCTCCAGTGAGTATCACTGTTGCATTGTTCACCCTTTGTCCTACTGTTTCTGTGATTATCCTTCCCTTCCCCTAATCAGATAAACCAGTATACAAGAAAAGGGTGCCAAAATCAGAAACAGTGACCACAGGGAGTAAACCAGAGCAGAAAAAAAGGACCAAAGAAATAACTGCAAAAAGTACACTAAAAAAAAGAAAAAAAAGAAAGAAAAAGGAAAAAAAAAGAAAACAACCTCTCTCTCTCTCTCTCTCTCTCTCTCTCTCTCTCTCTCTCTCTCTCTCTCTCTCTCTCTCTCTCTCTCTCTCTTTCTCACTCTCATTTCCATATTGTAGAGATCATTTCAATTAGCATCATTTTATGTGGTCATGTGTACATAACTACTGTGATCCTCTGCTAGGACACTCCTAGGCATATATTAATCACTACAAATGAGGGAAGCTGTGGCGCTCTGTTTCTTTGGGCTGTCTTACTTCACTTAATATGATATTTTCCAAGGCTCCATTTTCTCCATTTCCTTATGAATGAGGTGATGTCATTCTTTCTGATGGAAGCACAGAATTACACACACACATATATATATATATATATGCATCTATCTATCTATCTATCTATCTATCTATCTATCTATCTATCATCTATCTATCTATCTATCTATCTATCTATCTATCTATCTATCTATCTATCTATCTATCATCTATCTATCTATCTATCACAGTTTCTTGCTCTATGCATCTACTGAAGGGTTGATTGCATATCTTGGCTATGGTAAATAATACTGCAATGAACATGGTTGTGGTACATAAAGTTTTATACAATAGTGTGGCATTTTATGTGGTGTTAGGCTTTGAAAAAAAATCAAAGTATAGCCCTGTGCCAGTGGCTCATGCCTGTAATCCTAGCTATTCAGGAGGCTGAGATCTGAGGATCACGTTGCAAAGCCAGCCTGGAGACTCTTATCTCTAATTAACTGAAAAAAACAAAAAACAAAAAGCCAGAAATAGAGCTGTGGTTCAAGTGGTAGAATGGTAGCCTTGAGCACAAAAGCTCAGGGACAGTGCCAGGCCCTGAGTTCAAGCCCCAGGACCAGTGACAAAGTAAATAAATAAAGTAAAAATAAAAATGAAGTAAAAGTAGGCTTCAGTTAGAATTATTTTAGAAAATAAAGTCTCTGAAAGCCAGCTTTTCAATCAGCCTTAATCCATTAATGTCAGCCTCATGATGAGAATCAACTGCTTGGGTGTCTGTGTATGACATTCCCGCTGGGATGTCATTAGAAATGGAGAAAACATACTGGAATTGGAAAGGTTAATGGAGTAAATAATTTCCTTTCCTCTCCCCTTCCCCTTTTCCTCCCTATGTTTCTCTGCTTCCTTTCCTCCCTTCTTAGTGAAACACACACAGCATTATTTTTCTCCATGAAAACATTTCTTCATTTTTCCTTCCCCTATCTCATCCTCTACCTGTCATTCTGATCAGCTAAGGTAGGTGCAACCTACCTTCCCTCCCCTTGGCCTCTCCATTCCTTTTGCCCTCTGGGTCTCTGTCCTTGGGCTTCTGAAACCCTGATAGGAGCCAGCCCAAGGAAGATTCTCAGGTGAGCAACCTGAATGTGTGTGGGCTTTAATGGCTGCCAGCTCACCCTGAGCTGCAGGGCTGTAGAGGGAAATTTCCCCCCTCCACCCTGGACGGGAACTTTGAGATGCCTTTCATGAGCTTCTCAGTTCGTCCATCAATGAGTTCGTCAACTCAATAACACAGGGTGCTTTAGCTTCCAGGCAGCAGTTGGGTACCAAGTCCCAAATCTAGGGGCTACACAT
Organism: Dipodomys merriami; assembly: GCF_024711535.1. Taxonomy (NCBI): domain Eukaryota; kingdom Metazoa; phylum Chordata; class Mammalia; order Rodentia; family Heteromyidae; genus Dipodomys; species Dipodomys merriami. The sequence continues at coordinate 699,502 of NW_027205459.1, read as the reverse complement.
CAATCTCCCACCTCTCACTAGGCTAAGGCAAAGGGCAGAGAGGCTCCCTAGCTCTGCTACTACTGACCTAGGTGTTTAGCTTTTTGCTCAAGGCTTGAACTCTATTTCTTGAGCCACTTCCCACTTTTTGGTGGTTAGTTAGAGATAAAAGTCTCATGCACTTTCCTGCCTGGGTGGGCTTCGAACCAGGTTCCTCAGAGCTCAGTCTCCTTAGTAGCCATGATGACAGGTGTAAGCAAATGGATTCATGATTATGTTAGCAGTCTTCAGCTATCTGCTTTGAAATTCTGCACATAGACTAGCATTTCCCTTTGTATGGTGTAACATTACAGAGTAGTGAAACTTTTAACATTCTATTCAATAGTTGTGATCCCAAGGTGCTATGCCAGGCATTATTATCCCTGCTTTACAGATGAAAACACCAGAGGCTTTGAGAGATTAAGTAACTTGCTCTTGGCGCAACAAATGGAAGAGTCAGCACCAGAGTTGGAAGCCAGGTTCTTCCCACTGGAAGTGTGTGTTCCTGCCTGTATCTTGCCCTTCCCCATGCCCTCCTCGACACCCTCAAGAGAGTTTGGGATGAACATTGTTTCCTTATCCCCCTCCTTTCAGGAAAGCTCATATGCTCTGATCATAATTATACTTAATTATGTGTCTAATCATTTGTTTCCCCATAATGCTTTTCCCCTGCCAGATATTAACTTTGTGACCATAAGCCCTAGATCTCTCTAATTCCTGTGGAATCCCCAGCCTACTCTAGTGCCTGACACAGTAAGGGCTGCGTACGAGTTCATTGCATGTCAGATGGGTTCTTGGGATGGAGAGGGGCTAAGAACGTGCCTACACAGCATGAGAAGAATTGCATGAGAAGAGGTATCATCATTTCCTCATGAAGATGTGAGATTGGGAGAGTGGCGGAGAAACACCTTTCCTTTGCTTGGAGTAGAGCATGTGTCAATGGGAGGGCACTGGGAGGCAAAGTCTGGACAGAAAGTTTGAGATCAGAGTACAGGAATCTACGGAAGGCCTCACTCTGGCTGAAAACAAAGCTGGGGAGAGACCATCCCAGGCTTGGAGATAAATCTATTAGGAGTGTTCCATAATAATTAAAATGTGAATCCCTGAGCGAGATCAACTGGGGAACTCCATGATTTGTGGAGGTTATTACCTCTTGGAGATTCCTCAATGGGAACTGTCCTGAATTTTACTTACACACATATTCTCTCTCTCTCTCTCTCTCTCTCTCTCTCTCTCTCTCTCTCTCTCTCTCTCTCTCTCAATCTCTCTCTCTCTCTCATACACACACACACACACACACACACTCACACACACACACACACACACACACACACACACATACACCCCTTGTTGAGGATCGATGCTAGAATTCTTCTTAGGGAAGGGATTATTTTTTGTCTTAGGAAAATACCTTGAATAAGCTCTTTGGGATACAAAGACTATGAAAGGCATGATGTTGGCCAAGAATCAAGCAATAAAAAGAGACCTTTAAACTTCACTGCATGAGAAAATGAGAAAAATTTTTATCTCAGCTTGAGAAGAACAGAGAGAGAAGAGAGGTTGTGAGATAATAAAAGGTTGGCGGTTGTCAAATGTTTGTTACTGAACCTAAAACCTTTTCTTACCACTTAAAAAGGACCCAATGACTCTGAGACAAGTTGCTGGGGCAAGGAGAAAGATTCATCCAGTACCTAGAAGGCCAAGAAGGTGGACCAGGGTCTTGAAACACCACTTTGTGCTGCTGGTTTAAATGTCTCAAAGGCCATGCTGTGCTCAGGGAGGAATGATGTTTTCCTAGCAAAAGAAATCCTTAAAGGTGGCTACATTTTTTTGATGATAAGAATCAGATTCTTTTTTTTTGAAAAACCAGTAGCTTTTTTTCTTTATTGGTTATGCCTTCAAAGTACATTCTTGATTCAACAATCCCAGAACTCCTTTTTAAGACCACTCTTGGTATATAAATATCACATTTATATCCAGAAATATACATGATGATGGATTATGAAAAAGATACCAATTTTCTTCAAGGCTGGCAGGAGGTATCTAACTTGCCAAATAAAGGAGACCTTAAACTAGACATGATTAAAATTTCTGACTTGATGAAGAAGTATATTGTTAAGTAGGGTTTAAATTAAGTGTGAAACTAGCATCACTTATCTATTGAAACAAACAGGATATATTCTCATTTAAAAAGAAATACATGAAGTCAGGCACTAAATACTTATGTAAATTTTACACATTTTAATTATATAGCCTATTAGTTTTAAACCAGAGCAAAACACACACACACACACACACACACACACACACACACATATATATATAATATAAATATTTTATATATATGTTTCAAATAAGAACCAGATTCTTGTCTCACCAAGTGGCTAAACCAAGAGATTAAATTGTCTCGCCAAAGGAGAGAGCCCAGACAAATGGTTCCAGAGCTGTGGAGACCTGGGTGCTCTCCAATTAGCCTGTTGGCTATCCTCTGTGGGTTGGACCATGTCTGTCCATTTGTCATCCGTGGGTCTTCTGATAGGTACATCGGAGGCAGGCCATCCAGGAGAGAGGAAAGGGACTTTTCCTTTTGTATCTTGTAATTGTTATCAAGAAGGAAGTAGATTCTAGAAGCTTCTAGGACACTGGTCTTCAGATTACTGGCTGTGTTTGCCCTCTCTGATTTCATGCATCTAGATCTTATCTCACTCCTGGCAAAGGGATTGCCAGAGCCTCTCTGTTCCCTCATGGTTTGTTTCCTGAAGAATGGCTTATCTTCGGAGAGCAGGAGGATCATGCTTGCATGAAGTGGACAATGGGGAAGACCTGGGAGATGGCTGTGGTGGACAAGTTATGGTGTCTTGTGTGTGAGCACAGAGCAAGAGAAGAGACCCTGAAGGGGACATCATTTCTAAGAGAAATGTCTAATCATGATGTCTGGTATACAATTAGCCTCTCCACCCATCCTCTAGCACTTTGTGAAACAGTGTCCTCACCAATGCCCTGGGTTGGTGTGCATGGAGGAATGTTTGCAGAGCTCATGCTGGCATTGTGTGGTGGGATAACTTGCATTTCCAACATGATCTCAGGGGTGTGATCGATCGGTGTGCCTTCCACATCTCACTCAGCATACTAGGATCCAAGGTATTAAGAGTTCCAGCAGAGATGACCAACGCATGACAACTTAGAAGTCTCCAAAGCTATATGTAAAACCTGGAGGCATGTATTGGATATCCATGAGGATAACCGGATTCACTTTTATCTTGGTTTCCAGTGGCCAGAAGGCTGAGCTGGCTCAGAGATGATAGAGATGATAGCTTCATTGACAGTCCTGCTCAGCACTGACCAGGAAACAGAAGTTCTGGTGTGTGTGTGTGTGTGTGTGTGTGTGTGTGTGTGTGTGTGTGTGTGTGTGTGTGTGTGTGTGTGTGTGTGTGTGTGTGTGTGTGTGTGTGTGTGTGTGTGTGTGTGTGTAGGGGGTTCTCAGGGAAGACTCAGGAAGGTCTCTGTGGTATCTAGTTAAAGTTGGCTTGGTTCCTCCACACCTGACTTCATTTGTCTTGGATTTCTCTCAGTCCTCCTTCTGGGAGCCATTGGGGCAGTGGGAGGTCTGTACAGCTGTGACCCCTCAGGGCTCCCCAGCCCCCAGCCCCTCAGCTTGCAGAGGAGAGATGCAGTCTCCCCTGCCCCCCTTGCTTGCTCTGGGAAGGACAGCGTGGGGGGGGGATTCTTCTTACAGGGACCTCTGAGGGAGTTGAAAGCCAGGGGTTGGTGGGGAGCAGGGCAGGGAGGAAGTGGTCCTGGGGACAGTCAGACATTGGTCCCTGCACTAGAATGTTCCCTAAGAACAGAACTCTTTGTCCAAAAGGCATTTTTAAGACACATCTGGCTTGTGTCAACAATTTCCATTTGGGCTCTCGAGGTGTACTTGTACTTCATTCTCTTGCATGTAGAGCCAAAGAAGTTATTTACTAGCGGTTGTGAGAAGCTCTGAATAAAACCTACAAAGACAGTTATTAAACTAATCTAGGATAAAGGCAAAAAGGAGTGTTAATTCTACCTGGCTTAACACCAACATGAATTCTCTGGCATCTTTCCGCATGGTCGAGACGGGGGACGTGCTCCAGCTAATACAAAGCAGAGTGGCATTTGGTTACATAGCAGGTGACAGCTGCTATTTGCCTCCTTGGAGGGGCCAATGTCTCATCCCACCCTTTGTCAGAAGAACCTTAAAGAGGAATTCACATGCCTTTGAGCTGCTAAGAACTTTCCATTTGGCATGCACTTCTGAGCCTACCCTCTCCTAACTTCTCTCTTGGGTGGTGGTGGGGAGGTTGGGAACCTACATTCATCCAAAGTTTGCACAGCCCTGAGGTCTCTTTCTATATTATTGTTCCACTGTATTAGGCTCATTTCCCAAGTTTATATCATGGGCTAAGATGATTACTTCCTCTACCATCTTGTCTGTAACCCAGCCAGCAGAAAGGAGAAAAGGTCGGATCAACTGATCAGAACCTAGTTACATACTTCATTGAGGTCAGTTTGCCAAAAGGGTCAAAGAGGTATTGGAGTAGAGAAATGCTAACAAATGAGGACTGGGCTGGGAGCAGTAAACTGAGCACAGGGCCCGAGAGAAGAAGGTGGGAGTTCTGGGCTTAATGTCAAGTCGCCCTTGACCCATCCAGAACTGATCTTAGGCCCCCGCCAGGTGATTAGGAAGCAGCTGCTGAGGAAAGGGAGATATTCTACCATGCAGAGATGAATGTCAGCACTGGCCAGCAATGCCTATCTTGAAGAACATGGAAAGCAATGGCCTTTAGTGAACTTGTGATTCTGTTTTGTTTTGTTAACAGTTCATCCTAAATGACACTTCCTATTGCAAGTGGATTGTATCCTGTAGGGACTACCTCACATTCAGGTGCAGTATTAGACAAGGAGTTGTTTCTAGGAACATTCAAGATTTCTATGGAATGTCTTCTCCAATGCTACACTTTGAGCTTTAGTCCACTGATGACAACATATGTGGGTGTGGCCATGAGGGTCTCACTCATCAGTTCTCCATATTTGTCTTCATGAGATACTACGCACAAAATTGCATTTAGGTTTTGTAAGTAAGATATATATATATATATATATATATATATATATATATATATATATACATATACATAGTAAATAAGGTGTGTATTTGTTACATGGTATATGTGAAAAAGCATCCTGACATTATTTATTTATTTTTAAAAGACACAACAGCTTAAAAGTAGAAATGATTCATGTCATTCTGTATCTACTCTGGCTTACTTACTTACTTAATTTTCAGTACTCAGGATTGAATCCAGGGCTTTGTGCTTACTAGGCAAATGCTCTATCACTTGAGTTATAATTTCAGCTCGAGATTTAATTCTTTCTTTCTTTCTTTCTTTTTTATAAAGGGGATCCAAATTGGGAAAGATGAAGTAAAACTCTCCCTCTTTGGAGATGACATGATCTTGTATTTAAAGAACCCCATGGACTCCACTCCTAAGTTACTTGAGCTGGTGAGAAACTTTGGCAAAGTAGCAGGGTATATAATTAACCCTCAGACATCAATGGTTTTCTTGTATGCCAATAACGAGAAGAGCATAGCTGAAATTAGGAAAGCAACCCCTTATGTAATAGCCCCACAAAAAATAAAATACCTACGAGTTAACTGAAGACGTGAAGGACCTCTATGATGAAAACTTGAAAAACATGAAATAGATTTAATTCTTGAAAACTGAAAATAATTAGATATTTGTTTCTTGGTTCAATCTAAGACTTAAAGAAATGAAAGCCATTTGTATTTGTTATCATAACTTGGTGCTTAGTGACTTTTAATTTTTTTCCAGTCCTGGGGCTTGATTACAGGGCCTGAGTGCTGTCCTGAGCTCAAGGTTAGTGCGATACTACTTTGAGGCACACAGCTCCATGGTCTTTCCTGCCTGGGCTAGCTTTGAACTGTGATCCTCAGATCTTAGTCTCCTGAGTAGCTAGGATTTCAGGCATGAGCCACCAGAACCTGGCTCTTAATATGATTTTTTATTGACCTAGGGATCAAATAGTTATTGAGCATCTTTCTGACAGACAGCAAAAATACAAGCAGAGTAAAAATCTTGGCCTTGGGAGATCACAATCTAATAAGAAGTGAGTCCACTAACAGCAACTACACAGGAAAATGGGAGAATAATAAACAACAATGCTTCCAAGAATAGCTGGTTTTAAGTGCTAATCTATTATTAAGCAAAATTTATATAAGAATACAAAACATGTTTGTTCCATGCTTATTTTTCTTTTCTTTTCTTTCTTCTTCTCTCTTCTCCTTCCTTTCTTCCTTTATTTTTGTTATCACATAGAGAACTTTTTCAAGTGCTATGTTATTTTATATGTGATAATTTTCTTGAATCAAGAGAATTATGTTTCTATAAGAATAATTTCATCTTTCTACCCACTTTGGCTCATGTCAATGTAAGTTCAGTGCATTTTTTTAGAGATTAAGGATAAGGTATATTATAGAATATTCTATTCTAGGTCAGTTAAGAAGTTATCTCCTTCTGTAAGTAGATCAAAAAAGTTCTAGGTTTTAAATGCAAAAAGAACTTTCCATTGAAGATTTTTCCTTAAAAATGTTGATATATTTTATTCTTACAGAGACATTAAAAAATCGTTTAAGATCCAAAGAGAAAGGTTAACATAGATTCACTTCAGATAATTTTGGCTCTGGACAGAGGTTGGCCTTCTTCTCTTCCTCTTCCTCCTCCTCCTCCTCCTCCTCCTCCTCCTCCTCCTCCTCCTCCTCCTCCTCCTCCTCCTCCTCCTCCTCCTCCTCCTCCTCCTCCTCCTCCTCCTCCTCCTCCTCCTCCTCCTCCTCTTCCCTCCTCTTCTGTGCTAGTACTGGGGCTTGAACTCAAGGTCTTACACTCTTGTTTGGCTTTTTTTGTTTTACTCAGGGCTAGCACCACTTGAGCTACAGCTTCACTTCTGCTTTTTGCTGGTTAATTGTAGCTAAGAAGCTGTCAGATTTGTCTACTTGGGTTGACTTGAACCAATATTCTCAAATCTCAGCTCTTGAGAAGCTAAGCTTATAGGCATGAACCACCAGTGAGTAGTGGCTTCTGAGTCTCTGGCTTTGCTCATGACAGGGGAAGACATAAATACTAGATCTGGCTTTTACTAGCTATAAGAAAGGATGAAAGTGACTTCCTCTGACTAGATATTTTTCTTTCCATTTCTTTTTTTTTTTTTTTTTTGTTGTTGTTGGTCATGTTGGCCCTGAACTCTGGGCTTTGGCACTGCCTTTCAGCTCTTCAGCTCAAAGCTAGGGCTCTACCACTTGAGCCACAGCGCCCCTTCCAGCCTTTGTGGTGCTTATGTGGTGCTGAGGAATCGACCCAGGGCTCATGTGTGCAAGGCAAACACTCTACCACTGAGCTACCTTCCCAGCCCTCTTTCCATTTCTTTTTTCTTCTTAGACAGGGTTCCCTAGGTTGGCTTTAGCCCCCAGAATGCTGTGGTTATAGGAATGTGTTACCATGTTAGCCTCTGCCTAGACCTTCTGACAGGAAGCCAAATATGAATGAGTGTTGCAGACCTGAGGTTCTGTCTTCTGATAGGCTCAAAGGTAGGCAAAAGGGGAGGGAGCCTAGAGTCCAACTCCAGAAGTCAAGACTCTGCTGTCTCTGGCAGCAGAGGAGGAAGTTAGAGAGCAGCTCAGACAAGAGTAAGAAACTGGATTTACTCAAGTCTATACCAGACTAGCCTTTTTTGGAGTAAGCTGATTCCTTCCCTGTTCTTGTCTTGGTTTCTGACAGCCTCTTTTCCCCTTCCTCAATCATCTCTTCCTTATTGTACACTGGGTATTGATTATAAATAAAACACTGAATCTCATAACAATTTAGAATTCACAGTTCAGAGGTATACCAGATGTCTTAGCTTGCCTTGGACATTCATTGTCTATATCTGTTGTGTGGTTTAACTATGAATAGCTCTCCATTTCACTCTCAACAGTGTGTATTCAGATGATAAAGTTATATGGTTACTCTAACTTTCTGTCTGTGATAAAACCTACTCTTTGGCTGATACTGATACCTGTAGACATCTTGGGCTTCAAAGAGATGAAAAAGTGGAAGGCTTTCCCAATCCACAATCTCCAGGATCACCCATGGAGTCCATTCAGGATCCTAGAGAGGGATAACCACTGAGCTATATTTTCCCTCAGCTGCCATAACATCAGGAGTTAGGCTAATATTCCCCTAGGAATCATGGGAATGTATCATAGAGGGTGATTTTCTTTATTAGACCAAAATAAAAACCCAAGTGGTTCCAAGAACTACAGAAGACATTCCTGGGTTGGGGATTCAGTATTTAGGGCCCTCCCTGGGATGTTAAAGTCAGAGACAGCTTGGGGAGGACATAACATGAGCACAAGACTGTAGGTGGTCACGGTGGCTCAGAAGAAGACATAGGTGAATCAGTTCCAAGGCCCTTGGCTCATCTGTTGGGAGTTAGATGGCCCTGAGGTCGGCTTTGACAAAGACTGTACAGGAAGGACACTGAGGGAGTGATAGCTGCAGCACAGGAGACCTTATACTCTCATCTCCCTTGGGTTCCATCTTGAGCCCTGGCTCCCTGCCTGAATCTCAGGCACTATTCAAAGCTCTTTCAGACAATTAAATTCTGAGGGCAGGACAGCTTTGGGCAGGACTAATTTGTTTGCTTGACTGTCATAATGATGGATTGGAGACAGATTAACCCTTGAGATCCTGAGTCCAACAGCCTTAATGGGGGATTGGTGGGCCAGGATGGAGAGGCATCACCTTCCCTGTGTACACAATTACTTTCGCGTGGGGCTCTTGATCCCAGCAGATAACACCCCTGAGTCAGATGCTTTAGACCCCAGAGAAGTAAGAAAAAAAGCCATGGGCACAGTAAAGAAGGAGGCTTGCAGACGTCCCTGTCTGCAAGAAAACATGTTGTCTGACTTCCAGGTTTTCTTCTAAGTTTTTACTCATGTGGTTTTACTTTGGTCTTTTCAAAGTTTTATTTTTTATTTATTTTTAAGTCAGCAGTATCATAAAGTTTCTAGGAAGATGAAAGCTGGGGTTTTGCCAATTCCCTTATGAAAAGCCTGAGCTGGGTATTTCCAGGCAGTCTGAGGAAGAGCCTGAGTGTGCCCCTTGACCTGAATCTTGGGAATGCAGAATGGCACAGGCTGCCCTGGCCGACACTCTCTAAATGGACAGACCACAATGGGTCAATTCTCTGCTCTCTGCTATTTAAAACAACGGGTTCCTTCCTGTTTCCTATGCTGAGTGAGGCGTCTTCTGTGTTAGAGAGAGGAAAAGAAAAAAAAAGGAAAGCCAAGCATAAAGTGCCCCTCTGAGATTGAATGAACCACACATCTCTCCTGCTGTGGCCCAAGAGTTTCTGTTTTATCTGTACAGATGGCTCTCATTTGGTGTTGGTGGCATGTCTCTGTGAGGTCATTTCCCCAATACTTGGTTCTTTAAACCGGAGGAGGGGAAGGAAAGAAAAAACTCCAACAACCTTCTGCACCATGCCTGGATGCCTTTAAGAAATAGAATTGCTTGAGAGGTGTGTGTTGAATTTTTGTGGGAGACTGAATTGAGAATGTGTCTGTTGGGAGGGAAGGAGGGAGAAAAAGGGTAAACCCCAATGGCTGGAAGTAAGAATACCCTGTGTCCTGATTCTTTGTCCTCAAGCTTGATAAAGGGCAAAGGAAGGTACAGCCACTCATTGTGAGTGAACAGCTCCTACCTTTCTTGACCTATTCATTAGGAGAGCAGATAGGAGCAGGACAAACATGGCCCCAATGAGTGGGGCTGGATGGGTCCATGGTGGGCAACTCTTCTGGTGTGCCTCTCTTCCAAATTAGTCCTTAGTCTCCATTTTTCACACCAAGTGGTAGGGAGATCAGGAAGGAAGGAAGCTCTCCTTGTCATGTCCTAGTTGGACTGCAAGTATCAGATGCAACCATAGAGGATCAAACCATTCCTGCTTTCCTGGGGATGCCAACAGCTGTGCTGGGGTCTGAGGAGCATCCAGACTGTCATCTGTGGCCACACACAACTGGGTGGTTCTGTGGGCCAGGAATTCCTGGAAGAGCCAGAGTAGCCCGAGCATGCTCAGGACCCTCAGTCACTCATTTGCTAAACATAGGCACGGGATATTCATTCTCCATGTGTGGATTTTACTTTGCAGAAGCTGTACCAAGATCAAAGTGTAAGAGACACAGGTACTCATTCACCTGGGAAGCAGGTCTCATGGAGGAGGTGCTACTGCTGGATCAGGTCTTTTCTTTTTCCTTTTTTAAATATAAAGGTGATATACAGAGCAGTTACAGTGATATAAGTTGGGTAATGAGTACATTTCTTTTTGGGCAATGCCACTCCCTCCCTCGCTCTCTCTCAGGTTTTCCTCCCATCACTCTCACAAGTTGTATGGTTTATTTTGACATAGGTTCTAGTTAGCATCACTGCTACATTTGTTCATCCATTGTCCCTCCATTTCTGTGTAACCTCCCCCTTACCCTCCCAAAGACAGAAAAATGAATAAACAAGACAAAAAGAAAAGAAAAAACAGCCAAATAAAAGCCTCTTGTTTCCATTTCTTATAACTCATTTTGATAATTATTATTTTATATGCACCTTTGTGTTTCTCCTTTAAGAGTATCTTTTTTTGGTCTCATATGCATGTCTAAAAACCTGTATAATTTATCATGTCCCAGTATATTTTAGATCTAGCTTCCACATATGGGAGAAAACATGTATCATTTGTCTCTCTGAGCTTGGCTTACCTCACTTAACATGCTTTGTTTTAGGTCTATCCACTTCAAAGTCAATTACATATTATTCTAATGGCTGTGTAAATTCCATATTGTATATAGGTACCACATCCATTTGGATTTACTCATCTATTGTAGGGCATCTGGGCGGTTTTCGTGACTTGGCCTATTGTGAATAGTGCAGCAATGAACATGGATGTGCAAGTGTCTTTATTGTATCCTGGCTTGTGATGGGCCAGGTCTTCTTGAAAGAAGAGGAAAGACTATGCTAGGCAGAAATGGTAGAAGATATTTCCTAAGAGAGATCAAGAGGTGAAAAAGGGCAGCTTGAGTTTGGAGAGAAATGACTCTCGGTGCCGGTGTAAAGAACAGAGACTTAGAGGTCAGATTGGAGGTGAAGGGTACAAGTATTTCTCTAACATAATCAATGCCAGCACCATAGCTGGCCTGGAAGCTCCTTATTTGCAGAGGGGGCACTGGATGCCCACAGAAGGCCACCTACCCACCAGTTGCCACTTTCCCAGGTGACTCTGTGCAGAGGTCTCCTGAGAGTGTTTTAGGTGAGAGAAGCTGTGGCCCCTTCCTTTTTCAGGGGAAGGCAGGACATTTTCTTGGCACCATTTACATGGAAATCTGGACACTTCCTGCCATGACATGAGGCCTTTCTATCTCCAGAGGGCTCAGACTTAGAGCCAAGGAAATCCTCATCCAAAGGTCCCCTTGCCTATTCATTGCCCATAGGACCTTGGGTAAATTATCAACCTTCTCCAATCTTCTGTGAGTTGCTGTGCAAATGAAGTGATGCCCAAGGTACTGCCCACTCTCCTAGCGCGTGTAACCCTCAGAGAGAAGGACTCAGCCTCGTTTCTGTTATGTCATGTGACCTGACTGAATGATCCCAGACTCCTGGTGTGTGCTGGGAAACCTGGAATAAAAATGAGTTGCCTTTCTTCCCTGTGTTTTTCTGCCTCTTATTTTCTTCCCTTTATTCCTTCCTGTCATCTCAGTCTTATTTTGTTTTGGCCTCTCCCTCACTGTCATCAATTCCCTGATCCCCTCCTTTCTCTTTATATTCTACTCTATTCCTTTCTTACCTTCACTGGGTTGAATACTGTTTCCATTTAATTCCACTTGAAGCCTGTGAATCTATTTATATTTGAAAATAGGATCTTTGTGAAGGCAAATCAAATTCAGATAAGGTTATATTACATTAGCATAGGCCCTAAGTTCAATGTGGCCAGTGTCCTTATGAAAAGCAAGACATTAAGCTGGGCTTCTGTGATGTACACCTCTAATCTTAGCTCCTCAGGAGGCTGAGATCTGAGGATCACAGTTCAAAGCTGGCCAGGGCAAGAATGTCCCTAAGACTTTTTTGGGGGGGGTCTGGTCATGGAGCCTGAACTCTGGGCCTGGGCACTGTCCCTCAGCTCTTCAGCTCAAGGCTAGCGCTCCACCACTTGAGCCACAGTGCCACTTCCGGCTTTTTTCTTTTTGCTTATGTGGTGCTGAGGAATCGAACCTAGGGCCTCAGGCGTGCAAGGCAAAGCGCTCTACCACTGAGCCACCTTCCCAGCCCCTGTCCCTAAGACTTTTATCTCCAATTAACTACTAAAAAGCCAGAAATGGCGCTGTGGCTTAAAGTGGTAGAGCACTAGCCTTGAGCACAAAAGCTCAAGAACAATGCACAGACCCTGAATTCAAGCTCCAGGACCACACACACACACACACACATACACACACACACACACACACACACACACACACACACACACACCACACACACACACACACACACAGAGTGGAGATATTCAGATCCAGACATACCAGGACTATGCCACGTAACAGCAGGAATTGGGGTGATGCTGCTACTGCACATGGGGGATCATCAAGGATTTTGACAACCACCAGGAGCCAGCAAAGCATCATAGAACAGATTCTCCTTAAAAATCTTCAAGGAGGAATCAACCCTGTTATGTCTTGATTTCAGCCACACAGCTTCTCCAGAACATCAAGATCATTCCTGAGGTTTGAAGTCATGTAGTTTGTGATTCTCTGTTGGGACAGTCCTGGGAAGTTAAGTCCGCTCCCTATTCATTGTCTGGAGTGATTGACGGGAAGGTAGCCACGCCCAACCCATCCCTCCTCCTGGAGGCCGGCTAAGTATGCTTGTTCTGTTTCTGGTTTGCCTTCACACAATCAAGAAACACATGTGCAGCCTTTGAGAAAAGTGCAACAAATGGAAAGCAACGAGGTGTGGAGGCTCATGGAGACTCACCGGAGGGCAGGAGGAGAAACGATTGGCTGGAAACTGAGATTCTTTTCCATTGCATGAATAAATGCACTGTCAACCCCGCCCCTCCCCCCCCCCAAAAAAAACAAAAACAACCCATGTCCTAGGGTCAGACACATGGGACAGGTAACATAAGGGCTGGGGGGAGGGGGACTCCATCTCCAAGTGCTATAGTAGCTATTTGATATTCAGGAATTCTCTGTTGCTCTTATTTATTTGCTTACTGGCGGTACTGGGATTTGAACTCAGGACTTCATGCTTGCTAGGTAGATATTCTTGTCCTGTGAGTCATGCCCACAAGCCCTTTTTACCTTAATCATTTTGCAGATAGTGTAATACATTTTTGTCTGAGCTCCTCTTTTGGCTGTGATCCTCCTACTATGCTTTCTATGTAGCTGGGGTTATAGGTGTGACAAGTATTACTCTTAACTGGTTGGTTGAGGTGAGGTCTCATTAATTTTTCCCTGGCTTGGCCTCGAAGGGACATCCTTTTCACCCTTTCCCTCTCAGTTCTGCTCTGAACACCTCTACCTCTCTACCTGTCCCCCCCTCCACTCCACCTTACATAAACTTCTACTCCCCTCAAAACAAAGCCACCAGGTTGCTTAGCTTGCTCTCTTGGATTTCTTTTGTATCTAGTCTTTCCATCCACCTAACTTCTTACTGCCACAGAAGCTACCCCCCCCGCCCCCAAGCCCTCCCAATGGCACAGTCCCTCTGCCCTTTTCAAGGGCTTGTATACAGAACTGGAGAGCACGCAAAAATAAAAAAAAGTTTCATGAAGCTAGCAAGGGAGACCCGACAGGGAAGGCCTCACAAAGAGGAAGTTCATGCCAGTTCTTCCTGCCTCCTTCTTCAGGATGCCACGGGCTTCAGGGGCTCTACAACCAACAGCTCTGGTTAGGAAGACTCCCCAACCTTGCCAGAACCATGGGAATCCCAAAGCTCTTGTTTTCATTGCCAAGAGAAGAGACAGTGAGTAGAGGAGAGACAGCTGAGGTGGTAGCTGGGTTGTATCTGCTGGGGCACCATGGGATCATCACATAGAACCCGGGGGAAGATGGTTCCAGAAGCTTGGAGGCCTCCTGTGGGCTTTTCCAGCCTGCAGTAGGCATCCTGCCCCATGGTCAGTGAGCTGTTTTTGGTTTTCAAAGTTAAATACCATAATTAGTACTAATGAAACAGATTGGAGATCGTAGATGAGAGAGGGTTTTCAAACGTTCCCCACTCCTCCCAGTGACTGAACTTCAAACCTTCCCCCTTTCTTAAATCATGGGGTGTAATTAGTTCTTATACAAGCCCCTTACATGCTGGGGAGACCCAAGAAGAGGGCTCTGGGGTACATTTATAAGTTTATTTAGGGTAGAATGGAGGGAAGGAAGCCATTACACCTGTGGAAATTCCTTTAAGAAAATACTACCACACACAAAGACCACAAACAACGCCCCTGGAAGAGTCCTCTGAAGATTTTGTTTTGAAAGCTGTTCCCTGCCCTGGGTCAGCAAGAAGGAAAGAAGGGCTCAGCACTAAGGGGGAGGAGGGAACGGTCCCCCATGGTGGCTCCCATCACCCACCCACGTCTGCTGTCTTTCCCCTTCAGGAAGTTCCGGTGCCTCCTCTCAGCTCCAAAGCTACATCTAGGCTTTTAAATGGTAAACATTCGTTATCCTTACACTCATTAATGGTTTTTCAAGAAGAAAGAAAAAAGCTAAAGAAAGCAGAAAGTCTATATATGACACAATCTGCGTGTGTGTGTGGGTGGGGGTGGTGTGGAGAGGAAGGAGGGGCTGCATAAGATTTATTTTTATAAACATCTTAATAAATAAGACAGGCTGATTTCAATGTCTGGCTGTCAATAGCATCTGATGTTTTCAACTCTAGAATGACCCAAGTTTGGAGTGGTTGCTATGCAGTAAGGGCTTCTGGGGCCTCTCTTTGCTGGCTTGAGTTCCCGCTTTCTTTTTTTTTCCCCCAAGCAATATTTATATATATTGCTTAGACTTTGCATGCCAGACCCTTCCTTTGCTCGATTTCTGCCTTTTCACCCTGGTGATCATTGGGCCAGTCTGCCTGCCCAGAAGGACACCTGATGGAGAAGCTGACATCGGCTTTCTGGTTTCCTTCCTTAGTCAACTCACAGCCCTGCAGCTTCACAGATGTTCTCCCTGGGTTTGTTTTGATAGCCTGTTTTAAAAACAGTCCATATCCACCAACTGTTCAGATAATAATATTCCAAGTGGCAAGCAACTGTGATTATTTTCAGTGCTGTTTACTCTGACAAGCACAGCTCAGCTGGAAAATATTGAGCCAGGGGGAATTCCCCTTTCTTGCTCTTCTAATTGTGGCCCACATTTGCCACAAGGAAGTCTCATTTTCAGCTTTCGCTCACATGTGAGCCCCGTGTTCCCTGGGGAGGACAGGAAGAAGAAAGAACATCAGATGGAAGACATGTCATATGGGCATTACTGGCACCAGCGATCAGCCTCTGAAGCCAGACTACCTCACTACCAACACCTAGAGACAATTTTTAGCTCCTGCTGAAACATTAAGGAAAAGGTTGGGATCCCCAAATCCCCTTGTGAGCATGTTCTCCCCCCACCAATGACCTAAAGATCTCTCGTTAGGCCCCATCTCTTAGAATTTCTGCCACTTTCCTAATAGCATCACAGGCTGGGCACTAGATGGACCTCTGCTCATTATTCTTATTCTTATTGTTATTATTATTTAGGGTTGGTTCTTTCTTTATTTTTTTTTTGAGGTCCAAGACCTAAAAGTAGTACCTGCCACTTTTGCTCAATGGCTAGTGCTCTACCAACTGAATCATAATTCCACTTACCACATGGACTTTTGGGGGGAACTTAAGACCCAAACTACAGAACATAAGAAGTGCTTGTTGGATGAATGAAAGGACTATTCATTTGTGTTGAGCTTGTAATACACATTTCTCTAATAACTTTTGGTTTTGCTTAAATTTAGTATTTATATCAGATCTCTTTTCACCCATATTTGCCACAAACTTTGGTGAGGAAATTAACTTGAGGAAGTTTCCTCCATTGTTTAGACTCACGGGGTGGTGAAGCAGGAATTCTCAGGTATGTGAAAGTCAGAAAGACACTTTCTGTCCCACTGTCTTGTCAATGATGGCCAAGAGCTTTGAATTTTTTAGGATGTGTTAGTATGGGGTGGGTGCAAAGGAAGGTGCAAAGGAAGCTTTGGGCTCCATCCCTCATTTAAACAGATCACCTGTGTTTATTTCTATTTTACATCTTAGTGGCCTGGGTGGTGCCATGTATATGTATATCTGTCCTCTTTAGCTGGGATACATACACACATACACACACATATTTATATATTTTGTTAGTACTGGGCATTGAACTTGGCCTCACACTTTCTAGGCAGGTGCTGAACCACCAGAGTCACAAATCCAGCCCTTTTTGCTTTAGTTTTTCAGGTAAGGTCTTGCGTTTTTTTGTCTTTGCCAGGCTTGGGCTCTGATCTTCCTACCTACACCTCCATTAGGACTGGGATTACAGGTGTATATATATTTCTTTTTAAATGAATATATATTTATTTTTAAATGAAAAACATATATTTCTTTTTAAATGAAAAACAAAAACATGGATACAGTCTAAGAAGGTTAAAAAAATCCAAAAATAAATTAACAGAAATTCCACCTCTAAACTTATTTGGAGTAATCTTTTTTTTTTTTTTCTCTTTGAAGGCACATTGGGCATCTTTCAATTCAGAACAATAACCCCGTGACAAAGAATTACAGGTGTAGAAAGCCAAGGACAGAGTGGGAAACTGGTAGTGTGCAGACCAGGATATAGCATCTCATACAAAAGTACCCTAGGTGGGTTGATGCAGCAGATAAAGGCTCCAGGCCAGTGATCTGATGGAAGGGACCAGGTGGGAATGCTCCTGGACATTCTTCTCTTAGCCTGGTTTTGTAGATCTCCAAGGCCCTCCCCAGCTCTCACATTCTGAGACTCTGTGACTCAGCTGGCAGCCCAAGGACCAGTCACCAGGGGAAATGCTGCCTGCACACTTATTCTGGGGTTGGATATTTAAAGAGATATCTCGGAAGTGCTTGGGGAGGGAGGGGGAGCTGCAGACCCGGCTTTGCTTTAAACAGTTATGGATATCCTGTCCTGATCTCTCTGTCCACAAAGAATAAATTTCTTCCCCTAACAATCTGACGTGGGTCCAGCTCATTGTGTGTGTCTCCCTGGCTCTGGGCTATGCATCTCGGGAGGAAGCAGGTGGCCCATAGTGAGACGCATGCCCAGCTGTCATTCAGTCCCTCCGTGGTCCGGATCCAAGTGTGACCTTGCTCCCTGCAAGAAAAGCTTGGCATGGCCCCTTGGGCTAATGGGGGGGGGGCGTGGAACCCAGCCATGCTGGGGTTCACTGGGCCACCTGGGCCTGGGGCTGACTCTCCACCTGGGGTGAGAAGAATGGAGCTCTCTGGACCCTCGGGGGTCCTGGCATAGGTGGCAGTCATGGGGCCCCGGGGGACACTTGGGCAGCACACTCTTCCTCTTCCTGCCTGGCTGTTTTCACTGGCTCAGGAAACGCCAGCTGAAAGCTGGAATCTTTGTTCCCAGCTCCCTGCGTCATTTTGACTATTTGAATGGCCACACTGGGCTGCTTTTTAGGGAGGTGGCTCTTTTGTCACTTTTCTCATTCCGGATGTTGTTTGCAGTAGGTTTCCTCACAGTCTGTCTGCTGCCTTTGTCCCCCCCCCCTTTCCCTCCCTCCAGTGCATAGGGGAAAAAAATCCTGCAGAAACTGAGTCTGAATCAGTGAGCTGGAGCCATGGTGCTGTGTGATGGGGCACCGTTTGCATTTTTCTCTGAGGATATTTATTGTTCTCATTTCTGCTCTCCCAGGTCTCTGTGTCTACATGCTCATTATAGCACATAGCCGGAATTTAGGGAATAATATAGATGATGCAGGAGGAAAATTTGTTCTACTGGCCTGAGACTTACCATTAGCATTGTGGTGATAATGGTCTTGTTTTGCTTAAGTTGAGTGCTTAAGTTGGATGCCTGTAGCAGTGTTTCACACCTCTGTAAGCTCTCCTTGGGCCATGCCACCAGCAAAACAGAGATTGATGTTAATCTGGGTTGAAGAGGAAAGCACATATAGGAAAACTGAATGTAGAAGAGAATCCAGTCTATTTTGAAAAAGTCTGGAAGGGTGGAATTGTGGGAAACTTTTTTTTCTTTTGCTTCTATTGTTTGCATATTTTTCAGGAACAAACAGGAGAAGAGGCAGAGTGATATGGTGATCCAAAAACAGGCTCAGGTAGTAAACAGCCTGGTTCCATCTTGTCAATAACTAGATAAGTTGTTTAGCCATCGTGTGCCTCAGTTGCCCTTTGTCTAAAATGTGGATCATAATGGTTTGGTGCCAGGTGAAAATCAGATGAAACAGTAGCCACTGTGGTTTTAACATTCACATTGTGATCCTAAAAATTCTGCAATGGGCTGGATTGATTCTCTCCCCTTAAATTCACATATAGAAGTCTTAACCCCCAGGATCACAGAATGTGACTGAATTCATCATTATTCTAGTACTATAACAAAACATTGGAGACAATTAACTTATAGAGAAGTTCATTTTGGCTCACAATTTTGGAAGTTCCTGTCTAAGATGAGCTGGGGGATTATTGCTTTGGGCCTCTGGTGACCTCGCTGGATAACAAAAATATCGTGGAGAGCTAGTCGTGGAGGTAATTGCTTAATGTTTGGCCAGGAAGCCAAAGAGAAAGGGAGAGCCTAGTGTCCCATAATCCTCTTCAGCAGCAATGACCTGAAGATCTCCCGCTAGGACCTGCCTCTTATAGTTTTTACCACCTTCCAGGAGGGCCACTTTGAGAACAAAGCATACAACATGTGTGTCTCTGGGAAATTCAACACCCAAACTATAGTGGTGACTGTATTTGAAGAGGGAGGTGGCTCTTTTTTTTTTTTTTTGGTCTTGGAGCTTGAACTCAGGGCCTGGGCACTGTCCTTAAGCCCTGCTGTGTTCAAGGCTACCAGTTGTTCTACCACTTGAACCTCAGTGCCACTTCCATTTTTTTCTGTTTATGGGGTACTGAGGAATCGAAGCTAGGGCTTCATGTATGCTAGGCAAGCACTCTACCGCTAAGCCACCTTCCCAGCCCCTGAAGAGAGGATCTTTAAAGAGGTAATTCAGATAAAATAAAGTCATTGCCACAGAGCTTAACCCAATGTGCTTGTGTCCTTGCAAGAACAAAATAAAAGACATTGTGGGACCTTGCATGAAGAGGAAAGGCCAGGTAAGGACATAGGAGAAGGTACTATTCACAAGTCAGAGAGAGACACACAGAGAGTAAGAGGGGGCAGGCCTTAAGGGAAAACAAACCTGCCAACACCTTGATCCTAGACTTCTACCCTCCAGAATGATAAGAATATAAATTACTATTGTTTAAGCAACTGGGCCACCAAATTATTATAAAAGATGACTGCCGCCAGGTGCCTGTGGCTCATGCCTATATTCCTAGCTACTCAGAGGACTGAGATCTATAGTAGAGTGCTAGTATTGAGCAAAAAAGCTCAGGGACAGTGAGTAGTCCTTGAGTTTAAGCCCAGGACCAGCACACACACACACATACACACACACACACACACACACACACACACACACACACACACACGTTTGCTGCTTTGTATTCACATAAGAAGTTGATTTGATTTGTAATCATATGCATTTGTTTGGTAGGTACAACAATATAAATGTATTAATGTCAGTGATAGTATCTATTACTAAAGGAGCTCTTTGTTATGGAAGCTCTAGCAAACTAATACTCATCCTTAACAAGCACATAGGTGTCACTGTTGTTCAAGGTCCAGCGTTCTTCCCTAAGTTCCTTATCATCTAAGGCCAGTGCATAGTTGTACAAGTGCAAGAAAGCCTCTGACACAGGCTGAGCAGTTCCTGCCCGTCCCTGGAGCCTCCCTTCTCTTTCCCAGGGAGCAACGTGGTGTCTTTGACTACACCAAGTCCCCCTCCTGCCTTATAGCTCTGTTTCTCCCTCAACTCCATCGAGAAGCAGTTGCTCCTTCTTTAGAAGCATTGGCCAGACATTTTCCCACACATGCCCTCTTGTATGTACTTGAGTGAAGTGACTCCCCCCACCCATCCCAGCCACACAGGACATCAGTGAGTTTTCATGCATGCTGTAAATGGACCACTAATGTGGGATCTTCAGTTCAAGACATGGATGGGAAAGGAGGCTGCTGGGGGGGATGTATGAGCAGTCTCCTTGGGTCATGAAAGTACAGCCAGTCCACAGAAAAAGAGCCTTTTAGATATAACATATTTAATATCTATAATATATAATGTGTATTATAGATGTTATATATATATATATGCTGGTGTATTAAGAATCTCACCATATATCTTAGAGTGACTTGGAATTCACTGTGAAGGCCAGATGGGCCTCAAATTGTTCATCTTACTGCTTTAGCCTCTCAAGTGCTGGGACTACAAGCTAGTATCATCATGTCTCCTTTTAATTTTTGTAGCTAAGCAAGGCACCTTATGTGCTAAGTCAGCCCATCCTCATCCCTATTTTCTCAGGAGACAGTCTTATAAATCTAGCTAATAACTCTCATTTCATTTCCCAAAACCCCATTAGAGGAAAATTATAATGAAGCTCAAATACTCACTGGGTTATTCATGGGGAAGACCTTTGGCTTTTGAAAAATGCCTTTTAGGTGGCTGGATCAATCTTGTGGCACATTACAACACAGCCTTGCTGAGGTCTGCAGTAGATTCCTGGCACCCAGTACTGTGTCTCACACATGAGATACAATGAGCAAAGTAAGCCATGCTACCTAGTAATATGGGTTACCTTTATTGGAAGAGGCAGCAAGCAGTGTCTGCTGGGAAAGGCCTGCTGGCCGCACCTGGGCCAGGGCCCGGGCTCTGAAGGTTGCAGGTGAACTTTTCTGTTTGGGCTGGCTTTGAACAATGAATCTCAGGTCTCATCTTCTTTAGTAGCTGGGATTATAGGTGTAAGCACCAGCTCGCAGCCTGTCACTCATTTCCTAACCCTAATCCAGCATCGTGCCAGGTCATACATAAAGCTGGGTATTTCCTTTGTTCTTCAGGAAGAGAGTCACAATATATTAGAAGGATACTAACATTGTGAAATCTTGCACATCACATATACCATGTACTATTATTCTAACTGCTTTATGAATATTAGTTCTTTTAATGCTCCCAAGGACCTATTCCTGTTTAACAGTGGGGGAGCTGAAGTACAAGACTGCTTAGCAAACTTGCCCCGGATGTAGTTAGACAGACATTTGCTTTCAGGCAGTTATGCAGTAGATCTCACTGAACATGCCATTCCAGAGCCAGCACATTCTGGACTCCTCTATCCACAGATGGGTCGACCCAGGCTTGCTGCTCCCTGCACTTCCTTCACACCAATGGGAACCAGGGACCTGCATGTCCTCCCACTGCTTTGATCCAGAGCCATCCTTCTTGAAAACAACGGCTTGAAGAAAGTTCTGCATGTTGTAAGAGCAGCAGATCATACCCCCAGGCACAGTCACGTGGATGAATCCTAAAGACAGAAGCATTTCCCAGAGAAAGTGACCTTGTCCTGCTAGAAGCACTCAGCTCTCACTGATAAAGAGAAACCTCCTTTCCACTTTACCTCATTCAGATTCCTCCACAAGGCCTTACTTTACTACCACTGCTCTCCCCAGTCATTCCCATCACAGAAGATAAGTAGGTATCCCTTGTAAGAAGAATGAAATGATTTATTCTTCTAAATACCAAATCCCTCATTTGGGGGAGAAGGGGAGGGAGACAGAGAAAAAAAGCAAAAATCAGAGAAAGGCAGAGAGAAAGACGCACAGAGAGACAGAGACAGAGAATAGAAAGGCAATAGAAATAGAATAGGAAGGGGGAGAGTTGTATATATGACAGATGGAGATCCCACATATTGCGCGTTTCCAATTTCTATCATGGTAACACCTTACATAAGGAAACCAGGAGGCTGATGTTAGCACAACTGTCATATGTGTGTGTGTGTATACACACATATATATTTGTGTGTGTGTGTGTGTGTGTGTGTGTGTATGTAGGGTGTACATGCATGCTGGTCCATCACACATGTACAATTATGTGACCATTGCTGCAAGCAAGACTCCGAGCTACTCTATTACTACAAAGATCACCCTTCTGCTTTTCATTCCTAACCCTAGGCAACTGCTGGTCTGGTCTCCATCTCTTTATTATTGCCAGTCTGAGAATGTTATATAAATAGATCATAGGCTACTTACTTGGAATGTAATTATTGATATGTTAGGGCCTGAAACTACCATTTTATTTCTTTATTTTTTTCTGTTTTGTCCCTCTATGTTGGCTATTTCTATGTTCTTGCTTTACTGTGGGTAACATGACTGTTCTTATAGCATTTCATTTGTTTATATAGTGCTTTTGAGCGTATCTCATTGTATAGATTTTTATAGTAGTTGCTCTAGGTATTATTATATACATAATTTGTTATAGTCTATTGGTGTTGGGATTTTACCAGTTTAAGTAAAATGAGAAACTTTCTCTCCTTTGGAGTCTCTCTCTCTCTCTCTCTCTCTCTCTCTCTCTCTCTCTCTCTCTCTCTCTCTCTCTCTCTCCCCCTCTCTCTCTCTCTCTCTGCCTCCCTCTTTCTCTCTCTCATTGGTTGTGGGGCCTGAACTCTGGGCCTGGGAGCTGTCCCTCAGCTCTTCAGCTCAAGGCTAGCACTCTATCACTTGAGCCATAGTGCCACTTCCAGCCTTTTCTTCTTATGTAATGCTGAGGAATCGAACCCAAGGCCTCATGTGTGCAAGGCAAGCACTCTACCACTGAGCCACCTTCCCAGCCCCACCCTCTCTTGTTTATAATAAATTTGTTTAAAATATTTCCCCTGCATACATTTAGAATATAAAAAATGATAAGCTTTGCTTCTTTTCTTTTCTTCTTCTTTTACTTTTCTTTTCTTTTTTTTGCTGGGGGTTGAACTCAGCCCTGGGTGGTATACCTGAGTTTCTTTTGGTCAAGCCTAGCACTCTACCACTTTGAGGCCCAGTGCCATTTCTGGCTTTTTCTGTGTATGTGGTACTGAGGAATTGAATCCAGGGCTTATGCATGGTAGGCAAGCACTCTACCACTAAGCCACATTCACAGCCTGATAAGCTTTACTTCTTCCAATTGAGAAAATTTAGGAGCTTATTGAATTTAGCTTACTTAGTCACTTTCCATCATTTATTCTTCTTTCTAGATGTTCCAGGCATTTTTTTCTTTAATCATTTTCTCTTTGTTTTAGAACTCCATTTAGAGTCAGGTATGGTGGTACACACCTCTAATCTCAGCTACTCAGGAGTGGAGACAAGAAGATGGTGAGTTTGAGGCCAGCCTGGGCAATGTTAGTGAGATCTGTGTAAAAAATAAAATATGCACAAAAGGGTTGTGGTATGTCTTTAGTGATAAAGTACTTGTGTAGAAAGTACAAGGCCTAAGGTCCAATCCCTTGTACCTCTGAGAGAGAAGAAAAAGAATATCTTTTAGCTATGTATATTAAGACTAGATTTATTCAATAAGGATTCTCGGTTATTTATCTGAAAACATCTCTTGTCTTCTTCACTCAGAGATTTTTTTTTAATTTAATTTTATTTTATTTGTGAACATAATGTACAGAGGAGTTACAATAACATGGGCAGGATAATGCGTACATTTCTTACCAAGCATTGCAGCCTCCTCCTTTGTTTACCCTTCACATCCCTTCCCAGCCTCCCCCCTCCCCCCCAATCCCAATCCTTCTCCTTCCCCCCCTTCCCACTACCCCCTGCACCGACGTTGTAAAGCTAGTTTTGGACATGACAACTTGTACTTCTCATTGTTGCAACAGGTCCACCTGAATCCTTAAACAACTGGTTTTTCCCCATCTCCTCCACAAGTTATACTGACATCAAATATGGTGAAAGCAGGGGTTATACTGTGGGGGAGGGATATACAAAGCAACAAAGAGATAATCTTATAAATGCGTTAGAAACACATGCATGAAAGAAAAAAACATTAAAATACACATCTAAGGGTTCATTTTCCTGACATCACATTATCTGACCTTTTCCGCTTGACTCATACATATACTAGATATTACAAATAAGGGAAACCATGGGACCTATGTTTCTTTGGGCCTGGCTTACTTCACTTAATATAATTTTTTCCAAGTTTTTCCATTTCCTAACAAATGGGGCAATGTCATTCTTTCTGATGGAGGCATAGAATTCCATTGTGTATATATACCACATTTTCTTGATCCATTCATCTACCACTCAGAGATATTTTAAGGAATATAGACCTCTGGGTTGAATTTTTTTTCTTTCAACACTTGAAGAATAAAATTCCACTGTCATTTTAATTGTTTCCTCCCCCACCCCTAGCCCGCAAAGCAATGTTTCACTTATCACTTTCCACTTTGTTGTTGTTTTGTTTTTGTTTTCAGTTTCAGAAGTGTGTCCCTGTTGTGTTTCAGTTTGGATATTTGACCTGATCCTGTTTGGGCTTTGTTCAGCTTCTTGGATGCCTTTTGCTAAATTTTGGGAATTTCATCTAGCCATATTTCTTCTAGTACTTACCTGCCACACCTCCTTTTTTCTCTCATTCTGGCAGTGTGACAATATGAAGGTTAAATCTTTTATTATAGTCATATATAATTATATATGACATATAATTATATATCATATTACATATATTATATATTACATATATGTAATATAACATATAATATACATATAATATGTTCTTCCTTGTTAAGACTGGATAGTTTCTACTGTTCTATTGTCAAGTTTATTTCCCTTTCCCTTTGCTCTCTCCATTCTGTGCCTGAGCCCATCTACTAAGTTTTAAAATTTTCAATAATCATTTTTGGTTTCAGTTTTAAAGTTTCCATTCAAAGCTCATCTACCCCCTGGGCTGAGATTTTCTTTTCTTTTTAAATGTTTTTGTAATCATGTATTGAAAGTTGTTTAGCTAGTTGTTCATTGAAACATTTTTTTATGAAAAACACTATAGGATGTGCTCTTGATTTGGATGCAGTGTAAAGAGCCTGTAAATGTGTTTTATTCCACTTCCCAACTCCAGGTTATCCTAGAACTCCACTGAGTTATTTATTCTTGCATCAGAAAACTAGATAGGATCTAGTTTGGATCCATCTAGAATGGATCTGATGAGTTTAATGATAAGCAATTAACATTCTCAGTTACTGTTTCTTCTGGGACAGTTTGAAAACTCATCTGTAAGCCTAATACATTGTTGTTTAAACTTTCTTTTAAACTTGTCTATTAAGATAATTTGTTTTTTTATAACTTAACAACAATAACAACAACAAGAATTTTCTCTTGAGTTCCTTATATATTCTGGATATGAATCCCTGGACACAAATATTCTTAAATGCCTATCAATAGGATTCTCAATCTTTGCCAATTCTATGTCATGCTGGGCAAGCCGTCAATGTTCAGTTAGCCAGTTCCCAACTCTGCCTTAGGCTTTACTTCATGCATGTTTTGCAGGTGCTCAAGCTAAAGGTGACCATTCAGAGACCTCTCAATTCTCTGAGCAGGTGCACAAGCCTCTCATGCCCTGGCTTTCTAGACTATAAAGGATCTGCTAGAGCTTTGCAGCACTTCTGATTAGCATCTCATTTCCTAGCTTTACCTTAAAAACTTTTTGGTTAGCCTATTGCTTGCTTTAGTTATTACCTACTGCCTCAGGCAGCTGTGACATTCAAACAGTTGCTGCTGACTATTTTTGATAAGCACTCCCAGGGAAATCACTGCTTATACTGGGTGAGGAATAAAACTTGTCAAGAGTAAAGACAAGTCTTGGGCAGGGGTGTGGCTCAGTGGGAGAGTGCTTGCCAAGCACATGATGGCCTGAGTTCCATCCTCAGCACTGAAAAAGCATCTTGCAAGTGGGGTTTTTCCAGGGAACCATCTGACAGGTCTGAGGATGGAAAGTTAAAGGATCTCTGTTCTGCCCTTTTCAGTGGCTGCCAACCTGCTGCTTCTCACTGCAACTGCCAGCTGATGGCTTCCAAAACTAATGTGTAGCTCAGGAGAAAGAGATGAGATGAAAAGAAGTTAGAACAGTATAGAGCTCATGGTTCTCACCAGGATTTTGCTTTTTAAAATTTAAATGAAAAAAAAACCATTGATACCTCAAAAACATTATATATGTACCTATACACACGTCATATACATTAATATGTCTATATAAAATGTGTATATTTATGTGTATATATATGAGATGCTTTCCATATGTGTATGTGTTGTGTCATATTTAAATGGAAGACAGCACATCTACCTCTGCAAACATTTGCATTTCCTTGATAAGGGTATGAGGTGGGGAACTCCACAGACACAGAGACTGCTAGATTGTGTTGTGTTCAATGCCTCCTAGATAATACAGCCAAACCTCTTTGGGCATTTTCAGACAACCAAAGATACTTCAAGTTCCAGGCCAGATCAAGCCAATAGCTACCCTAAAAGTGGGAAAATGGCAGATAGGAAATTTTCCAGAGTATATTTCATGGATTGCTGGTTGAGGAGCATGCCCTTAGCAACTGGGAGAAATGCTTTGTTTTCTGTTTTCTTCTAAGGAAACACATTACAGTACATGTTAGCACATCAAAGCTCTGAGAAGCCCCGAGAGTAAGAAAATGCAAAATTCTGAGTCTATTTAACATGGTATTTCTTAATCTCCACTGGTTGTAGAAGCCCTTTTTCTTGTGGACAGCCAAATTTAGAGTGAGGTCTCTTAGAAGTGTCACTAAGTCCTTACTGCTATTTACTCTCTTCCCTTATTCTGGTCATATCCAATATGGCGGCTCTTTCACATGGATGCTCCAAAGGCAGCAGTAGTACTGAACTCTTGAAATAAAAAACCTGAAGACTTCAGTTAAACACATAGTAAGGCGCTCTAGACAAACCCAGATGTCACATATCTCCTGTGCCAATGTGCTTCAAAGATCCCAAACAGCTTGTGATTTCTTAGATACTTGAGAGGTTCCTTCCACTATCTTCTCTCAGAACTTCTGAAGTGTGTTCAGTGTGAAGACCACAACCATCTTCACCTCCCAGGATTGTGATGAGCTCACTTAATACAGCTCATGTATGTCAATTGCTGGAAGAGTTCCTGGTACACAGTGAACTTTCTGTGCACTAGCAATTCTTGGCCTGAAGACATTTTTTTTTTATTGGCTCATGTTGTATTCATTCCCATTAAATTCCTATTATACTATAATCCTAGTACTGATATATTATTTTATCTTTTAAATCAATAGTCAAAAGTGAAGCAACATGATTGCAGAACGTATGCAAACACTTTCTGTGTTTCCATCTCTCACACACACTCCACTGTCTGAATTCATTGATTCACATTGATGTCTTAGGCCTGAGGTTCCCAGTAAAGCCCTCACCCATGAAATATGAGTTCAAAAGATGAGAGAAGGAAATAACAGAGTTTTTCTTTGAGAAGGGGAGAGAGGAACAAGTGTGTGTGTGTGTGTGTGTGTGTGTGTGTGTGTGTGTGCATGTGCATGTGCATGTGCATGTGCATGTGCATGTGCAAACATACAGGATTCTTGTTCAGTAAACATCCCAATTATTTTCACAGGAACAACATAGAAAACTCCAAGGCCAACTATTCTCATGGAAGGAAAGCAGCAGCCATTGGTCTCCAGAAATCTCCTGAAGCACACATCATATAGTAGATAATGCTGCAGCGTGTGGCAGGAGAGAAAGGATGCAGGCAAATCAGTGCCATTGCTCCTGAAGTAGATGCTGGCTGGGAATGTGATGTTCCCTGACTCCTACTTCCCACCTCTGAGAAGACAAAATGACAGTTTCAGTTTCCTGATCTCTCAGCCTTTTCTCCTTCCTTTCATTTCCACCTGAAACAGCAGAGAACCACCTTCCTTGAAGAAGTAGCCATTGGAAATGGCCAATTGGACATTCTTTCTGTTATAAGGAGGGAGCATTTCCAATCTAGTGAGGAAACCAGCCTACTTCTCTGCAGGAATGGGGACTGGAGGCAGGGGAATGGTCTTGGAGCTTGAACTCAGGACCTGGGTGCTGTCCCTGAGCTTTTTCACTCAAGGTAATGTTCTAGCACTTTGGGCCAAAGCTCCACTTGTGGTTTTCTGGTGGTTAATTGGAGATAAGAGTCTCACAGACTTTCCTGTTAGGATGGCTTTGAACTATGATCCTCAGATCTCAGCCTCCTAAGTAGCTAGGATTACAGGCGTGAGCCACCGGTGCCTAGCCAGGCTGACATTTTCAAACAGCAAAGGAGAGCCCTTGTCTTACTGGAAGCTAGAATTGAAGCCTTTCTAAGGCAGTACCCTGGAACTAACTGAGTTATATAGTGCTAGGCAGCCTTGGGTATTCACGGGGTATTCACACAGCATGTCAGATACACGTGTCACAAATAAACTGGGGCACCATTCCTTTTTAAAAAAATTTCCCCCTAAGCAAGAGAAAAGCTTCAATCAGAAATGCAGTCATGCTCTGTACTAGAAGTTCTCTCTCTTCCCTGTAACCCTATACCCCAGAACAACTCTGAAATCTTCCACGGTCCAGCCCCAACTCATCAGTACCTGGCCACCTGGGCAGGGTAGAAGCCTGGCATCCGTCATCACTAGGGAACAGACGGCACATGAGGCTGGGTCTCTGTGAGCAGTCTGACATCTCACAAATAGAAAAGAAACAGGTCCAATTTAAAATGTGTCATGGCTTTTGTGTCCAGGCTAGCAGGGGACAACTAAATGAACACTAGGCCCTGTGCCAGGGAGGCCAGGGAAATGATAAGCCGCCTGCTAAGGGCTGGCCCAGCTCTGTATTTTCCAGACACTTGTGGGACTGGTTGTATCCACAGCCCAGATATTGTGTGTGGTGCCAAGTTCTCCCTGGAGAACTGCTGATGGTCCCCATGTTCCATGGCTGATGGAATCCAGCCCTGTGCCTTTGCTACGCTGGGCTCTGGTTACCCAGGCTGCCTCTCAAAATAAGGTATATACCTTAATTAGTTCTAGAAAAAGTCCCCACAGCCAATCTGGGCTTTTCTGGAAAGCCAAAACTGGGTTTCCAGGAATACAGGATCTGTTTCAAGTCTCAGCTCCAGCCTGGCTCCAATCCTGGAGGACATGAGGATGGGGTTTCTTTGTGTCCAGTGGAAGATACCAACGCCTGTGTGAGAAAGAGGTCATCCATACGGAACAAACCATTTCATCTTTCTTTACTTGAAAGGTGAGGCCAGAGAGGACCAAGCCCTGGGTCTCTTAACTCATTGTTTGTCCTGAGCATTCTAATCACAAAAGGCCTCAAGAAAGACAAGAAGTTGCAGCTTGCTGTGACGAATTCCCAGAGCAGTGAACTCCCATAATGCTTTGGTTATGGGCTGATCATTTCTGAGCTAGGCTCTAGGTACACTCTGCTGTGGAGCCTGAACTGGGATTTACTCTGCAGGCTAAATCTACCTCCACCTGCTCTAACACCCAAGCCTCAGCCAGTCTCACTCCTTATAAATAGCACACGCCTAAGCCAAACACTGAATTACATTAGACTTAAAATAGACACCCAGTCAACACTTGCTTCACTGCTCATGGTCACTAATGCTCCACATTATCAGTGGCCCCTTCTCTTCTTTCCAAAGCTTTCTTACTTGAATTGAACCAGAAGGTTTTTTCTTTTAGGCTTTATTGGTTTCTCTATTGTGGTTTTGAAGGGGTGTTTGATAAATATTGGCAGTGAGCTGCCCCTCCCCAGCTGGTATGTGTGAGACAAAAGCTCTGTCCCTTGAAAAGCCCCAGGAGCTAACAACGTGGCTGTGACCCCTCAGCCCTGTGGTGCTAGGCTCTGATTCCAAACTCTAACCCTCCATAATCACACAACACATTCTCCAGCTTCTCTGTGGCTGAAAATATTCTTCTCCCCTTATTGAGCTTATCGAACTTGGTCTTTCAGCCATGGCTGGCTAGAGTAGACTGTGTAAGTGAGTGTATGCATTTGAGTTTTCAACAAATACTGGTGAAATACTGACATAATGTCTGGAGGCGTCTTCTGTGTTGGGGGAAACAAAAGGCACAGCTGTAGTTTCTATTCTGGAAGTATTGGTTGTTCAACACTGTGAGGAGAAATAGTCTTCTGTCATTTGTTAGTTTATCCATCTAGTCATTTATGCAAGTTTTAATAAGGTCTCTTTTCTCTGCCAGAGACTATACAAGGACATTATGAATCCAAAGTTGGATGTTAGGACGGGAGCTTGCAGCCCATAGGCAACATTAGAGAAACCAATGTGTCACAGTGCTCACAGAGGACTGTGTGTCCTAGCACGTAGGCATCCAGGGGGAGCACCCAAGGGAGCACCCAGGAGAGTCATCAGCCATACACAACATCAACCAAGTCTCTGGAGCTGAGTTTTTCAAGACTAGGTGGTAAATTAAAGATGGCAAGAGTCTTGGCTATTTCCATTGAATTATTTTCCATTATTATTCTAATTATATTCCATTGCATAATGGAATATATGATTCCACTATATTCCAATATTATTCTTCCATTGAAGAATTCCACAATCTAAGATGGCCTTAATATCATGCATCATAATGCAGAACTCATGCTGAATTATCAAGGCGAGGAAGAGGAAGCCTTGTTGCATCTACTTCCTGGCTCTAGGAACCAGATGGTATATAGGTACTCCGGTTGGCAGTCCCCGATGAAACTAGCCTTCGAGTCATCCCACCAAGGCAATGAAGTTAGCTCAGACCCTCAGGTCAAACTGTCTTTTGGTGAATATCATCATCAAGTGACTTCTGCTGATAGCTTGAAGACTAGGAGAATTGTTTGATGGAACCCTGCCCAAATTTTTTATGAGTTTTAAAATACAGGGAGGGAGTCTCAGGCATTGAGGCCAGTGCAAATAGAGTCCTGTGAACTTGTTTAAGTTAATGAGGGCAGGAAGGGTTTGGGATGTCTTCTTGGTCACTGGCATAATGTCGACTTCTGCTCAGCTCTGAAAGCATTTATTCTCCAGGAAAATTTCTTTTTACCATCATAAGTCGTCATTCACTCTATCCACACTTCCTACATCATCACTCATTTCACTATTAGCCACACTATTTCACTATTAGTCCCACAGACAACAACAAAAAAAGGTGAGACTTTGCTTCAACACAATAGATATATTAAGGAACAATTTAAACATAAAATTTACATTTATTAGGCACTGGTGTTTCACACATATAATCTTAGTTACTTAGGAGGCTGTGATCTGAGAATCAAGTTTGAAGCCATACCAAACAAGGATGTCCACGAGAATCTTATCTTCAGTTAACCACCAAAAAGCTGGAAGTGGACCTGTGGTTCAAGTAGTAGAGCTCTACCCTTGTGCAAACAAGGTCAAGGACAGCATCCAGGTCCTGAGTTCAAGTGCCACGACTGGCACACACATCAAAAAATTACTTTTGTCCACATATATTTTATTGACATACACATAACAAGCTAGATGAATGCAGAAGACAGTATCTAGCTGAATTAGCTGCATAGGGCACACCTTACACATCTACAAGGAATGCCAGTTACCAGGTGCCAGGAACCACATTCCTTGGCATATGGTGTTAATAACTTTCCATCAATTTCTCTATTCTTCAAGTAGTCTATTTCCACAAGCGAACTTCAGGTCTTGGTCAAGGTATAACACCATACATTTTGTAGTAGTTATGTGTTTAATCATTTACGTGGCTAATACCCAGTGTTATGGGATGAATGTGCTATCTCCCCAATTCAGATGTGGAAACCTTAATCCCCAATGAGAGATGGCATTTAGAGATGAGCCCTCTGGAAAGTAATTAGGTCATCTAGGGTAGACCCCCTAGTAGAATCAGCACCCCTGTAAGAGACACAAAGAGTTGCAGACAAAGAACTGAATTTGCCAAGCAACTTGATCATGGATATCCAGCCTCTAGAATGGGAGCAAAACAAATGTGTGTGGTTGAAAACGCCCCAGTCTATGGTATGATGGTTATAGTAGCTCAAGCTAAAACACTGTGTTTGAGAAACTAGAACAGACCAAGCCTTGCTCTTTATATCCCCTATTCCTGTCCTGACCTACTCTGAGGCCTTCTTCTCAGTACGTGAGTGAGAAAGACATGGTGGAATTGGAGCAGGAACCCTGGTCCACGCGAGTACTGACTCACAGGCCGTTAGCATGCTGGGCTTCGCTCATGTAGTGCTGGTCATCTTTCCTTTCCAGGCCTCTTAGCTGGGTGGCCTGGCTTGTATGCCTACTTCCTGGCAGAACACTGCTCTTCTGAGCCTCTTTCCTCTTTCTGTGAGACTCAAAGGCAAGATGCCTGCCTCTTATCCTCATGTGTGTCATCTGTGTATGGTACAGGGCCTGGCACCTGCCTGAGCCTTATAAATGTCTCCAGAACTGGACTCATCTGTTCAGGAGGCTTGGTGATAGTGAGCAGGTAGAAGGAGCAAGTTTCTGGGGGGAGAGGCAGAGACAGGCTCAACAGGACTGGCAACAGCCTCTAAAATACACTCACAGCTAAGCAAGCTCCTACCCTGTGGAATTCCAGGGTTCCTTCCCAAAGATCTGATCAGAAACTAAGGATGCTATGTCCTGAGGCCTGAAGACTATAATCCCTAAGCTTGCTGAGGTGTGAGGAGGGTATATTCCTCTGTACCTTTATTGTCACTCTTCTTTACTCTTCTTCACTGGGCCCAGTGGAGCTCCATCTGTGCTTCAGAGCTGTCCTGGCCCTTCCTGGACTCCAGGAAACCCCCACTCAGTATGGCACCTGTAAGAATCTGTGTCTGTCAGAACATGATGATCTGTAGTTACTCATGCTCCTGTAAGTCCACCTTGGTGACAATGCTTCACTCACCACTGGGTGCTAGCATGGGCAGATCCTAACTTGAAAATAGATTGTGTTTAAGGTTAATTGTAAGTGGCCATATATATGAGCCTGGGAACATGTATATGAACATGGAACACATATATGAATATGGGAATATATAGGTATATGTACATATATAGGTATATTATTTCTCTAGATTCTGACTAATGGTTCCTCTAGATGTAGCAATACTGTGACATGCTGCCTAGATCCCCCTTCAGGAATGAAGGATTTTTCCCTAATTGCTAAGGTTGCTAATTGGAGATTTCCTCTGCAGAAGAAAGCTGTTTCTTCATCTCCTGTTATGGCCATCTGCACCCAGTTCTTTTTCAGCATGAGTTCATAAAGACCTGCTACTGTGCACCAACTCAGAGCAACTCGAAAGAGCTTCTCTGGCTATGTGTGGTGGTTCACCCTTGTCATCCCAGCTATTCAGGAGGTAGGATGGAAGACTGTGGTTTGAGGCCAGCCTAGGGAAGATCCTTATCTTGACAAACAAGCTTGGTATAGTGGTATACTTCTAAAATCCCTGCATCTAGGACATGGAGGTAGGAGAATTGTGGTCTGAGGTTGACCTTGGACAAAAGGCCCAAGACCCTATCTGAAAAGGGCTGGAGGTAAGGCTCAAATGGTAGGGCATCTGCTTAGCAAGCTCAAGTCTCTGAAAACAAATCCTAGTACTACTACTAAAAAAGAAAAAGCAAGTCTTGTCTAGCTCCAGAACACACTGTGATTGGCATTCTGAGCCCCAACACAACCTATTTTCCCTCCTCTCTCTTGCTTGAGTACTCCCTGATAAACATAGTGCTCCCTCATCTCTGTTTGAAAGAGCCCCTGCCTGTGTGCGTATGTGATGCAGAAGTCAGCAATGCTGTGGGTGGGAGAGTGGCCTTGTGCACTGACCATTAGACACATTTCCATGTGGTTCCCTGTCTTCGGGATCTGGGCCACTTTAGGGTCCCGGCTGCCTTGGTTGTTCTCCAGTGTCTTCCAACAGTTGTTCTTTGTCTCTCATTCAGCTTTTATGATTGTTCTCAGTGGGGAATTAATCTGATATCATTCTCTCCATCAGAGCTGGAAACAGACCCTGCTGATGATTCTAATTCTCAGAAGCCAGAAGGAGCAATGATGGAAACTATTGCTGTGGTCTTAGTTCTGTTTAACAAAGAGCTGTTGATCCGAGGTACAGGAATGATGTGAAATGGAGGAGAAAATGGCCAAGTTGTCTCAGGCTCTGCAGCAGCCAGGAAGGAAGACAGACATGTGCCTGGACTTTAGATTTAAATCTCCCAAGGAATAGAAAAATCCCAGGGAAAAATAAGCAAAAGGGGAGAAATTCTGACACACTCATGACAAAATATGTCAAAGAAGAGAACAAGAAGAAATGTAAAAAATAGTTTGGATGTGCTGGTGTGCTTTCCAGAACATAGAATATAAATAATAAATAATGGTTAATATTTGGACAATAACAACAACACGAGACAGCTGGGCTGAGTGAAATTTAACAGGCTAGATTTTATAAGACAATGTATTTACCCAGATCCTAATAGCCTAACTTCACAAGGGCCAAGGATAAAAATCAGGCTTAGAAATACTACAGTATAAGTCTTTCTAATGGACGAGTGAAATTCCATTGTGTATATCACATTTTTTTAATCTGTTTGTCTGGGCTGATTCCATTCTTTGGCTATGGTGAAGAATGCTGCAATAAACATGGTTGTGCTGGTGGCTTGATTGTATGCTGTATCCTGGTGTGCAATCTTTTCAGTACATGCTCAGGAATGGAGTTGCTGCATCATCGGGTGGTTCTGTTTAAGGTTTTGAGTAACCTCCACATTGCTTTCCAGAGTGGTTGAATAAGTTTACATTCCCACCAACAGTGTATTGGGGCTCCCTTTTGCATTCTTGTTAGCATCTGTTAGTGTTTGTTTTCTGGGGTGAGATGTAAAGAAATGGAAATACCTGGAAAAAAATGTGTTCAGTGAAATAAGTCAGGCCCAGAGACACAAGGTATGTATGTTTTCTCTTGTTCGTGGAAGCAAGATTTCATTTACACACTTACACATCAATATTTTGGGTGGTATATAAATGTATACAAAGTGTATACACTGAAATATGGTAGATTCACGGGAGAATTCAAATACTGGAATTCCTTAGAAAGACAAAATTAAAGTTCAGCAGAATAAAACACTAAGGAATGGTTACTTGAAATGGGTAGGTTGGGCTCAAGGGGAAAGGGATGGACAAATGAAGAGAAGAAGAGGGGGAGAAAACAGTCAAGAATGCAATGTATATTCTACAAAATTAAGAACTGTGAGGGAAGGGGTGTAGAGAAGAGATGGGTGTGAATGTTGAGAGGATGACACTAATTAAGAAACATTGTATTCACCAACTGCTTTGTTAAATGGCAACTCATTTGTAGAACTACTTAAAGATAATAAAATTAAAAAAAAATCACTCTTAGGTGGGGCACTGGTGGCTCATGCCTATAATTCTAGGATCACAGTTCAAAGCCAGCCCAGGCAGACAAATCTGAGAGACTCTTGTCTCCAATTTCCCAGCAAAATGCTTGAACTGGAGGTGTGACACAAATGGCAGAGCACCAGTTGTGACTGGAGAAAGCTAAATGAGATTACAATACCCTACGTTCAAAGCCTCGCACGTGAGCGTGCACACACACGTGCTCACACACACACACACTCACACACACACACTCAGTCTTAGCAAACTTTCAGGTGAAAGTCACACAAGCAAAACACTGTAAGCCCTTTATTCTTTATTTATTCTTTAATTTTTTATTACTTATATATAGGTAGTTGTAAGGAGGAATTGCCATTCAACAAAGCAGGTTTTATGCTACAACATATCTTGATCAATGTCACCCTCTGTTAAGCCCTGTATCGAAATGCAGCATGGATCAGTGGTATAACCTTCTCATCTAAACTAAATATTTAAATGACATGAAGAGAAGTTATAGTGTCCTGAGAGGAGGAGGCCTGGTAATCGCTGTCAGATCCTCAGACCTGCCACACGTGATTGCATCCTTCCAAGGCCCCATTGTGGTCTCAGTGAGTGGTACAGTCCCTTGGGAGGTGACTAAGTCATGGGGAATTTATCCTCAGGAATGAGATAAATGCTCTCTTTACATTGTCATGTAAGAACTCAGCAAGGGATGCCGTCATGACACAGCCCTCCCTCACCGGACACTAAGGTCTCTGTGCCTTGTTTGTGGATTTCCCAGCCTTCTCAGCAGCTGGAATGGACTAAGGCCAACCCTGGCTGCTACCATCACAAGTAGGCTGTATTCAGAACAGAGCAACCAAGATGGTGAAGGGAATGGACTCCAGGAGGCTTCTGAGCAATTCGACGTGGGGGTATTATGGGCATTGTCCTCAAGTCTGTATTTGGCTCATGGGGTAAAAAGACTTTTACAATTTTCCCTTCATGTTATAAGAGATAGATCGAGGGAGAGATTTAGATTTCAATAATACAACCTGGGATTTTATTTTATTTCTTTATTGATGCTTGGGATAGAACCTAGGGCCTGGCTGATGCTATAATTGAACTATCTCTGCTCACTTCCTGGAAGAATTTTGAAGACTTAGAACTGGCTCCTTTATAAAAGTTGTGATGTTCAGGAGAGGCAGGGGACTAATGGTCATCCAGGTGGCTGACAGATGGCCTCAGAGTTGAGGTTTGAAACAGTTAGGCACTGGTGGCTCATGCCTGTGATCCTAGCTACTCAAGAGGCTGAGACATGGAGGGTTGACATTTGAAGCCAGCCTGAACAGAAATGTCAGTAATAGTCCACCCAATGAACCAGTAAAATGCTAGACTGGAGGTGTGGTTTAAGTGGTAGAATGCCAGATGTGAACAAGAAGCTGAGCTAGAGCTCAGGGTTCTGAATTCAAGCCCCAGGTACTAGCACATTCATGCATGCATGCATGTATACACACACACACACACATGTGCTCTCATACACACACCATTTGAGGCAACAGTAATGTTTAGGAGCTTTTACATGAAAAGTCAGATTTCTGATTTCCTTGGAAAAGTTGGAAGATAGGTGAATACTCATCTTCTTTTCTACATGTCAACTAATCAGTCAGATGATCACACACACACACACACACACACACACACACACACACACACACACAGTGCTAGTCCTGGGGCTTAAACTCTTGGCCTGGGCACTGTCCCTTACACACACACACACACACACACACACACACACACACACACACACACACACACAGTTCTAGTCCTGGGGCTTAAACTCTTGGCCTGGGCACTGTCCCTTAGCTTCTTTTGCTCAAGGCTAGCACTCTACCACTTGAGCCACAGCTCCACTTCTGGCCTTTTCTGTGATTGGTTGGAGATAAGAATTTCATGGACTTTCCTGTCCCGGCTGGCTTGAAACAACAATCCTCAGATCTCAGCCTCCTGAGTAGCTAAGGTCACAGGCGGGAACTACTGGCACCTGGCTAGATCAACACATCTTGTTGTTCCTTTTATCCCAGACTGTGTTTCCCAATTCTCCAAATTCCCCGCTCACATTGTGTATGATCTTCATGAAACCAGTTAACTCCTTTATGTGACCTGAGTTTCTGGCTGCTGTAGGTACTAGAATCTCAACCCCTTATTGTAGAGGAGACTCAAATACTGAGAGCAACCCCCATCCACAGACTCACTACTTCCCCGATGGGGACTGCCCCTCCCACCACGGAGCCTCTTCTGGGTCACATTACCTTATTTCAGCCTAGAGTGACAGCTGACCCTAGCGTTGACAATGACCTATAATAGGGCTTAGCATGGCAAAAATGAACTAAATCATTTATATTTTCAGTCTGAGCTTGGGGTTACCGGGGGCTTGGGCTTGCTAGGCAAGTGCTCTATCACTACAGCCAAGCGGCCAGTCCTTTTGCTTGTGGTTTTGTTTTTCAGATAGAGTCTTATACTAGCGTTTCTGGCTTAGGCCACAAACTTCCTATATCCACCTCCCGAGAGCTGGGATTATAGGCTTGAACAACCAAGGCCCAGCCTTTCCTGAGCTTTTAAAACAAAGAAATGCAGTGGGAACCAGCAAGGCTAAATCAATGATGAGTCAGGGAAAATTGAAATTATGAAGCATCTAAAACAAACAGTTGTGTGTGTGTGTGCTAGTCCTTGGGCTGTCCTTGAGCTTCTGTGTTCAAGACTACTATTTAAGGCTATTTAAGCTATAGCTCTACTACTAGCCTTTAGCTGGTTCCTTGGAGATAAGAGTCTCACAGCTTTATTGCCCGGGCTAACTTCAAACTGTGACCTTCAGATCTCAGCCTCCTGAGTAGTTAGGATTACAGGCATGAGCTACCAATGCCCAGATTCAACCAGTTAATTTTGAGAGAGAGTGGGAGGGAGTAGGAGAACACAGTAAGGGCAGAGATGGCTTAGGAGAGAAAGTATGGCTGAGACAGATAAACCAAGCTGCTGATGTTGAGAGTTGTTATGGTTCCTTACAGGATTTTTGGTCTGTTTGTTTGTTTGTTTGTTTTAGTTTTAGCTTTAGCTCCAGATCAGTCTGTGATCTACAAATTAAGCTTAAGGATTTAACCTCCAAGAGGTGACCACTGACCCCAGGTAACCCAGGCAGATTGTGTTAAGTTAGTAGATGTGGTAGGAAGCCATCTCTAAGACTTTTTCTTCCTGCAACAAAGGTATGCATATAATTTTACAGCCATAGCATGCAAGGATTTTGAGATCTAATTTGATCACATTATCATATTCTTAGCCAGAAAAAAATAGCATGTAGGTAAACCTCTCTGCTTTCTTATATACATCTGTCAGCTCTAATCAGGCAACCTTCACTTAAGTGATAGAAAACTACTCAGAGGTTGCCATCAGACTTGTGAACTTGAAGAATATTTAACTTGTTGATTAAGTACTTAACATTACAAATGAATGCAAAACTGTCTATCAGTTCTGCTTGATTATTTTGGAAATGAAAGTTTTCCTGTAGCTGTGATCATGAATGACCTTTATAATATTTAAGGCTGCCTTGCTGCCACAGCCTTTTTGAGCAGTTGCTATGCAGGCCGCAAGGAGAAGATCAGGAAGGTGCATATAACATATCATAAGGTCGGCGACGTGTCCTTTCACAAGCCATTGCTGCTGCAAAGAGACAGCAAAAATCCTCAGCCTGTATGGCGCTCCAGTGAGGGGAGTGGAGGGAGTGTGAAAAATTTGTTACTGAGGAATGCTGCCAACTATGATGGTTCTCCCTGGCACCAGCCGAACAATCAGAACAGTCACATAGACTGGGGACACGAAGAGACAAAACAGCTGGACCCGTGACTGAACTTTCTCCATTTGCAGCCAAGGACTTTGGCGTCACAGAGATTAAGACTTGACTGATCTCTCTGGAAAAATGGTTCCAGTCTTCACTATACTCTGCTTCTATAGATACCAGTTTAACATTCCCAGGGGAAGAAAGAATCCACACCTGTTTAATCATTTCAAAAACAATAGAGGCAGGATATTTATTATAAATTTAGTGAGACAAGCAAATGTTTCCCTTTCTCCCATTTTGGCTAGGATATCAAAGATTTCTTTTGTTGGGGAAAGATATCTCAGGAATTTCTAGCAATAATGACAAATGAACAAGAAACAACTGTCAAAGAGGGGGAACAAATCTTAATTCTCTCTGTCTCTCTCTCTCTCTGTCTCTCTCTCTCTTTCTCCTTGTGGCCTTGCACTTGTTCTGCTTGTTTGCTCAGCTGGTGCTCTATCACGTGAATCATGACTTTGGCCCAGCTTTTTGCTAGTTATTTTGAAGATAGAGTCTTGTGGATTTTTTTTCTACCCATGCTGGCTTCAAACCATGATCCTCTGGACCTCAGCCTCCTCAGTAGATAGGATTATAGGCATGAGACACTAGTGCTCAGCTACATTTCTTTTTCATTTCCATAGAGTAATATACAGAAAAATCCACGTTGTGGTATGCAGCTCTGTAGAATTGGGCAAATACATAACACAGCATTACTGTATATTCATCAGTCATAGCCACAATCATCTAGTGATGGGTTCTACCAGCCTTTCAAATTTCCTCATGCTCTCCCATTGTAGTCCACCCTTCTGCTCTACCCCTGGCAATCACTGATCTATCTTTCATCTCTATGATTTTGTATTTCCAGAACATTTTACAAATGTTCCTCATACAGTATTGAGGCTTTTGGTTGGTTAATTATTAATTGAATGTATTAATTTGTTTTTGGAATTTTTTTTTTTTGGGGTCTGGTCATGGGGCCTGAACTCTGGGCCTGGGCGCTGTCCCTCAGCTCTTCAGCTCTACCACTTGAGCCACAGCGCCACTTCCAGCTTTTTTTTTCTTTTTGCTTACGTGGTGCTGAGGAATCGAACCCAGGGCCTCGAGCATGCAAGGCAAGCGCTCTACCACTGAGCCACCTTCCCAGCCCTGTTTTTGGAATTTTTTTTAGTGGGAATATGTTCTGTACAGAGAAAAGAAAATAAAAATAGACAAGACTGGGAGCCTCTCCAAAGAGAAGTTGCCATGCTTGTCAATGGTGGAATAGTGGTATGTGTGCAGCCATGCTTGTCAATGGTGGAATAGTGGTATGTGTGCAGAGTTAATGTCACTTAAAGGTGGTGGGAACCACTCAGAAAGATTTATACATCTAAATTTTGCCTCTGCACACTGTAAGGAAGAATCACTGTACTGTTAGCCTGTGACTGTCTTTAACCAGCCTTGGGATTTGGGTACCCCAAGCCTGGGTAATTAGCATGAGTAATTAGCTCCTGTTTAGTTACAAGGGTAGTTGTAGTGTGGGCAGCACCAGGCTTGTGGAGAAAAGTGCAAATTAACTCTGTGCTCCAGTGCCACCTTTATTACGCTTTCAGCAGGGCAGCTGGAGCAGCCTGCATTCACTTTGCATTCCCTCATTACGATAATTGCCTCTTGAACAATGGCCTGTGTCACTCCATCCTTTTTCTAGGGGGACATGATTTGTTTATATAAGTAAAACTGGTGGCAGGAGGGGGCAGCTGGAGAGGTGAATATTTGGGGACTGAGCTTGATGCTAAGTTTCTTTTTTAAAATTTATTTTCGTCAGTCGTGGGGCCTGAACTCTGGGCTTGGGCGCTGTCCCTCAGCTCTTCAGCTCAAGGCTAGTGCTCTACCACTTAAGCCACAGCACCACTTCCGGCTTTTTCTGTTTATGTGGTGCTGAGGAATCGAACCCAGGGCCTCATGCATGTGAGGCAAGCACTCTACCACTGAGCCACCTTCCCAGCCCCTTGATGCTAAGTTTCAAAAACCAAGTTGAAATAATCATGCATGTTAGATTTACTCTGCTAGAAACTCCCCAAAAGCTCTCCTCCCTAAGTCTAGCCCTGTGCTGCAAGCTTATTTGCTGTTTCCCAGGTGAGAAACCGACATTCTCAGGATTCCCACGTTGTTATTTTCCACCTTTACATAGTTCTGGACCACTTCATTCTTCACAGGCCAGGATAGAGCCTACAAAATGGCTGACATGGCCAGCTTGAACAAATAAGCCATGGGTCACATACTATGTGTGGGTTATGTATTATGTTTTGTTAAACTCCATCCTCCCAGGAAACTACCCTATTAGGTACCCGAAAGGGAGGGAATCAAGTCATTTGAGCTCTGTGTGGTCTTTTCAAGTGACCATTTCCTCCCACCCTCCTCCATGGGTGTGCCTAGCTGTTTGCCAGGAGGTGTGGACAGATAGTTGTGCCTTTGACCAACCGTCCAACAAAGATGAGTGGTCTCAACTCACTCTCCAGTGGAGATCTTCATAATCTGGAATTCATCTCTCCTGTTACCTGCACTCAGTTTTCCTACAGCCCCAGCAGGATCCAAATCATCCTTTGTCCCATAAAATGTGTGTGTGTGTGGGGGGGGCAGGGTATATCAGTAGAACATGAGAAGGATGGAAAACAAGAAAGGAAGACTAATCTATTTCTTAAAAGAGTGTACTGGGAGAGGAAATTATAGTTAGAGACAGATTAGTGACCTAGCTTCTTAAGATACTCACATCCCAAAGAGTCATATCCTGTAATACAGTAAAAATAAACTGGCCAAAGACTAACAACACACACACACACACACACACACACACACACACACACACACACAAGCATGCACACTCACACACATACATATGAGCATACACACTGACACACCGGGATCAGGTATATGTGAGCTCAATTTCCAATAATCATTTTCATTCTGAATGATTTTGAATAACTTCTGTAATCCTCAGTTTCCTCATTTGTAAAACAAAGATGATTACTGCACATATTGCCCTTACGGGGTTATTCTGATAAGGAAGAACATGCAGCTAAAGCTAATCCATGGAAGACTATTAATGTCAAATCCCTAGCTTTGTGCATGAAGCACACAGTTTTGTGTATATACAATGATTGTATGTGTGCATGTTGTTTTTATTATTCTAAGCAAAAGATTCATTTAAGGTTTTTGTTTTGTTTTGTCTCTAATCCCTGACTTCTGAGAGTCTTAGGATTGAGCCAGTATTTTGAGTGGGGCATGTAAGGCCACATAAGAACAGTTAATAAGTATTTAGAGCACAAAATGGCTTCTTGGCTAATTGGGGATTTTACCTCCCAGGGCTGGGAGGTGGTCTGTTGGAGCATAGTGATTAAATGGTTTTCCCCAAGCCTCAGGCAGCAAGCAGTGAGCATATAGTTACCTGGACGGAGAATGAAAGCCTGATTATGGAGAATCATGGACTCTAGCACCAGCCAGCTATTATCTTGAGGTTTTATTTATGGTTAGCTAAGTGAAAATGAGAACCCAGAGAACCATTCTCGATGTGGGTAGCATGGCGTCACCAGACACTATCGGACACCTTATGTCCAACTGGTACATTGTAATAAAGTAACAGCAAAAGAAATAGGATACACATTTCTTTTTATACTCCCTCCCTCCAAA
This sequence comes from Dipodomys merriami, assembly GCF_024711535.1. Classification (NCBI taxonomy): domain Eukaryota; kingdom Metazoa; phylum Chordata; class Mammalia; order Rodentia; family Heteromyidae; genus Dipodomys; species Dipodomys merriami. Next base: position 656,421 of record NW_027205459.1, on the reverse strand, counting down.
AAACCCCTAAAACTGGGAGCTTTCAAAACTTGCCTGTAAGAAACTTAGCAGATGCTAATTAAACTCATATCTAAAAATACCTAAGTAATTTGTGTTTGTTGTAGAAATGTGGGAATATGTGGTTAAGAAAAGGAAATAAAATCATTACAAATAAAGTCTTTTCATCTTATGAAATATACGGTCTCTCTGTCTCTCTATCTCCCTTTTTTTTGTTTTTGACGGTACTGGAACTTGAACTCTAGGTCTAGGTGTCGTCCCTTAGCTTTTTTGCTCAAGGTTGGCACTCTACCATTTGAGCCACAGTTCTGCTTTTTTTTTTTTTTGCTGGTTCCAGTTGACTTGGAACCTTCGTCCTCAGATCTAAGCTTCCTAAGTAGCTAGGATACAATCATGAGTTACTGGTGCCTAGCTAGGATCTTAAATGCACACATACACATTACACATGTGCAGACATATGTATTCTGTTTATAGAAATGGGTTGCATGGAACACAAGTTCATAACCTGAATTTTTCACATGCTATCTCCTGAACAGTTTCCAAGTTGTTAAATCTCTGCAGCACCATATCTCTTCATAAAGGAAAGCCTGCTTCAATAGGAGACACTTACAGTATCCTTATAGTGTAGCCTTCCACAGAGGCCTGGCCCTTGTTTCTGCCCTTTGAGTATATTATGAATTCAGGAAGCTTGAACTGATGATTGGAGCTCCACATGTAAGAAATCAGCTTTCAAAGGCAATAAATGAGAACCAGAGTTATTGTGGCTTCTTCATAAAAGTGAAACTGGAATAACAAATGCCTTGTGACATCTCAGCCAGCGGGACCCTTTGCTGGGTGTGCACATTTGCAATCCAAATAAGGCATCAAAACAAGAGGAAAGACTGGATCACAGAGCCTGTGAGCCTAGAAATGCTTCCTTGTCACTTCTCTGGCAAGGAAAACGATATTCCAACATCTTCTTGCCCCCACCATACCATAAGCCTGCAGGGTGGCTCCCTCTGCTTGCTTATAGGAGCCAGATCTCCAGGCTGAGGATAAAAGGCTTCAGCCCATTGTACCAGTATCCTTTCGATTCCTGTTCTTAAGAGTTTTAAGAGTAGCTCAGATCAGTGAATCTTTCTGTGTTGATTTTGGCATAAGCTGATTCTTAAAGCTTTTGAGAAAAGGGTTTTGATGCATCTCCAAGGGGTGTATTAATGGAATCAATCATAATTTATTAACCAACCAAAGCTGGAGACCACAAAAAATTGTTACAAACAAATCAGGATGGACTATTTCTGAGTTGTGGTTCCTAGTGGGAAGTGCTCTTGTTCTCTGCCTGTGACTGTACCCCACAAGATGACATTTATGTTCCCTGGTGCCATCTTACTGTTGGGTCAGAACTCTTGGTGGCAAGTGATACCCATTAGCATAAGCTTAGGCTTGAGGGCAAAGAATATATTCAAAAGTTTATGTTCTCAAAGCAGGGAAGGGCAGTCCTATGAATGGGTCCCAGGTGAGCCTTGATACCATGGGCTACTTCAATTGCCACTCTCATTTCTATTGTTCTCAGATGGCCAATTTCTTTTCTTTTTTTAAATTGTTATTGTAGAGGTGATATACCAAGGGGTTACAGTTACATGAGTCAGGTAAAATGAGTACAATTCTTTTTGAACTATGTCTTCCCTTCCTTCACTCTCTCCCCCAGTTTTTCCTCCCTTCCCCACCCAAAAAATGTAGAGTTCATTTCCCAACATAGTGTCTAGTGAGTACCACTGTTGTATTTGTTCACCCTTTGTTCCACCTTTTCTGCACCCTACCCCTTATCTTCCCAAATACAAACGAACAAACAAGACAAAAGTATAAGAAAACAAAGACAGAAACAATAGCAACTGAAAACACTCTTGTTTCCTTTTTGTGGAGTTTGTTTCATAAAATATTGGTTTAAGTGATCATACGCACATCACTATTGAGCCTTTGTCATCTGCTCTTATGCATATCCTCCTTTGGCCTCCATGTGTGAATGTCTAGAAACCTATATAATTTCTGATGGCCAGTTTCATTCTCTTCACGAGAACATTGTGCTGGCCTCTGCCAACAGGTGTCTTTGTGGGAAATGCTGGTAGACTTGTCATGGCTTGCAAGCTCCGGATGGGAAGTTTGGTGGCAGTCATATCAGCCCCATTATGGTCCTATGGATAGAATGCAGACTAGATCCAGTGAGCTGTGAAAGGCCCACAGAATCATTTGGTACATGACAAGAGAGACACATAATGCTTCTCATCAGCTCCCCGCTGCCTGCATTGCTAATTTTAGGTGACCCAAAATGATATTAAAAGTGTCCTTGGCAGCAAAAGAGATTCCTCACCTCTCTGAATTCTTCTCAGAAGAGGTGAGGGGATAAAATATACTCACCCTTTTGTATTCAGTTTTTCTCTTTTCAGTTCTTTCAGGCACGAATTGCATATGTACTGGTTTCCTCTTTGTGCCCTTGTCTTGTGGTCACATCTGAATATGAACTTTTGTTTGTGTTGGTTTCCAGGCATCAATGTCTTCTCTTTCTCTGTTTATCCCAATCTTGCCCATCGTCCAGTGGCTAAACTTCACCAAGATTCTCCCCACCTAGTCCAAGCTCAGTTGAACTCTCATTTCTTCACACTCATGCTGATAAGCTGACTTCAGTTCTCTTCCCTGACTGGTTTCCACTCAGGAAACCCATCTTACATTGACTTCTACCTCTACCTCTTTAATGAAATGCTTTTGATAGACTCTCAATGGCATCTATGCTACTCAATGGCTATGTCTGAGTTTTTTTATATCTTACTTGACCTTCCAGACGTATTCAGTACCATTGACCACTTTTTCCATCTTGGAACCTTGTCCTCTGTTGGATTTCATGATACTAGACAGTGTTTGTCTCTTCCCTCCTTCCTTTCCTTCCTTTCCTTCCTTCCTTCCTTCCTTCCTTCCTTCCTTCCTTCCTTCCTTCCTTCCTTCCTTCCTTTCTTCTTTCCTCCTTTCCTCCCTCCTTCCCTTCTTCTTTCCTTTCTTTTTAAATAGATATCTTGTCTTCTACTCAAACAGTCTAAAGTCTACAGTAGACAGTAATCTACTGTCTACAGTTTCTCCCTGGGTAATCTTACTAATTTCCATGGTTGTACATACTAATTATACTTTTGGTCCAGCTCTTCTGAGCTCTAGATTATCTATCTATCTATCTATCTATCTATCTATCTATCTATCTATCTATCTATCTATCTATCTATCTATCTATCTATCTATCTATCTATCTATCTATCTGTCTGTCTGTCTGTCTGTCTGTCTGTCTGTCTGTCTGTCTGTCTGTCTGTCTGTCTATCTGCCTATTATCTATCAGCTATCATCCATCTTATATCTAGCATATATCTGTGTATCTAGCTATCTCCCTACTTGTATATTTCTTATACACCACAAAGATAGCAAGTTAGTATGTTCAGAATGAACTAATTCCCCCTAGAAACTGTATTATTCCCCTATCTGAGTATATCTGAGTAAATGGCACTTCCACACAGCAAGTTGTTTTTGGCAGAGTTGACCTTGACACTGTCTTTCTCACTATCCATCAAATCTGCTGATTACAGCTCCAAATGGATCCCATGGCCACACATTTCTCTCATTGCTGTACATTATCATTGCCTCCACCAAGACAAACACTTCCCTTCCCTCTCTCTTATCTTTCCCCAGCCCCATCCTTACTTTGCAGGGATGATCACATTTTGCCTGTCTTGCAACATCCCAGTGTAGGATTTTGTACTTAGAAGGAAATCCCAAATCAAGCCCTATCATTTGATGCCTGTCTGTCCAGCTGACATGCAAGACACATAGTCGGTCTTTTCATTCTTTAAACCCATTGAAGTTCTTTGGCCTCAGCTCTACCACAGATACTCCTGTAGTTCCTTATCTGGAATGTTCTTCTTCCCATTCTTCTTGTATCCTTTGGTTCATGGCTTAGTTTGCTTCGGAGTGGGCCTTTCTTGTTTTCCACAAACTGAATTAAGAACGTTCACTCTATCAAGGCAATTATAGCTTCATACATAAAATGTGCTATCATTTTTATTATATATTACTTAGATGATCACAAATTTTTGTAGTACTGGAGTTGGAATTCATTCTCTCACATGCTACTGATCTTCATTCATGACCTTTGATTTTTTTTTCTTGTGTCCCCTTAAATGGTGTGTTCTATGAGGACAGGGATTGTATTTTGTTCATAATTGCTTTTCCAGGTACATGGTAAGTGCTCAATGAAAATTATTGACCAAAGGAATGAATAAATATAACTGGGGTTTAATATCCCTAAAGGACAGGATGATGTTTTTCATTTTTTTTCATCCAGGAATTTAATAAATACTTGCTGACCTCAATTGAGAAAACTAATAAGAATAAGAAGAAAAACAAGGAAGAAGATTACAGCATTATAAATCTGTGTGACAGACAAAAGTTATATACTTTAATATAATGAGTCTTAGAAAATAAGAGACAGTATTATACCCACAGGATCCTTGATTTGTGAAATAGCAGTGTGCTTAATATTGCAAGTTTATTATATTTTGAAAGAGCAGATGAGTTGAACATACACATCTGGATATTTGGCAACATGTAGATGAAAACATCTGGATTATTAACCAAACATTTCAATTTAACTAATGTGTCTTGGGGTTGTGTGAATAGTTACAGATTACTCTGAAATTATATTTCCTGGGATGTGGCCACATGAATAAATGGAGAAACATATTTCTACTTCTAAAAAGATGATGGACTACAAAACTTGAAGTCACTCTTGCCATGAACACATGAAAATTATGATTACATATAACCCTTAACAATTGCATAGTTGAAATCATATCACAAATGAGGAGATGAAAAAAACAGGGCAGTTTATTTCTGTTCACAGTAAACATAGGGCCTGAGATTTTAATATCCATCAGAAGATAAGAGACAAGAGAAGGATACATTGGTAAGTTTGGAAAAACTGATCCTCACTGGAAAGAGTATTAGAAGAAATCTCTCTATTGACAAAGAGGAAGATAAGGAACCTGTCCCTGAGTTCAAGGGGAAAGTCTCCCTAGAGATAATTAAGCACCAGGCTTGCCTTTGAGTTTTAGGTCCAAAGCATGTCATTAATCTGTTCAGAAAATATGTAAATATATCTACATGGCTCAAGAAATTCTTTGCATCATCATGAGAATCTGCTCCAAAATAACATATCCGTGGATTGTTTGTAATGCCAAATCAGCCTGTAGTGATATTACAACAACACAGGCTTATTGTATTTTCCAATAAAGATGAGCTCATGATTAAAAATACTGAACTAAAAACATTCAGTGAAATAACTCACTATAACTAAGAATAGGTAGACATAATAAGCAGTTAAGTAGGGTTTCAGTCCCATGAAATTGTAGATACACCACTAAAGAGTGGAAATGTGTGCTAAAAATGCTTTAAAACAATGCAAGTAATTGAGTCCTGAAGGGAAGGTGAAAAAGGTTTAAAAAGTGACTAAGTAGACCATCTAGAGATAAGAAATACTCTTGATGGATGCAAAACTCACTAGATGGATTATGCTGGATATTAGCACAGTTGGAGAAAGCGCTACAAAATGGAAGTTTAGAGGCCAGTGCCTAGAATGTGCCAGAGAGGGCTGGAAGGTGGCTCAGTGGTAGAGTGCTTGCCTTGCATGCCTGAGGCCCCGGGTTCGATTCCTCAGCACCACATAAGCAAAAAAGAAAAAAAGCCAGAAGTGGCACTGTGGCTCAAGTGGTAGAGTGCTAGCCTTGAGCTGAAGAGCTGAGGGACAGTGCCCAGGCCCAGAGTTCAGGTCCCATGACCGGACTCCCCTCCAAAAAATGTACCAGAGAGACCAGATCAAAAATGTGAAAGGGTTTAAGATAATGAGAACTTAAGAAAATGAAAAAAATACAACTTAAAAAAAATCTAAGAGTTATACAAAGACAGAGGAGAATAATTGGAACAAAAATTCAAATGAAAATAGATGATGAAATTAATCCAGCAGTGATTCTCACTAGACACAGTGTTGAAAATGAACTATACAATTTATGGGGAAGGAGTGTCAGGAGGGAAAAACCTGGGAGAAAACGAGAGAAGGGGTGATACTGTTCAAAAAGAAATGTAATCAAGCCTGACTTATGTACCTGTAACCCCTCTGTACACCTTTACAATAAAAAGCAATTTTAAAAAGCAATAAAAATATACAAAAAGAAAGAAAGTAGATAATGACACAAAAGTAGATAATGACTCTGAACTGATTAAAGACATGAGCCCAGTCAGATGTGAGCTGGTGGCTCATGACTATAATCCTAGCTACTTAGGAGGCTGAGATCTGAGGATCTTGGTTCAAAGCTAGCCCAGGCAGGAAAATCTGCAAGAGTTTTATCTTCAGCTCACTATCCTAAAAGACAGAGGCAGAGCTATGGCTCAAGTGGTAGAGCACAAAAGCTCAGGGACAGTGCCCTGGCCTTGAGTTCAAGCCTTAGGACCTACACACACACAACCCTCCCCCTCCCCACAAAATAGCAACAAAGAAAGACATGAGTCAACAAAGAGAAGAATCCCCAGGAATCTCACCTGCATAATTTTTTTTATTGTGAAAATACTGTACAGAGGGGTTACAATTACATGGGCAAGATAATGAGTACATTTCTTATCAAGCATTGTAGCCTCCTCCTTTGTTTCCCCTTCCCATCCCTTCCCAGCCTTCCCCTGCCCCCCCAACCAATCCTCCCCCCCACCAAAGTTGTAAGGTTCGTTTTCAACATGACAACTTGTACTTCTCATGGTTGCAATGAGTCCACCTGTATCCTTATTTAAACAACTTGTTTTTCCCCTTCCCCTCCACAAATTATACCGACATCAAATACAGTGAAAGCATGGGTTATACTGTGGGGGAGGGACATACAAAGCAACAAAGAAATAATCTTATAACTGTGTTAGAAACAAATGCATGAAAGAAAAAAAACATTTAAATACATATCTTAGGGTTCATTTTCCTAACATTACCTTATCTGACCTTTTCTGCTTGACTCATACACATACTAAATATTGCAAATAAGGGAAACCATGGGACCTATGTTTCTTTGGGCTTGGCTTACTTCACTTAATATAATTTTTTCCAAGTCTTTCCATTTCCTAATAAATGAGACAATGTCATTCTTTCTGTTGGAGGCATAGAATTCCATTGTGTATATATACCACATTTTCTTGATCCATTCATCTACTCAGGGGCATCTGGGTTGGTTCCATATCTTAACTATAGTAAATAATGCTGCAATAAACATAGTTGTGCTGGTAACTTTAGTGTGGTCTTGTTTGTAAACTTTTGGGTAAATGCCCAAAAGTGGGATTGCTGGGTCATAGGGGAGCTCTATGTGAAGTCTTTTAAGGAACCTCCATACTGCTTTCCAAAGTCCACCTGCATAATTTTTAAAAACAAAACACCCAGATAATTTGTAGTGTAACTATTAAACACTAAACATTGGGAAGCAAAAAGGGAAAAGAGATCACATACAAAACAAAACAACAATGATTAGAATGGTAACATATTTGTCAATACCTATAATAGAGCTCAAAAGATCCTGCAATCATATCTTCATAGGGTTATAATCTTAATCAAGAGTGAGAGGAGGAGGAGGTGGTTGCCCACCTGTAATTCCCAGCACCTGAGAGGCTGTGGCAGATGGAGTTCAAGGCAACTTAGGACACTGGCTGGAAAAGAAAAAGGAATGAAATAAAACCAAAGGAAGTTTTAATGAATAAATATGTAGAGAATTTGCTGGCCATAGTAGCTTAATGAAAGAATTACAGTTTTAAAAATCGAAGTAAGAAGAAAATTGAGATCAGATAGACAATTAGTGTTGGGAAAATAAATCTGAGAATGTAGGCTATGTAAAAAATCTAAAATATTGACGATGGGAAAATAAAACCCACAATAATAATGATTTGTTAGAGAACTATAAAAACAAAATGAATTGAACTAGTAGATGAAAGTAATGGGTGAGATATACCAGGAACACAAGTTAAGGAATTTCAAGACACTGTGTTTCAATGGAGGTGAACATAATCAATTAGACCTTGTTACATTAATGTGACAAGCATTTAGAAAGTAAATGCCAAAATAGTAAGATTAGAATGCATAATTTCTAAGGCGTGGTTGGGGCAGGAAGAGGACTCATAAAAGTCTGATTAACCCAAGAGAATCAGGCAGAGTGAAATAGAAAAGAAAAATCATAACTCAAACTAAATGCAAAATAATATAATGAATATAAACTCAAATATATCACTACAGTAATTAGAACATATATAAATGGGTCAAATTGCCGGGTTAGTTTTTAGTTTTGAGGATATTACTAGAAGCCCATCATCTTTACTTCTTTTAAATCAGTTCTATTGAAGAATAAATTACATACAAGAATTAACTGGCTGGGCACTGGTGGCTCACATCTGTAATCCTAGCTACTCAGGAGGCTGAGATTTGAGGATCCTTGTTTAAAGTCAGTTCAGGTAAATTATAAGTACATTAAAAACAATAGCAAGAAAGATAAAACCACTGTGTCTCTATCTTGGGGTTCATTTTGCTTAGCATCATCTTATATGGTCTTATGTACATAGCTTTTGAGCTTTTCTGCTAGTCCTAGACATAATACTAATTATTGCAAATAAGGGAAACCATGGGGACCTATGATTTTTTTTGTTTCTTTTGTATGTTCTTCCTCCATGGTATAACCCCTGTTTTTACTGTGTTTGATTACTGTATCCTGAATCTTGTATATACATTTTTCTAATTTGGGGAGGGGAAAGGAAATAAAAAATGTTGAAATAAGGATATAGGTTGATCCATTGTAACAATGAGATGTGTACAAGACACTATGTTGAAAACACACTTTACAACTTTGGGGGGAGGGGAGGAAGGTGTTAGGGAGGTGGGGAGGGAAAGGATTGGTAGGGGAAAAACAAAGGAGGAGGTAACAATGCTCAGTAGGAAATGTACTCATTACCTTACTCATGTAACTGTAACTCCTCTGTACAGTATTAAAAAAAAAAGCCAGCTCAGTTAGGAAAGTCTGTGAGACTCTTATCTCCAATTAACCACCAGAAAACCAGAAGTGGTACTGGGACTCAAGTGGTAGAGCGCTTGCCTTGAGCTGAAGAGCTGAGGGACAGCACCCAAGCCCAGAGTTCAAGCCCCATGACTGACCCCCCCACCAAAAAATTAACTAAATTTTTTTGAATTAACTAATTTTAAAGTATACAATTTGATAAATTTCAAATGATGGTTGCAGTTGTATTCTCACCAAAACTGTACAGCAAAATATGCTCAACACCCTAAAGATTTCCTTCATGTCCTCTGCAATCTTTTCCTTTTTTCCTCTCCCTTGCTGTCATTATTGATATGCTTGCAGCCAATGCAGTCTATCTTTTCTGGAATTTTATATAAAGGGAATCACTCAGCATCTTTTTCTACTGTGGTTGTTTGTTTCCTCTTTCACTTAGCATAATGCTGTTTGAGATCTATCAACATGTTGTCTGTGTCAGTAGTTCATTCCTTCTTGCTCCTGGGAGGTATTTCATCTGAGAGGTATTTCATTTTCTTTATCCACTTACTAGTTGGCAGACATTTGAAATCTTCACCCCCCCCCCCCGCCCCGCCCCGACCTTCCCCACTTCAGATGGTAGCAGTCATCAACATGATGAAAAGTTTTTGTATGATATATGCTGTCATTTCTAGTGGATAAATCAGTAGGTATGGTATGATATTACTGGGTTGCATGATAACTTTGTGTTTACCTCACAATGAACCACAGAACTATTTTCCAAAGTGGTTGTAGCATTGAGTGCTGTCTGAGAGTTCCCATTGTCTCATATCCTCATCAGTACAACACAAACTTCCACAACTAAGTGCCACAATGCAGCAGCTAAATGACACAGTTTATTAGGTCTGAAGTCCAACCCAGGTCTTTTTTATTGGACTTGAGGTGTAGTAGAGTTGTGGTCTTTTCCAAAGGCTTTCAGGAGGACATATTTCTTTGGTCATTCCATGCATACTTGCTTGCTGGTCATCAATTGATGGATATTCCCAGCTTGGTTGATCCTTGTTCCTCTTCCTCCATTTTTATTCAACACCATTAATGGTGGATAGTGTGATTGTCACATTGTATCTTTAACCCATCTTCCCTCACAGCCTCGGTCTCTGATCAGCTCTGAGAATGACATGGGATTAGACAAAACATACTTACAATGTTTATCTGTTCAGTAGAGCTCCCCAAGTCCACATTTTGAGGAGCCTCTTTTCTATATATGTGTTTCATTCTGGAAGCTTTGTAGTTTTTGGTTCTACATTAATTTCCAGTCAATTACTATATATAGTGTAAAGTACGGTTTGAATTTCATTTGTTAAAAAAACCTATCTTTTCTCATTGAATTTCTTTGACACTTCATTCTTAAAATAATTGACCATGTAGCCAGGTGCCCAGTGGCTCATGCCTGTAATCCTAGGAGGATGAGATTGGAGGATCTTTGAAGCTACACTGAGCAGGAAAGTCCACGGGACTCTTATCTCCAATTAAGCATCACAAAAGCCAGAAGTGGAGTTATGGCTCAAATAGTAAAGTGCTAGTATTGAGCAAACAAGCTCAGGGACAGCAACCAGGCTCAGAGTTCAAGCTTCAAGTCCAGCACACACACAAAATAATAATCGACTATGTAAATAGGAATGTATATAGAGGAGACTATTGATTTCATTTCTATTTGACTTTAAAAAAAACCTTATTTATTATACTTTATTGAGCTGTAAATCTTTAAATCAGGAACGATCCTTCCAAGTTGTTCCTTTTTAAAACTGTTGTGATTACTCTATGTCCTTGTATGAACGTAAGAATCTAATCAGTTTTGAATTTCTACAAAAAATTCTGCCAAATTTTCACTGAATTGTCTTGAATTTGTAGAAAAATTTAGGAATAACTGAAATTTTAACAAAACTGAGCCTTCTGATCCATGAAAATCGTATAAGTTTCCATTGATTTAGAATACCTTTGATTTCCTTTGGAAATGATCTGTTCTTTTTAGTGCATATATCTTGTGAACTGTGTTTAATTTGTCCCTAAATTCATATATTTTAATGCCACTGTAAATGATATTCTTTTCAATTTTTATTTTTAGTCTTCAGTTCCTATATTTAGCATTTTGATCTTTAATACTGACCCTGATAAATTGTTATAATACAGAGGAACAATTTTGTAGACCTTCAGAATTTTGTCCATGTACCCCCATGTTGGCTTTGTGCCATGATTCTTCTATCTATGCATCTGGAGGAACTAGAATTAAGCTGTGAACTACCCCGCCTGGTCTAGAAAATGGATTCTGTGTGGTTTCTATCCTTATACATATATTGAGACTTGCTAATTGGTATATTTGTATTTTGTTGTTTATGTTATATTATCTCATATGTTTTCCTGAAATCTACTGTGTGTGATGATGACAATCTAGCCATTCCAGTTCACTTCTGACTGACATTTGCATGGAAAATATTTTCTATGCATTTATATTTAAACTATCTATACATGAAGTGTGTTTCCTGTAGAAAGAATGAAGTTGTATCTTATTTTTTTTCAATAGGAAATATCCATCTTTTAAATGCAATGATTAGACCCTTGTATTTATATTTGATTATGCCATTGGATTTAAGTGTTTCATCTTGTCATCTATTTTATGTTTTCTTCATCTGTTGTATAAAACCTTTTCTTTTCATCTGCCTTCTTTTCGACTGAATAATTTTATTTTATCTTTGCTATTGGTTTATTATATATATATATATATATATATATTCCTTTGCCATGATGAGTATGTGTGTATATGTGTGGTTGATCTGGGTATATCACATACATCATGAACTCACAATTGTTTATTTTCAAGTAATATTAAATTATTTCATGTATAGCATTGGAACTTTACATTGATACATTTCTATGTCCCTTTCCTACCCTTTATGCTAATATTGTTCTAAATTCTATAAACTACACAATATATCATTTTTATATTCCCTTTAATCAGTTAATGATCAATTAAAGAAATTTAAAATATGAAGAAAAATGTCTTCCATGTTTTACTCTTTACAGCCTGCTTAATTGCCATCTGGCATCATTTTCCTTTTGTCTGAAGGAGTTCTTTTAATACTTTTTGTGGTGCAGATGTGCTAGCAGTGACTTCCTGTTTTGTGTCTATCAAATGAGAACAAGTATAGTGGAAAATGAGAGCAATAAATGTAAATTCCAAATAACTTAGTAGTTATAATATATTTTAATTTATATTGCCACCTGTTACAATACAGAAGTTTAGACAGAGCCTGGATTCTTAAAAATCCAGTTCCACACTGTTTATAAGAAATATACTTAGAACAGGCATGGGAAGGTGGCTCAGTGGTAGAGCGCTTGCCTTGCATGCATGAGGCCCTGGGTTCGATTCCTCAGCACCACATAAGCAAAAAGAAAAAAAAAGCCGGAAGTGGTGCTGTGGCTCAAGTGGTAGAGTGCTAGCCTTGAGCTGAAGAGCTGAGGGACAGCGTCCAGGCCGAGTTCAGGCCCCACGACCTGACCCCGCCCCCCAAAAGAAATATACTTAGAAAATACAATATAGACATATTTATAGCCAACAAAAATACTAATTAAACTGCTAAATTAACAACAGGCTATACTTTAAGCCAAAAATACTCTTCAGGGGCTTGTTACATAATGACCAAAGGAAAATTCTACACAAGACAAAAGAATTCTGAACTTTTAAGGATTTTTATAATTTAACTGAAAAAATATTGTATGTAGATGGACCAAAAATGTATCAAAACATATAATAATAATGTGTGTATATATATATGTATATGTATATAAAAGGGAGTTAAAATGAAATATTCACAAATTCAGAATCTTGGTACGGGATTTTGATAACCTTTCTCTAGTCATTAAGGATGAAATAAAAAACTAAAATGAAATGTGTATTTGAATAGTATAACAATATTATCATGTATAATAATTACATAATATGTTTTTATTATAGTTATAACAAAATACCACAATAAAATGAAATTCATATTCATAAAATGAAACTTTGCTAAATCATTAATGATTATATATGTTAACTATACTATATATATGTCATATATATGATATATGATATATAATCATAATAAAGCCTAGAAAATTAATGTAAGCAAATTGTTCAATGCAGTTTAAAAAAATGTCTATAATTAATTAATTAGTGCTGGTCCTGGGGCTTGAACTTAGGGCCTAAGCGCTGTCCCATAGCACTCTACCACTTGAGCCACAGCTCTACCATGACAGAGTAAAGCTCAAGTTGAAGAAATGCTTACCTATTGTGACTCAGCAGTTCTAAGAAGAGTGGTGATTAGTGAAGCCTATTGCAGAACAGAGTTACCGTTTTACCAGGATAACCCCAGCAGTGGGTGACACCAATGGAGATGTGTCTAATATGTTAATGTTCCCTTCTACCACATGTACACATGCCCTTGATTCTTCCTCAAGTATTCTCCCAAACACACACCACTGCCTTTCATATACAGTGGTGTATGTTTTACTTACCTTTTTTATTGTCCATCTTACTAGAGATATTTCCTTTGTTTTTTTCATTCTTCTAATGCTGCCTCCCAGTATATTTTATACAGAGATATATATGTACATATCTATGCATGAGCATATATATATATATATATATGCACATGCATAGATATGTACATATGGTGGGTGCTCTATCACTATTTGTGGCAAAAAAGGCGAAATCTCAAAAACATGATATTGGTATAAAATGTCAGATAAAAAAATGAATACTAGTTATGTAAGTTTTAAAACATATGAGAGTACATAACTTATAAATATTTAGTAAAGTAGCACACACATGTTAATTTCAAGATAAGTAGCTATTTCTGGGGAGAGAGTGATGGATACTTGGGGATGGATTTTAATCACACATATATATATATATATATATATATATATACGCACCTATACATATATACACAATTATATATGTTATATATACTATATATACATATAGTAATGTACTATATACAATATATAACATATTATATAATATATTTTATATGTTATACATAATATATACATATAGTATGTGTATACATATATGTATACACACATACACACATCACACACACATATATACACAATACCATTTTATTTTTTAAACAGATGGATAGACCTGATGCAGTATTGGCAAAATGTTAACATCAGTGATCTTGGGTATTTGAAATATCTTATGATTTCTGACAAATTGCAGATTCGTAAACAAGAACAGACATGTTGTCAGGTTATTCCCTTATGGAAAATTGCTTCTTTGCTTCTGACGCCAAGGCCACTTTGGGAATATGGAATTCTCCACCTTAATCCTCTCCTTTAGGTCAACCCTATCGCCCTAGGCAGCCATGCACAGGTGTTTCTGGTCTTACTTATGTGGGCAAATCTAATTGTGCTGTGCTTTATTTAATCAGGGCTCCCGGGACAGGGTATCAACTACTGGGAACAAGCCCTTCCCCATGCTCAGCCATGGCGTTCCGTCCACGCAGCGTGGTGGGGTGAGCAGACATAGGCATCCGCTTATCAGATGATAGGTATACACCAGGCGAAACAAACTCCAAGGCTGGAGCAGACACAGACATTTATTAACACAGATAAGTTTTTATTGAATTAAGAGGGAGCACTTAGAAGGAAGACCCTGGAGAGTAAAAGGATTAAGTCATTTTAGAACATTTTTCTCCTGTCAAGTGAGCAAATGAAACCTCAGTGATGGCCATCTGATCGTGAGTCACTGGAGCTGCGCAGAGGGACGGCCTCCCGGATGGAAGGAAAAGCACTTACAGGTAGTTTCCAAGCAGAGCTTTGCTAACAGGGGACAGAGGTGACCTGTTTACAGGGCATTTGAATGATCAGAAGACTCAGGGAATGCACTACTTCAGTAACGAAAGAGGGAATGTGTACAGTTCCACAATCTTTCTTAGTGTTAAAAATACTGCTTTTATCAGAAGTATTTCTTTGTCTTCCTTCCTTGGGAAACTGCACTTAGGGAAAAGTAGGTAGGCCCCTTTCTTGAAACATCCATCATATTTGCCACAACCACGTAGTGGCCATTACTATTTCCAGGAATAGATAAGGCTGGTGAGTTCCAGGAGATTCAGTAATCCTGGTTGTGGAGCTGACTAGAGGTTGGGCAGAATTGAGACCCTGGGTGCCTCCACTTTTTTTTTTTTTTTGTACCAGTGCTGGGACTTGAACTCAGGGCCTGGCCCTGAGCCTTTTGGCTTGAGGCTAGTGCTCTGCCACTTGAGCCACAGCTCCACTTCTGGCTTTTTGGTTGTTAATTGGAGATAAAAGACTCATGGACTTTCTTGCCTGGGCTGGCTCTGAACTGCAATCTTCAAATCTCAGCCTCCTGAGTTGCTAAGATGAGAGGTGTAACATATAGATGCCCAGAAGGTGACTTTACTTTTTAGATCTCTAACCTCTTTTTGGAGTCCCGGCCGCCATTCACTCTCTTTTTATACTTTCCTCTTCTTGCTTATCTCCTGCTCTCCCTCTCATTCAATTGGATCTTGAATGTTTCCCAAAGGCTCATGTTTAAAGGTTTGGTCAACAGCCTGTGCTGCTATTAAAAGGCAGTAAGCCAGTCAATGCCGGTGACTCACACCTATAATCCTAGCTACTCAGAAGGCTGAGACCTGAGGATAATAGTTCAAAGCCAACCCAGGCAGGAAAGTCGGTGGGCTTTTGTTTCCAATTAACCACCAGAGAAGCAGAAGTGGAGCTATGGCTCAAAGGGGTAGAGTGCTTTTTTTTTTTTCCTTTTTCCTTGAACAAAAGAGCTTCCTGAGTTCAAACTCTATGACTGACTAGAAAAAAGAACAAAAGCAGCGAAACCTTTAGGATATAGAACTTAGGGACAGGAAGTTAGGTCATTGGGAAGTTGTACTGGAGTCAGATATTTTAATCCTAGCTGCATCCCCCTCCCCCTATGACTGCCTTGAAGTGAACCGTTTTTCTTAACCATGTGCTGCTTCCTGAAGTAATGGTTTGCTTCACTCCAGGACCCAGTATATCTTCCTTTATGTTGATTTTCTGGGGCATTTTTGTCATAGCACCACAAAGCTGATGAACACACACTCTCTTGCTTTCTGTTTTATTCTCACATACATGCACACATTCAGGTACACATTCACCCAACCATGCTGGAGATTTAGTTGATGATCAAGCATCTTTCTCTCACATGCTGTACCTGAAATTTCCTACAGTCATCTTGTATTTTTCCCACAAGTTTTGGCTGACTGTTAAATGTATATATACTGAGCTGTGGCTCTATGCTAAAAAGTGCTATTTCAATGAGTACCTTGTACTCAAGATGTCTCTTAGATTATTTTCCAGGTCTATCCTTTCTTACTTGTTTGCCTCGGAGTTTTGTTTCACATCTCATGAATATTTATGGTAAATACTTCCCAGGTATTGCTTAGAATCATTTCAATTTATACTGAGATAGATTCTCTCAAAGGCGCTCATCTGCTTCTGCTTCAGAGTCATCTGGATTAGAACTGCTGCTACTCTCTCAGTCTCTCCTTATTCTACTCCTCCTGCCTCCTGAGCACTCTGGACTTGGGGTTCCTGTTCCTTTGTGATGGCTTCATCAGGCTCTGGTTTGCCTGTCTCTGCTTCCTTCCCTGTCTGTGAGCCACATTTACTCTTCCCTGCCTCACTTCCTCATCTAGCTGGACTCTTGTTTCCTATAGGAACCCACCCCCCCCCTTCCCATGACTGAACTCTGACCCTCTCTGCCTGGACCCCACAGACTTGCAACATCAGCACTCACCACTGTGTGATCATCTAGTTTCTTGTCCTTGGCTCTGTTTGTTTTGATTCCAACTGTGGCCTCTTTTTTTTCCTATGCAAAGGAAACAAAATCTGTCTATAAATGTTAAGGCCTGGACAGCCAGGAAGATTCAAAAGGTAAACTCACAATAGCATTTTTACTCAAAGCCCAAAAGCTACTATTATTTTTTTTTTGAAAATCCTTTGAGCAGTCAGGTTCTGTCTTGTGCCTGAAATCCTAGCTACTCAGGAGGTTGAGATCTGAGGGTCATGGTTCAAAGGCAGCCTAGGCAAGAAGGGCTGAGACTCTTATCTCAAATTAATCGTGAAAAAAGGCTGAAAGTGGAGCTGTGGTTCCAGTGATAGCCTTGAGCAAAAAAGCTTAGAGACAGCTTCTAGGCCCTGAGTTCCATCCTCAGGACCCAAAGCAACCCCAAACCCAAATCCAAATCCTCTGAACAACAGTGGATATTTTGTTTAACTTTTCCTTGCCTCTTTTAGATTTTTTTCCCCTAAAAGTAGAATGCAAAATATGCTCTACTCCCTGTGGAAAGGCTCAGTTTCTGAGGGTATTGGCAAGATGGTCTGGATATTTTTCACATTCATTGTAGCACATTCAGTTATACAGGGTGGAGTCTGGCTCATTCCTGTATTAAGAAGACTAAAAATTGGAGGAAGGGTGGGAGGGGACAAGAACTGCATTCCATGCTTTATCTTTAGCATTTACAAGAACCATATAAATGTATCCCAAATCCCTGAAGCAGGAAAAGAGTAGTAAAACCCATGTGTTCATAGGAAATTCCATGCCTATTTGCTCTGCAGTGTGTTCTGGGAAGAGTGGGCCTTTGGGAAGAGGTAAATGGCCAGAAGGGAGGGGCCAGAAGGGTCAACAAGAAGATTGTGAAGGCTGTTAAACTCCCATCAAGCTAGCACATTTGGTTACCTCTCACATGCTTCTTCAAGGGGCCTGTGTGTAGGAACAATGAGAAGATTTGGGAACTTGGATGGGTGGGGATCTGCTCCTGGTCTGAGTGCTGCATGGAAGGATTTGAGCAAAAGGATCTCCTGGTCGAGAGGTGGGAAGCCTGTATTCCCACAACGAAATAGACAAAAGCATCTGAGTCCATGCATCAAGTACAGCAGAAAGCATGGTGCAAAGGCCAAGAGCCAGCGAACAGGAATCAGAAGAGTCCTCTACTTCCTAGCTAGATGAATTAGGCCATTGAGACTCTTAAGAGCTCAGGTAAAATGGGCTTAGGCATGCCTGGCTTATGGGCAGGTTCTTGTGAAGGAAGCATAAATTAATAGTGCAAAGGAAATAGTCAATACTATGCTACTTCTATTTGCATTATTTTATCATCTGGTATCAGAAAGGCCAATGGACCTCCATTAGCAGGCACATCTGTAAGTGAATATTTTTGCTCCTGGGCAAAGTTCCAAGAACCTATCTTTCTCTTATTCCAACCCCACCCCACCTGGGACACGCTTTGAAATTAATCTTACAATTCTCATTGCATGACTATGTTTCTTAAAAATCTGTTGGGTCTTGATGTCCACTCCTAGCCTATTTGAAATGCCACTGTTTTCACAAAAGCCAATTTAAAGAATACTGGCCATCTCTGCAGGGAATGAAATGCCTGTTTGGGAGGTGGAGGTGAGGAATCTGAGGCTCTGAGCAAACCAGAGTTTTTTTTCTTCCCTCCCTACAACTCTATTGAAAAAAGACACCCCCAAAGGAACCACTAGAAACCACTTAGTGGAATTAGGCGGAAAACAGGAAATTGCTTTCTCTTCACAAATTTCTGTGAGCTGTTTGCCACTGTTTTAATGGGAACCATGTTTGTTGAGAAGAGTAACTATAACTGGCCTTGAAAAACACACACTTCCAGACAATGTTTTTACTTTTTTGTACTCTAGTAAGGTAAACATGGTTAATCTTCAAAATACAAGTCATCTTAATTTAAATGATTACGTTTTCCCTTCATCACCTAATTATTGCTTCTCTAAGTTGTCTACCTTTTTCCCTTTTGGAATCATAAGGATTAGTCCTCAGACTGTACTCGTAGCTACTTGGTTGGATGAGAATGGAAGGGTCAAAGTTCCAGGCCAGCCCCTGCAAAACATTGAAGAGATTTCCTCTCAATTAATAGCTGTGTCATGTGCATCTGCCCCTCTGGATTTCTGGAGGGTTGAGACTGAGAAGAAAAGTCCTCAACATACCATCTCAACAGAAGAAACTGGATGTGGTGGCTCAAGCCTGTCATCTAAGCTACAAAGAGAAGCTTAAAATAAATCCAAGCATGCTCCTGGTCATGAAACAAGACCCTAAATAAAGAAATTACCAAAAAGAAAGGCTAGACGAATGACTCAGTAGTACTGCCTAGATGGCCCTAAAGCTCAAACCCCACTACCACCAAAAATTAGCTACCACCAAACTTAAGATAACATATTTTAGAAACAATTTTTGACTTAGCTTTCTCGGATTCCTTAATGATTGTCTGACTGTGCTATGAAGGGCCTTCGTTTCTTTTCTAATGGGTTCGCTTTCATTCATGCACTTGGCTGATGTCATTAAACATGGAGCCGGCTCCTGATAGCTCATTTATCAGCGAAACCAGTTTCTTCCAGCTATGCTGGTCTTTGGGAATACTGGGAGATGAATAATACCTGTTTGAGTTCCCCCTCTTTTTCTCTGGGCATGATGTGGCTTTCTTCACACACAAAACACCTGAATGCTCAGGGACAACATTGTAGCCTCTCTTTAGCTTGAGACCCTGCTCTGCATTTTCAGTACTGTTTCCCCTCATAGTTTACCTATTCTGATCTCTATTTCCTTTACCCTTGTTCATTTTGCTTCCTGACAGTCAGAGATCTTCAGCTGATATTCTTTCCTTCACCACCTAGCTTGTGTTGGCTTGTTAATGTGTTTTTGAGCCATGACATGTGTTGTGGCTTAGTTAAATGAATCTGCAGGCTCTAGCTTATGGAGTGACTGACCTGCCCCCATCTTTCAGCACTTCTGCAGCTCTGTTGGAAGGTTTTCTCTTAGCTGCCTTGAGACACAGAGGGGAGAATGCCTCCCTGAGTTAAATGAGAGCTGGAGGAGCAACATCATGTTCTCAACCCTGGGGAAGTTTTCATAACACCTTCCAGAGTTCCCAACATGATGGAACCCAGGTTGCCCAAAGTGGTCATGGTCATGAATCCACCTTTAGTATCTCCTTTCCTTCCCTGACTCACTTCCCATGCCCATGATGTATTCTGGATTACCTATTGCCAAGCAAACAATTGGCACCCCAAAATCTTTGCCCTTACCTGGACAGATTTCTTGCAAGTTGATGTGAATTTTCCCCAAGATGTCTCCTGCCTTTCTTCATAGCTTTAAACCTAGCATGTGGGGTCATGACATAGGTTGGCCTGTGCAGAGAAATAAAGTCCCTGCAACTGAAAGAATGGAGTCATTTTCTTAAGTTCTCCACCACTTGCCTCATGCATACCAATAGGAAATGGGTATAACATGGGTGGGAATGAATTGTGAGGGAGATTGTGGGGTCAGGGAGAGAAGAGAATGTTGGTAGAGAGCTAGGATTCTCAGGCTCAGGAATGAATAACTTGGTAAGGACACCTGAACCTGGCCCCAAGCATTGCTAGAAGGGCTACCTGAAACTCAGAAACAATGGTGACCAATGGTGGAGGGGCTGCAGCTGCTTTGACAGCATGCCAGGAAAGGGTCAGAATTCCCAGAAAAGTGCAAGTGTTAGGACCAGTGGGGAGGGGGTTGTGTGTATGGGGGTACTTACCACTGATGTGGTAAGCAATGTGCTAGAGAAGGCCACCTGAACCATGGTGAGGCTCAATGGTGACTTCCTCTGAAGCCATGGCTGGTAGTAGAAGACATCGTGATAGAACCAGGTCCCCAGTATTGACACACATGACTGAAGTCCATCACCACAGAATCCAGGCAGCAGCACTTCAGTGTAGGGACAAGTGGTTACTGTCATGGATAGCAAGAACAGCACGGCCATTGGGCCATTGTCCACAAAGATCTGTGGTGATGGCGCACAGACCATGCAGTTCCTAATGACAAATAGACAGGAAGCTGCATGCTGAATGAGATCATGAGAGATTGAGTAGAGGGCAGATGCTGCCCAAAATGATGCAAATGGTTATCCTTGCCCACTCCCCACAACTGAGGCTATTCTTGGACTCAGACCAGTAATAAAGATGGAGACTGAATTTCCTTAAGGAAGGAACCAGCTACTTCAGCAAGTACACAAAGGAGACATTTCTCCAATCCTTCCCCCAAGAGCCTTTAGCCACTTCACATGGGGCTCATGCTAAAGCTGACCCCACATGTACTGGTAAATATTGGGGTGATAAATAACCCAATGTTTATTAGTTTATAGTGACAGTAACTGTTTATTGTGCACTATTTGAGTAGGTCATGTATCAGGGAGAGGCTGCTTCGTTAATTCTGGCTTGGTGTCTCTCATGGGGTTGCAGTCAGATGTCTGCTGGGGCTGTCTCTATAGAAAGGCTAGACTTAGCCTAGAGGATTTAATTCCAAGCTACCATCTTTATATGTCTGTCAGGTTGATGCTATAAGCTGATTTCTCTCTTTGGGGTCTCTCCATGTATCTGCTGTGTTCCCTCATGATATAGTTTCCCCTATAGGGAGACATTTGAAGAGATGCTAGCCAGTAGGCTAGGGCACTGTCCCTGAGCTTTTTTGTTCAAGGCTAGCATTTTACCACTTGAGCCATGGCTCCACTTTTGACATTTTTGGTGATAAATTGGAGATAAGAATCTCACAGACTTTCCTGCCCAGGCTGGGTTCAACTGTAAACCTCAGTTCTAAGCCTCCTGAGTAGCTAGGATTATAGGAATGAGCCACCACAACCGGCTGAGCTATATCATTTTAATGCCTTAGCCTTGGAAATGTGTATCATGTTCTGTTATACTCTATGTTAAGAGAAAGTAATGAGGTCTAGCCAACATTTAAAAGAAAGAGAAATTTACTTTACTCTTTGAAGGGAGGGACATTGGAAAATGTATGAACTGATTTTAAAATCATCATCCAATTGGACCCTGAATATTATCTTGATCTTTCTGTCCTCACCTGTCTTAGGCAGGTGAAGGTCAGAAGTGAGAGTTCTGCCTGTACAGATAATTTTCTATGGCCCACAAATGATGTTATAAATATCTTAATGGCCCTAGGCAGAAAAAAGGTTTCCCACTCCTGCAAGGAGGATGTCCCAAATCAGTGCCTTTCTGGGTCAGCCCTTTGGCTTGTGTTACTTATACTAAGAGACAACAGTGCCACCACCCCCTGAGCACAGGTGACAAACCTGGGACTGGCATTACAGTAGAAGAGGGTGAGGATTTCAAAAGCAGGTGATGGCTGGGCAACAGTGGCTCATGCCTGTAATCCTAGCTATTCAGGAAGCTGAGATGTGAGGATCATGGTGTGAATCCAGCCCAAGCAGGAGATCCTGTAAGACTCATCTCCAATTAAGGACCAAAAAAAAAAAGCTAGAAGTGGAGCTGTGGTTCAAGTGTTAGAGCACTAACCTTGAGCAAAAAGTTAAGGGACAGAGCCTAGGTCATAAGTTCAAGCCCCAGGATGGACACACACACACACACACACACACACACACACACACACACACACACACACACACAGAGTGGATGGTGCAAACTGCCATATTAGGGTCCTTCAGATTATATGAAAATAAAGTCACACAGTCAGATCTGCTATTGTGTTAGCCAGAATTGTGCTCCTATAACAAACACCAAAGATAATTATTTATAAAGAGAAAAGGGTTAATTTGTCTTACAGTTTTAGGAGTTCCAGGCCATAAGGGGTTGGCTCTGTTGTGATGTGAAGGATCACATCACAGCCTCAGAGCCCAGGTGTATGGCAGGGGGAAACTCCTCACTTCCAGGGCAAGAAGTACAAGAAAGGAAAAAGAAATGGCTTAGATTCCATTATCCACTTCAAGGACACGCCCCCCCATGACCTAAAGACCTCCCAGCAGGCCCCACCTCTGAAAGCTTCTATTGCTTCCCAATAGCACCACGTTGGTGACCAAAGTTTTAAAACATCAGCCTTTGAGACATTCCACATCCAAACTGTACAGCTATTGGAACAGATCAGCTAGGCTCCTGCATCCTGAACAATGTTGACTTACGTCTTTTCATTCCAGTTAAGGCCTGTAATTTAGAGTATGGTTAAAAAGAACATCTTGATCTATGTGTCCTATTACCTAAGGTTAAGTATTCAGGTGTTGGCCTTGCAACTTAAATTTCACTATACTACATCTGCAATATGGGCATGTTTTGGCCAAGGTCAAACTCATGTCCTAACAGTTGTCTTAGACAGTTCTTGGCTCTGGGGACAGCAGGATGGGATCCAGCTGGTCCTCTGTCTTTTCAGTCATCTAACTACAGTGTTGCTTCTTCCATGGTAGCTTGAATGGGTGCAGGTTGGGTGGGGATAGTTCCCAGGTGGCAGTTTCAAAGGTACACTCCAGATGAAGAAGGCAGGAAATCTGAGTGTCTGAGGCGGCTTATTAACTGCCAGTTATTTTCCTGACTCTCACCCAGTAGTTCTAAACTCTGGCCACCAGTATTCTTGATGAGATAAAAAAAAAAAGTTTCCCTGAGCAGAGTGTGGTGGCTCAAGCTTGTAATTCTAGCTACTTGAAAAGCAGCTATTGAGGAGTCGAAATGTGAGGCTGGCCCAGGCAAAAAGAACTTTGTCAGATGCCATCTCAACCAATGGCTGAACATAGCAGCCCATGCTTATAGCCTAAGCTACGGGGGAAATACAATGGCAGGGCACAATGTCACATGCTTGTAATCCCCAGCAACATGGGAAAACACAAAGAGAAATATTGTAGCCCAAGACTTCTGGGGCATATAATGAACAGTACTTCAAAAATAATCAAGGTCGGGCTCAAATAGTAGAGCACCTGCCTGAGCAAATGTGTAGTGCTAGGTTCAATCCCCAGTACTACCACCAAAAACTGTTTTCCTGGCTTTGAACTCCTTAGCTTCTAATTCAAAGTGGATTTGAGGCACAGACCTTGCCTGTCTTTGAAAGCTGCTGGGGCAGCTCTTCTTTCCAAGGAGAGATTGTTGGACACAGTTCATCAGAAAGATGCTACACTTTGGGACTCATATACCTGTGGTACCTAACGGTACATTCAGACATCTAAAGCAAACATGGAGAATCACAGGGGAAAGTAAAGAAAGCAGTTTCAAGCTAAGTTGAGCCGAATCTCCTTTTCTTGTAGTGAAATGCCCTCAGGCATGTGTCGTGAAATGGGCCGGCCTGCTGCTCAGTCTTCTCAAAGGCATTTCTCAGGTCTTCCAAGTTTTTGAAATGATTGCTAAGCCATGTCAACTGGGAAGGCCTGAGAACAGGGTTTCTTGAATCTTTTTTTTTCTTTTCTTTTTTGGGTACTGGGGAATCGAATCCAGGACATTGCACTTGCTAGGTAAGCACTTTGCCACTGAGCTACATCCTAGTACTCTTTTATTTTTTTATTTAAATTTTATTTCTGTTTTTTTGCCTCACCATTTTCCATCACTAAGGGCAGCTCGAGAGGAGGGGAAAGGAGAGACAGGAGAAGTGGAAGTGGGGTGTGTGTGTGTGTGTGTGTGTGTGTGTCTGTGTGTGTGTGTGTGTCTGTGTGTGTGTGTGTGTGTCTGTGTATGAAGGCCTGACTCTACTTTTCAGGCCTGTCTGGTTTTCCTCATCAATGCTGAGCAGAGGACTGAGCCTAAACTGAGGATGACTTGCCTTTGGGGAATGACCTTATGGCATAATAGGCCAGCGTTGGAAGATGAGTGCTGAACATCAGGGGCTGCTGAGACACAGTCGTGCATTGCTTTGTGATGGGGATATAGCGTGTAAAATGTGTCCTGAGGCAATTTTGTTGTGCCAAAACCCAAGAGTGCGCTTCTGCAGATCTAGACAGTGGAGGTCAGTCCCTTGGTGTGGCCTTGACGCAATCAAGAGTTGTAGAAAACACAAGATATGAGGCTGCTGCTTTATTACTTTATAGTGAGTTGTTGATATATATCATATATAATGTATACCATATGGTATATATACACATATACATACATGTGCCCAAATATACATACATGTATACAAGTACACATATATAAACATGTATGTATTTTTTGTGTTGGTTCTGGGGCTTGAACTCAGGGCCTAGGTACTATCCTTTAGCTTTTTCATTCCAGGTTAGTGCTCTACCACTTGAGCCATATCTCCCCTTCTGGCTTTTTGGTAGTTAATTGGAGATAAGAACTTATGGACTTTCCAGCCTGGGCTGGCTTTGAACCCTGATCCTCAGATCTCAGCCTCCTAAGTTGCTAGGATTATAGATGTGAGCCACCGGGGCCTGATAGTATAATTTGTTTTATAAGGTGAAGTAGCATCTTCTAAAGAATAATACAATGTGTATCACAGTAAATACCCAAATGAATGACTTAGTCATTTATTACCATTATCAGATATCGTGTAATGTATATAATAAAAAATACTCTACTTTTATGACTGACAGGGTGCAAATGGTTGTTTATTTCAGAAATACCACAGACACCCAAGCAAAGCATGTACTACAATATGACTAGGCAATAGTGACTTTTCAGCCCATTTATAACCTCTGAGACTACTAGAATATCAAAAGATGGTTCATTGTTAAACCTAGATATGTTTTTGTAGTGCATGATTGCATATGATGGTTCAGAGAAAGGTTCTGATACTGGCCAGACTTAAGTATAATAATGAGCCCTGAGTATTCACGTCTGCAAAATGGGACTAAATAGCACTCATCTTCCCAATCATTAGAATCAGGTGACACAGTAGCACAATGTCCATCAAGGGCTCAGTAGAAGACAGCTGTTTCAGAGCCCTACTCTTCTCACAGAAAAGTCCTTGGACACAGGCTGCTGTTGTGAGGGCAACGGTAGAAAGTTTCCCTGTGTTCCGCTTAGAATCTACCCAAAATGCTCAAGCATGGAGACTTCAAGTGGAAGGAGAGAATTCCTCATTCTCTGAGCTGGGAGATGGCCAAGGGAGACACTAACCTGATTTTTATGTCCTTGTGTGCATCCTTGCATGGTCCACAACTAGCACCAGTTAATGCGATGTGTTTTGTTCCAGGAAATTGATAGTCAATAAACTAACCACACAAACACTAAGCAGGCTTATTGATCGTCCACTATGCCTGGCACACAAGGCTTACAGAATCTATTTTTGTCCCTTCTCATGAACCAAATGAGAAGTGAAAATTTTCTGGTAGCCAAAAGGCCAGACACCGCGGCTCTGTCAAGGGTTGAGGTTTTCCAGAACATTGTGGAAACGAGTCATTGTTGACCTTTGAGCCAGTGGCTATTTTGGATTTTCCAAAGGCGATTGCAAAACTGAAGGAGGAAAAGGTAGAACAATGTGATTTTCTGAGATAGGAGTCTCTGAGGATTGGGGGGAAAAAAGAACAGAGGAAATAATTGAATTGGTTCAATTTCATAAAGGTATAATTTCATTAAGACAATTACCATCTTATTGAATTAGTTGCACTGAATAATTTTATATCTTATTTTCTTAAATGTTTACTTTTAAACTTTAAAAGAAATGTACTTGCCTTTACCCAATACCCTATGCAAACGTTAACTTAAAAATGTGATCAAAGACTGAAATACAGGAGCTAAAGCTGTAAAACTCTTAGAAGAGGACTTGGGGGAAAAGCTTCATGAAATTGGATTTGACAATGATTTCTTTAATATGACACCAAAAATGTAAGAAATAAACAGAGAAAAAAAATCAGATATCATCAAAATTAAAATTTTCTGTATATCAAAGGACACTATAATGTCAGAAGACAATATATAGAATGGAAGGAAGTATTTGCAAATCATATATCTACTAAGGGATTATATTCAGGATATTATAAAAAGCTCCATCATGAAAATCAAATAACTTGATAATACTTGACAAAGTATTCACATAAACATTTTTAAAAAAGGATGTTTAACTTGTCAACATTTACTAGTCATTAAGCAATGCAAACTCAAATCACAATGCAATAGCACTTCCAACCCAGTGAGATAGTTATTACTAAACATAAGAAGTCAGGTGCTGGTGGCCTACACCTATAATCCTGGCTACTCAGGAGACTGAGATCTGAGGTTCAAGGTTTGAAGCCAGCCCAGGCAGACAAATTCATGAGCCTCTTACCTCCACTTAGCCACCAAAAAGCCAAAAGTGGAGTTGTGACTCACATAGTAGAGCCCCAGCTATGAGCAAGGAATCTAAGTAAGGGCGCAAGGCACTGAGTTCAAGTCCTGGTACCAGCCAGATAATAATAATAGCCATAATCACAATATGATTACGATTATTAGTAGAACTGAGAAAATACAACTGTCCCCATCCCAACGAATGCAAAAATCTGGGATATTCAGAGACAACCAGACATGACACACTTCCTTGTGAAAGGTAATAGA
Organism: Dipodomys merriami; assembly: GCF_024711535.1. Taxonomy (NCBI): domain Eukaryota; kingdom Metazoa; phylum Chordata; class Mammalia; order Rodentia; family Heteromyidae; genus Dipodomys; species Dipodomys merriami. The sequence goes on along the minus strand of NW_027205459.1, from coordinate 629,002 downwards.
ATTATGTGGGAAGCATGCTTGCCAGAAAATCAAATTAAATGGGAGCACATTTCGGATCTACTACCAGTTTACAGGAAATGAAAGAAAAGAAGAACATGTTGCATGACACTACTGGGATGCAATCATTCAAATCCAGACAGGGAAGTTCTAATAGTCAAACAATCCAGTTTGTTCAATAAATGGCATTGCAATGGGGAGAAGAGCCTGTAGAATAAAAGAGACGAAGGAGACATGCCACTCACTTGCAATACATGGATTTGGCTTAAATTTTAAGTTGGACAAATTACAAAGAAGAAGACCATACAATTTCAACAGTGACTAGGTATTGAGGAATTTTTGTATTTTTTTCCTTTTTATATTGTCAAGGTGATGTACAGAGGGGCTTTCGTTGCATAAGTAAGGTAATGAGTATATTTCTTGTCAACCTTGTTACCCCTTCCCTTAATTTTCTCCTACTTTCCTCCCTCCTACCCCCCAAGTTATACAGATCATTTTCTAACATATTGTCTTGTGTATATCGCTGTTGCATTGGTTCCCCCTTGTCCTTTGTCTCACCATTCTGTTGTTCCCCTTGCCTTCCCTAATTCAGATAAACGTACATGCAATACTAGGGTACCTAAATCAAATACAGTAACAACAGAGGATATATCATAGGGGGAAGAACATACAAAAGAAACAATAAAAATCACATAGTACATTAAAAACAACAACAATGTCCATGTCTTGGAGTTCATTTTCCTTAGCATCATCTTATATGGTCATATGTACATGTGGAAATGGTATTGACATTACAGTGTCTTTTTCTTTGCAAGAATTCTTGTTTTAAAAAAATCCTACATCCAGCACAACTATGTTTATTGCAGCATTATTCACCATAGCTAAGATATGGAACCAACCCTGATGCCCCTCAGTAGATGAATGGATCAAGAAAATGTGGTATATATACACAATGCAATTCTATGCCTCCATCAGAAAGAATGACATTGCCCCATTTGTTAGGAAATGGAAAGACTTGGAAAAAATTATATTAAGTGAAGTAAGCCAGGCCCCAAAAAACATAGGTCCCATGGTTTCCCTTATTTGCAATAACTAGTATATGTCTAGGACAAGCAGAAAAGGTAAAAAGCTATGTACATATGACCAGATAAAATGATGTTAAGTGAAACGAACCTCAAGATAGAGACACAAGTGGTTTTTACTTTCTTGCTATTATTTCTAATTTATTTATTATGTACCATGTGATCTTTTTGTTTCTTTGTATGTTCCTCTCCTACGGTATAACCCCTGTTTTCACTGTATTTGATGTCGGTGCCCTGCATCTTGTATATACGCTTCTCTAGCTTGGGGAGGGGAAGGGAAAAAAACAAAATGTTTAAATAGGGATACAGGTTGACCCATGGTAACAATGAGATGTACAAGACACTATGTTGGAAAATGAACTTTACAATTTAGGCTTGGGGGTGGAGGGAGGAGGGGAGAGTGTAGTTGTGGAGGTGAGGTGGGAGGGAAGGGATGGTACGGGAAAAACAAAGGAGGTAACAATGCTTGATAGGAAATATACTCATTACCTTGCTCATGTAACTGTAACCCCTCTGTATAGTATTTTTACAATAAAAAACTTATTTAAAAATCCTACATACTGAAATAAAAGAAAAAATGACATCAGGACTCAGATATATCTGAAAATAATCTATATAGATATGGATTAAACAAAATTAATAAAAATTCATAATAAAATCCGAGGGCTTGCTAGTGGATGGGTTTCTTATATTCTTCTGTCTACTTTGGTATGTGCTTTAAATGATTAAAATACTTTAGAGACTGGGAAGGTGGCTCAGTGGTAGAGTGCCTGCCTTGCATGAATGAGGCCCTGGGTCAATTCCTCAGCATCACATAGACAGAAAAAGCCGGAAGTGGCACTGTGGCTAAGTGGTAGAGTGCTAGCCTTGAGTTGAAGAGCTGAGGAACAGTGCCCAGTCTCAGCCTCTTGAGTAGCTAGGAGTACTGGTGAACCTCCAGCACTTAGCTTCACTCAGTTCTTGTTATTTTAATAATTAAGAATGCTTCTTTAAAAAGAAATTTCTAGTCTAGCGATTTGATTATCCTAAGATATAGGAAAAGTAGAAATCATTGCTTGACCCCTTAGTGACTTTAAAAGTTCTTTAAAAGTTTTTGAAAGAAGTTCCTACCATTGGTCTCCAAGTTTCTAGTGAGTATCTTTTAGTATTATAATGAATAAAGATTTAATGTGTTTTGGACTATTAGTTCAGGTTTGTTTGTTTTTGTGCTGGTTCCGGGGCTTGAACTCAGGTCCAGGGCCTTGTTCCTGAGCTTCTTTTGTTCAAAGCCAGCCCTCTACCACTTAAGCTATAACATCACTTCTAATTTTTTTCTGAGTAGTTTATTGGGGATCAGAGTCTTATGGATTTTCCTGCCCAAGCTGGCTTCAAACTGTGATCCTCAGATCTCAGCCTCCTGAGTAGCTAGGATTATAGGTATGAGCCACCAGTGCCTGGCCTGTATTTCAGCTTGAACTGACTTGCAAACTGTCCTCTATTTGTTTGTTGAAAGCGTCTCAAGTTCAGTCCTGGATATTTCTTACTTGGCTCTAAGAGTCTTCTTTATTTCTGATATAAGTAAATGTCCCAAGCTCAATACCATGCCTGGATGGACTGTTTCTCCAAGGAGTCCCGGCTGCTCTTAGCAGAAATGGTATCAGAGATCTTAATTTGGTTAGGTGAGTGTTGACTGCTGCTAATGTGGTCATTGTTCAATCTTTCTAAATTCATAAAATTTAGACCACATTTATTAACTTCCTCCCCCAAATTAACAACAAATTTATATATTTTCATTTTCCCCACCTTTTTCTTTTCCTCCTCTCTTGTCTGTTGTAATACTGCTTTTACAATGGCAAGACGTGTAACATTGACATTTTTACTGCCACTGTAATTTTAATCTTTCTCATTTGGTACACAGATAAGTTATAAAACAGTATACCAATCCCCCAGTGTTTTCAAAATTATAATAATTTCAATATCATTTACTGGTGAAATCCAGAAAGATATGATTTAGATCCAGCGTCAAGAAAATGTGATCCTATTCCACCCCCTTGAGCTGTTGAGGGAACTCAAGACCAAAATGGATTCTTTTGGCAATTATATCCATTGCCCCATGCCATGCCGCTTTGGATTCTGCTTCATATTTGTACTGTGATGTTGTACAGCTATTCATTTCCCCTTGGAATTTCTAGCTGTTTATTTTTTGTTGCTGTTGACAGAAGAAACATATACTTTCTAGGTTCCTATTCATAGGCTTGCATAATGGAACCCATTTGTATTTCGAATACCTACATGGGAGATTCCCTATTGTTTTCTAGACCTGCTGCAAAGCCTCCAGCTAAGATCGATTTTCCTTGCATTCTTGGGTTAGCTTTACTTTTTTTCTGGATCACTTGCACTGTACTTCTTTGAATTCCTATTTCCTCTGATTAGCTACACCTTCAAATACATTTTTGATTCTTCAAAATATTTATGGAAGATAATATTTCTGTTCCGTTCTTACCTGAAATTGTTTTTCTCCCTTAGTTGATTGGTAGTTTGGCTAGGGTAAGGCTTTGCAGGTTTGTTACTTCTCTCTCAAAATTAAATTGTAATGTATAACTTTTTGTAAATTATAAGTCCCATATCTGATGTGTGCGTGTGTGTACATGCTCATTTGTGTGTGTGTGTGTGTGTGTGTGTGTGTGTGTGTGTGTGTGTGTGTGTGTGCGCGCCAATACTGGGCATTGAACTCAGGGCCTCATACTTTTGCTTGGCTTTTTCATATAAGACTGGCACTCTACCACCTGAGCCACAACTCCACTTTTGGCTAATTTGAGATAAGAGTATCATGGACTGGCTATGAGACTTGATCCTCAAATCTAAGCCTCCTGATTAGCTAGGATTACAAGAGTGAGCCATCAATATCTAGCTTCATATCTTTTTTTGGGGGAGGACAGCTTTTTGTAATAGACTACTGACCATCCAGTGACTTCTTTCTTCTTACCAAACCTTAATTTTATTTAAGTATCAAGACCATTTTTTTGAAAGAGAAAGTTTCCATCCTCAGCCAGACAGGGATTCATTATTCATTTTGCAGCAAATCTGTTCTGATCTGTAATCAATTTAGGAGTAAGCTTCTGGATGTTTCTATTTGAGGAAGCAATGATTCCAAGTTGTCACAGCCATCTAGTGACCATGAAGGGAAGAATAAAAAAATGTTAGAGGCAGCTGAGTCAAAATATTGAAAGATGCTGATTACTGATGATGTAATTGAGTAGTTGAATTAACCAAACCATAAAATGAACTACTTTGTACCATAAAATTTTCATTTGTAGATAGATTTTAGATAGTCTTTGTCTGAGGATCATGTTGCCTATTACACGTATTCTTTATATAATGACTCATACTTCTTCTCTCGAATCTTTGGCACCTCAACTCAATTGTATTTTATGTTAAGATGATTTGGACCAAATGTTCTCCAAACTCTTCTTCATAGACAGATCGGGAACTACAAATTAAAAGAAGGAAAATGGATACTTCTGTACAATAAATTTGGTAGACACACAGGACTGGAAAGGCTGTCAAGAGTTAATTTGGTTGACTGCCTTGACTCAGAGACCTGATGAGAAAGTATCTCCCATAAAAGTGCTTCATATTTTTTTATAGACACAGCAATGTCATCACTGCCTTGTTGGAAAACATTCCAGCCTGTGATGCCAAAGTCCAGAGTGTTACCCTGACTTAGACGTGGTGGCATGTATGCAAACATCTAACTGTGTAAACTTATAAAAATGGAAAGATTAAAAGAAAGCAAGAATTTGATCTGCAGACACGACTTGGTTATCCAAAGTTCTCCTGCTGTGTTCTTTTAAACAATAAGGCTTACCAAATAAAATGTAGCTGCATTTCTAAAACTGAACATCCTGGTTACCATATATCTAGTGGATGATTTGTGTTAAGCGGTAGCATCATCAGGTTCACAAAACCCTTCTATCATGTGCTGGCTCCAGGCAGTGGGAGAGTGGCATTTGCCTGTTGTCTTCATGGGGACTTTGCAAAGTTGGGGACATGCTTGGCTGCCCTAATTCCTTACACATGGGGGCTGCAGCCATCTGCAGTTGTAAACCACGATTCTTTGACACGCAAATCCCAGATGGTGCTTTGAATTTAAGACCCATATTGCATGCAGATTTCTACCACATGTAGCTTAATTTTTTCCTTATTGTTACTCAATGTGTGCCCATTTGTTAAAGAGAAACATAAATAGAAAATACAAAGAAAAAACCATAACTCCAAAATTCTTAATATTTTGCTGTTTATCTTTCTGATTGTTTTCTGTGTATATTTCTGCAAACACAGTTGGTCTTGCAAAACTAAGTTGGCATCTACGCTTTTCCTCCTGCACCCTGTTCTGTAGGGCCTTGCTGTGTGTGTCATGATTCACAGGAACCCTGGACACAGCTCCCTGACCAGCCTCATGGATCTAACACCACCACTACTATTTACCAACATGACAGGCAGAGTGTTGGACTCCATAGCTCCTGTGTACTGTGCACCTGCTGTTTGCTACTTGAGAGTCTACATACATATTCTCTCATAACCCCTGCTCTTCAACTTTGGAGATAAGGAGACAGATTGAGGCTGAGAGATAATTGAACTTGGATTCACTTGACTCCAAAGCCAGTATTTTCTTTCTTTCTTTCTCTCTCTCTCTCTCTCTCTCTCTCTCTCTCTCTCTCTCTCTCTCTCTCTCTCTCTCTCTCTCTCTCTCTTTGTTGGTCGTGGGGCTTGAACTCTGGACCTGGGCGCTATCCCTCAGCTCTTCAGCTCAAGGCGAGCACTCTACCACTTGAACTACAGTGCCACTTCGGACTTTCTAGTGGTTTATTGGAGATAGGAGTCTCACGGTCTTTCCTGCCTGGGCTGGCTTTGAACCGGGATCCTCAGATTTCAGCCTCCTGAGTAGCTAGGATTACAGGTGTGAGCCACCAGCGCTGGGCAAAGCCAGTATTTTCTAAGGCGCCATACTTACTCTTAAGCAGGTACAAAGACTGGATCAGAGGCTACACTCTCCACTGGAGGACAAAGAAGATGAGGATGAGCATAATCTGCCATGACCTGCAATAGGATCACCCCCAGAGGAGATGCTCAGGATTGTTTTCTGTGACATTAGAAAGATTTGGCCAGACAGGCAAGGTCTCAGGTAGATGAGTTGGAAGGTAGAATAGGGTCTCAAAGTCAGGTTTGGCTTCAGGAAAGCTTCAAGGCTGGCAGACATTGGTATTTTACCTCTTTCTTCCCAGCTTGCTATTCCAGTTCCTTTACATAAGATTCAACCCCAGCATAGAGTCTTCCTAACATTGGGTTTCTCCACATGTATTCTCTGCTGCACCTAAGGAACACATTTCTATTGTTGGCTCATGACAACTACATGCGTAGCCCTGGAAGAAGATGCTTTACATAGAACTTTGAGGGGTAATTAGGTGATGGATAGACTGAGGGGTCACTGGACAGGGAAATCATCATAGCAGGGTATCAGGGAAAAAATGATGGCAGTCTACCCTGGCTAAATCAAGTAAAGCAAAGTCCATGAGTCTACGCTGGACTTCAGAGGACTTCACAGGATGCCATAATATACTGGGCCTTGTCCTGTGGGCAGATGGCCTCATCAGACTTGAAATAATCTGAAGTATGGAGAGACCTAATTTGACTTGTGAACCGAAAGACATGCCTAGCCACACTGAGGAGGCTGGGTGAGTCCCTGGGAGAAAGGGACACTCATTGCTTCAAGGTGGTGAGGGTGAATTTGGGTGAAGGAGGCCTCTTTCCACCATTCTGAGAAAGACCACTTTTGTCCTAGGGAAAAGGAAAAGAAGATAGCCTTAAGGAAAGGTAGGGAGCAGTGTCTGATCCCTAGAAGTGAGAGGTACAGTCTCCCCATCCTCATCCACTGCCCCTCACCCCAGGTCCTGGCCATGAGGCTGGTGGTAGAGTGAGGGTGTTTGGCCTTCAGAACTACCTCAGTGGTCCAGGAGTGTCCACCAATCCAGGAACTGGCCAGTGGGGGGCGCTGGTCTCTCCTGCTCAGGCAAGGCCCCAGGTACTCTAGTGTTTTTCTTTCTTTTGTCTTTCTTTCTTTCTTTCTTTCTTTCTTTCTTTCTTTCTTTCTTTCTTTCTTTCTTTCTTTCTTTCTTTCTTTTCCTTTCTCTCTCTCTTTTCTTCCTTCCTTCTTTCTTTTTAATGCATTTAAAAATTGTTATTGTAACGGTGATATACAGAGGGGTTACAGTTACATAAGTCATGTAATGAGTACATTTCTTTTTTAATAATGTCACCCCTTCCCTTGCTCTCTCCCAGTTTTTCCTTCCTGTCCCCACCCACAAGTTGTATAGTTCATTTTCAGCGTAGTGTTTATTGAGTTCCTCTGCTGCATTTGTCCCTCCATTTTTGTGCCCCTTTTACCCTCTCAAAGATAGATACATGAACAAAAAAGACAAAAGGTAAAGAAAACAAAAACATCAACAAAAAACCCTCTTGTTGGGCTGGGAAGGTGGCTCAGTGGTAGAGCGCTTGCCTTGCATGCCTGAGGCCCTGGGTTCGATTCCTCAGCACCACATAAGAAAAAAGAAAAAAGCTGGAAGTGGTGCTGTGGCTCAAGTGGTAGAGCGCTAGCCTTGAGCTGAAGAGCTGAGGGACAGCGCCCAGGCCCAGAGTTCAGGCCCCAGGACCAGACCCCTCCCCTGAAAAAACCCTCTTGTTTCCATTTCCTGGAGTTCATTTGGATAAAAATTATTTTATATGAGCAGATGCATATAGCTATTGAGGCTTTGTGTTCCTCTCCTAAGAATATACTCTTTTGGTCTCATTCTGTGTAAATGTCTAGAAAAGTGGAAAGACCTGGAAAATTTTATATTAAGCGAAGTAAGCCAGACCCAAAGAAACATAGGTTGCATGGTTTCCCTCATTTGTGGTCAACAGAATGTGCTTATAAATCTTCAAGTAAACACACCAGATGGTTAAAGACAAATACACTGGACACGACGCTGGGACAGTGGTCATCGAGCTTAGTATGCATCCTGTTGTCTGAGGCAGGGAGCTGCAAGAAGCCAGCTTTCTGAATGGATTCCCCCCCCCCCCCCCCACACCCATCATAGGCTTGGGGCAGGGGTTCAGGTAGGCAGGAAGGCTCTGGCTTTGGAAAGCCACTTTGTGTCCTGCCTGCAATAAGGCCACCACTGTGATACCCACACTGGAGGTCTGTTGTGAGGTCTGAATGAGCGGATGCATCCTCAGCCTTACAGCAGGGCGCTGTGTGTTCTGGTCAGGACTTGTTTTACTCATGGTGGCCTGAGCTGTCCAGAAGTCTGCCTGCCCCCCCCCCCCAACCCTGGCTAAGCCTCTTCCTTTCCTCCTCCAAGATAGGCAGCAGCTGCACTCCCTAGCCCTCCCCGACTTCCTGCAGATCCAAAGAAAATCAATACCCAGACACCCCATGAGAGGGCCAAGGGTGGGGAACAGCGACTCATCCAGTCCTGACACACCAGTTTGGAGCCCTGGTCAGTCCAGCTGTACCTGGACACCACCCCTGCCAGATCATTCCTTGCATGGAAGTTTAAAGTGGTTTATTTTGTCTCTCTTGCCTTTGGATTCCTGGAATATTTAATAGGGCGTGTCAGAGGGAAACAGCCATAACTTGCAGCCTTGTTCTCCGGATGAAAAGTGTCCACCTTCTATTTGTCAAGCGTGGCACCTGCCACAACTGGACACTGGCCCTTCCTTCTCTGTGGGCCTGGGGTCTGTCCCTTCCGCTTGCCTTTGGAGTCCCCACGTGCTCCAAAGCATCCCCAGGCTTCTTGGTCCCACACATTGGACAGAGTATGAGGTCCAAGTGAAAACTATTTTCCTGTCAGCACGGCTTGTGGCTGAGAGCTCATGATTTCTGAGGTGGGGTGGTTGGGCCTCTGGAAAGGGCGCTGTGACAGGTGTGTGGAGCTGTGTAGGGGACCCCTCCCCTTCCCCCTGCCCCCTCACCGGTGGCTCCTGAGTTAGGAAGGGATTTCCTGTCTGGCAGGAAAAGAGCTCCACTCATAAATGACAAGGCCTTTCTGCCCCTGAGTGGGTGAGGCTGCTTGTTGTGGGGCCTCAGTGAAATGGGGTTGTGTTTTTTTTTCCTGCAAGTTTTACAATCCACTTCTGATGTAAACAACCTTTGAGCGAGCGAGCGAGCGAGGGTGGTGGTCATCCCCGGGGATTTTTGCTGAGCAGTGATGGACGGGCTGAGGACAGATCGGCAGGCCTACATCAGTCACACCTCTCCCTGGCTCCAAGACTGACCCGTTAGCACAGCCTGACGTGGATCGTTTGTCTCCAAGTACCGGGGGGATTTGCAAACAGCTGTGGACTCAAGCGTTACAAAAGCCAGCAGAGTTCTGGTTTGTGGGAAGAATAACACACTTGCAATGGGTTCCATAGTCCAGGCTCCTGAGGTCCTGGGGCACTGGGTGTGGCGGTCTTTCTCTGCTTGGGCCTGCTTTTCACTACCTGGCTCTCTCTCCCACTAGTGCATTTCCGGGCCAGCATGGGACTCATAGGCTGAGATTCTCTCCCTGAGAATCTCATTTCCACCAAACACACAAGGGAGTTGTGCTTGGCATCAAAGCCTGAGCCAGGCCAGGCCACATGGCATCTCTGGCCAACAAGTAATTCTTGGGACAGATGCAAAATCATTTTGTTTTCTTCCTTTGGTTTCCCTCTCCCTACGCTGAATTACTAGCCCACTCCCTCCTCTTGTCCAGTCCAAATTTGATGTTTCTCTCTCCTTTTGTTTCTCAGGGAGGCCTTGCTCTGAGGAGGAAACTACTCATCTTCCAGCTTTTTGGTGTTTAATTGGAGATAAGATTCTCACACATGGGCTGGGAAAGTGGCTCAATGGTAGAGTGCTTGCCTGGCATGCATTAGGCCCTGGGTTCGATTCCTCAGCACCACATAAGCAGAAAAAAAAAAAAAAAAGATTCTCACACACTTTCCTGCCTGGGCTGGCTTCAAAGCACAATCTTCAAATCTCATCCTCATGAGTAGCTAGGATCATAGGCCTGAGTCACCAACACCTGACTGGAAATGACTGAAAGATCTTTTTTTATGTCTTGTCAAGTCTCTTTCCTTTTGAATTTGAGGAGGGCTATAAAACATCCATAGTCAAGCTTGTCTTTATCAACCCAAGAAATGAGGAGATTTTGCCACAGAAGCCAGGAAGTGACAACACAAACATAACCAGAATTGTAGCCTTTCCCAGGCTTCCCTCTTTCTCGGTGAGCCTCACTTTTCCAAGGCAAACATGTGAGCACTAACATTGCCCCATGTGGGCACTGTAGTGAGGATGAACGGAACTGGGACTGGTGGCTCACACAGCCCAGCCCCCACTGTGCTCACAAATATGGCTCAACCCGCTTTGAGTCAAAGTAAAAATTCTGATCTCTAACATCTGTAGGATGCTCAACAGCTGTGGAAAACTGGCCCTCAAGTACCCAGTGGCTGACGAACTGCATTTCTTGACCCAAAGGCAGCAGCAGAACCAAATACACCCTTCAGAGAGGAATCACCAGGTTGTTTTGCTTGTCTTTGTTTTGCTACAAACACTCAGTAGTTGCTTCCCTTTTGTTTTTGTGTTCTGATACCTCACAGTTATTCTGTTGACATTTTCTACTTGTTCACTCATTAGAATGGTCTCTGGCTCAGCAGGGGCAGAGTTGACCGGCCCAGGAGATTGGATCTTTCCCGTGCAGGGCTGTATTGAGTTGAGTAAGGCAAGCTGAAGCTCTGTTAGGAACTAGACTTCCAAAAATGTACTACCTTGTGGCCCTTTGTAACTCACACCTACTGCTCTGATTCTGGGTTTGCTTCTGAGTAAGTGACAGCAATAATAGCAATATTGGTAGCAGTAGAGTTAGCTTTCTGTCCACAGGGTGTCATGGTGTGTTTGGGCTCTGTACCCCAGATGATTTGGCATTGCTAAATGCTGAAGCCTGCTGATTGTAGCATTACAGTTTGGTATTGGAGAAGAAAAGAACACTAAGATTCGAACATCAGAAAAAAATGGTCTCTCCTTCCTATGATGGTTTTGTTCTTGTTCTGTGGACAGCACAGCTTTGGGTAGATGTTTTAAGTATGTGTAAGCTGCTGGGTAGCTTAGAGCCAATGTTGTGTCTGGCCTCTGGAGCTGAGGAAGCCTATTCAGAGGGCATCCCTGTGAGTTTGTCTTGACTCTTCTCATGCACATTTTCCTTCACTCAGTGGTTTCACCATTATTCTTGAATGACAACTATCTGTTTCATTCAAGAATAATAGAATCATTTCCGAACAACCAGCAACCTGGAAAGAGAGTGTTTCTCTGCCCATTGCCTCCAAGTTGCAGGAGTCAGGAGCATTAAGAAGTAGGATTACTGGGGTGTTCTCTGTGTTCATGGAAAATCTTGCCCTACCATTTCTTTTCTTTGGGTCCCCTGTGGGTTCATAGCTCTTTGCAAGACTTAACACCTAGTAAGAAAGAGGAATTAAAATGGGCTTGTGTGCCAGGTACCTCTTGGTTAATACAAATGGTTTTCAAGAGAAATTTTGATAGAATTTCTCTAGTCCTTTAGTAGGATGTGGTTTCTACCCTTCTCTTCCCTTCTTATCCCTCTCCCTTCCCTCCCTCCCTCCTTTCTTTCTTTCTTTCTTTCCTTCCTCCTTCCCTCCTTCCTTTTCTCCTTTCTCCTTCCTTCACTCCCTCCCTCCCTCCTTCCCTTCCCTTCTTCTCTTCCCTTCTTCCCTTCCCTCCCTGCCTGCCTGCTTCTTTCCTCCTTTTCTGTCTTGCTCCTCTCTCTCTCTCTCTTCTGTCACTCATATTTGTATCACTTGAGCAAGTTACTTCAGTTTCTTGAGCCTTAAGGGTTTGATTTGTTTTGCTTTAAGTCACCAGAGGGATTTCAAAACCTCATAAAATGACTATGTGGATTAAATTAAATTATTCCAAAGCATTAAGTAAACTGCTTGACATAGTTAAAATATAAAAACTCCATTAACTCTTATTATTCATGTATTCAGCAGTTATTTGTGACATATGTGTGTTAAATGCTGCACAGACACAAACATTTCTCAAAGAGAAAACATTTCTCTTTATTTACACACACACACCCCAGTAATTTGAGGCAGGGAAGTACTGAGGTCATATTCATGATAAGTCGTTAAAATTCTGGACAAGGCTGGGAATTGCTTACTGCTTTGTCTTCTGGAAGCCTCTGGGAGGTTGTTTGCATTAATTAGTTCTCAGCCTCTCATCTTGTATCTCTTTTCTTTTTGCCTTGGATAGCTCCCCTCTCCATTTTGGGGTTCTCTGTAAGTCTATCCTCCAGGCTGAGCACTCCCAAGGTTGGAACCCCACTGCCAATTTATCCATGTTCTACTTCAGTGGTCACAATCTTTATGCAAAATCGGCCTTAAAATGATGGATCTCAGTGCTGAATTCCTTCCTTCCTTCCTTCCTTCCTTCCTTCCTTCCTTCCTTCCTTCCTTCCTTCCTTCCTTCCTTCCTTCCTCCCTCCCTCCCTCCCTCTCTCTCTCTTTCTTTCCTTCTTTTTTGACGCTGACCTAATCACTATAGATTTTCTTTTCTGCTTCCATGAACGTGCTGTCCCTAGGGCAGCCATGGGCTCTAAACATTCTGCATGCAGTGATGCTATAAGTGATTAATCTGTGGCTAGTTTCCTTCCATCTCCCCCAGAGTGTGAGCAGTGCCCATACATCAAGATGTCTAGGTGATAGAAGCAGATCACCTTCAACCTGGCCATGCTCTGCTTATGATGTGGTCTGGAGATCTGCTGTGTGCAATGTAATTAGTCTTTCTCAGTGAGTCCCTGAGGCTACAGAGCCTCCCATAGACCCAGCCCCCAGAATGGCTTTCTACAGTTGCCTCTCCTCTCTACTAGTGCTTTTGTGGATTTGATTGTAGGCTAGCACCAGCCATGGTCTTATCTTAAGAAGAACTTTTATCCCCAAACAACCAAACAGATGGAATGGGCTTAAACTCCAGCTTTAGGGAAAGAACTAGCCATAAGGAAGAATCTTTTTCCCAGAGATTGGAAAAACAGAGACTTCTGAGAAGGGGGGTGGGATGGCAATTTTTAAAGGAAGGTTAAAGAAGGGGGATAAAGCTGGTTTCCTTAGAGAAGTGTTATTAGAGAGCATGTACCTCCAGGTTTCCCGTCCCTAGGCTCCGTAGGGAACATGCCACTTCTTAGAGGTGGAGGAGACCGTAGCAAACTTGGCATACCTTTTCTCAGCATGAATCCTCTCTAGTTGTTCATTGATTCACTCATTTCACAAACAGCTTGACTCAAAACACAATAGGGTTAGATCTTCACTGTCCCAAGTGTTGTGACAAAAGAGTACTCAAGTAATGTAAAATAATTAAAAGGGTATACAAATGACATCAGGATTAGGTGAAGACTGTCAACTCTTTATAAATGAGATAAACATCACAAGTTGTTTCAGTGGCAATTCTGAAGGGACTCTTCACTCTTCAGGGGTCATTATCTCTTCTAACCAATGGCGATCGACAGTTACACTGCAAGAAACATAGTCACTGCAACCACCACAACAAAACTTTCGTATGTGTGTCGAGATACTATGAAATGAAAGATTGAAACCCAGGATTAAAGTAGGTATATGACAGAAATATTCTGCTTTAGAGCCCCAAAGACCTGAGGTCCTCAATACCTTCAGGCCCTATGGACATCAAACCATGCAAAGTCTATCTGACTTTTGGAGAAGGACTACTGACTTTGGGAAGACTCTAGGCCTTTCTAAAGCTCAGCCCCAATTTCCCTTCTACCAAAGGGCTACATTAGACTGTGGGGAGCACAGGCAGCAAAGATGGCACTGAGAGGGAGTTGAGTGGACAGAGCCCAATTTGCCTTACGTTCAGTGCATAACCAGCCCGTGAAGACTTAGCTGCATGATAGGGTGTGACCTTGACAGTGATTGGTTCCTCTTCCTCCCCTGCCATGCCACCCGCTCTTTTTGGCTTTAAAAAGGCTGCTCTTTGTTAATAAACGAGTTTTCTACCTGCTGGATTTGGCTCCCCGCTGTGTCTGATTGTCTCCTGGGCTGAGGGAGGCTGGGGAACGGGCAAGCGCCGCACTTACCTTTCCTGGGACCCCGTCTGTCTTTTGTGGGACGGACGAAGACCCAACATTAGACCTTTAGAAGGTCTAAGTACCAATGTGAAATGGTGTCTCTCTTCTACCTTCCATTAAAGTAAATATTTCATAAGAGCACTTAGACTGTCAAAGTATTTCCATCCTCCACTTCTGCCCCATCCTTGTTCCTCTCTCTCTTCCTCCTACTATAGATGAAGTTTGAGAGACACTAAGTCTTTGAGAGCTATTCTCAAAATATTGAGATAACTTGACCATTGATACCTTAGCGCTAATGATTTTGATAGATTAGTCAGCCTTCACTTAGCAGAGAATGAAGAGAGCTGGCACAGTCCCATTATAGTAGCGTGAGAGGAAGGTTGAAAAATCTAGAAGCTTTGATCCTGTATGCTTCTGAGCCAGTTTCTACCCTCTTTTTTTTTTTTTTTTTTTTTTTAATTTTTTTTATTGTAGAGATACTATACAGAGGGTTACAGCTACATGAGTGAGGTAATGAGTACACTTCCACTTCCTCTTGAACATTGTTACCCCCTCCATTGTTTTCCCCCTACCATCCCCTCCCTCCCTCCCTTCCCCAAGGTTCTTTTTTTTTTTTTTTTTTTTTTTGATCGTGATTAAGTGATTACTTAATTTCCGGAAATTCACAGTATTGTGGAATAATGATGCTCATTTAAAGTCACAAGTTCATTCTAACTTTCCTGGAGCAAATTGCCTATCACAGTCTGTAATATATAACGGTGCTCATATGTTATATACCATATATGTGATCAGCAGCATGGGGATATTTAGTAGTGGTTCAACCAGATGAGTGGGAGTTCTTTGTTTCTTAAGTCCTGTTAGTTTTGTCATATCACCTAACATTTTGGATTCATCATCCACTTATCAGGGAGACCATGTACTGTTTGTCTCTTCGTTCTTGGCTTACCTCGCTCAACATGATTCCTTCTAGCTCCATCCATTTCCCTGCAAATGCCATTATTTTGTCATTTCTAATGGCTGCATAATATTCCATTGTGTATAGATACCACAATTTTTGGATCCATTCATCTGTGGTGGGGCATCTAGGTTGTTTCCATATCCTAGCTATTGCGAACAGTGCTGCAATAAACATGGAGGTGCACGTGTCCTTGTATATTGGTTCCTGTTGTTCAGGGTAGATGCCTAGAAGTGGTATGACTGGGTCGTAAGGGAGGTCAATCTTTAGCTTTCTAAGGACCCTCCAGACTGCTTTCCAAAGTGGTTGTATGAGTGTACATTCCCACCAGCAGTGTAATAGCGTTCCTCGTTCTCCACATCCCCTCCAGCATTTGTCGTTGGCTGATTTGTGGATGTGGGACATTCTGACTGGGGTAAGGTGGTATCTCAGGGTTGTCTTTATTTGCATTTCCTTCACCACCAGGGATGATGAACATTTCCTCATGTGTTTCTTTGCCATTTTTATTTCTTCATTTGAGAAGTCCCTCTTTAGTTCCCTTGCCCATTTAGTAATTGGTGTGTTGGGTTTGGGAGGGATTAGTTTCTTGAGTTCCCTGTATATACAGGATGTTAACCCCTTGTCTGATATATTGCTGGTAAATATTTTTTCCCAATTAGTTGGTTGTCTTTCTAGCTTGGTTGCGATAGCTTTATCTGTGCAGAAGCTTTTTATTTTAAGGTAGTCCCATTTGTCGAGTCTCTCTCCAATTTGTTGTGACCCTGGGACTCTGTTCAGGAAGTTCCTTCCTGTGCCTATTAGTTCAAGTGTCTCTCCTACTCTGTCCTGCAGTAGTTTCAGAGATTCAGGTTTAATGTTAAGGTCTTTAATCCATTTTGAGTTGATGTTGGTGCATGGTGATAGGCTGGGGTCCACTTTTAGTTTTCTGCATGTGGCTGCCCAGTTTTCCCAGCACCAACGGTTGAAGAGGCTGTGTTTCTTCCATTGTATGTCTTTGGCTCCTTTGTCGAATATCAGCTGGCTGTAGGCCTGTGGATTTATTTCTGGATCTTCTATTCTGTTCCATTGGTCTTCGGGTCTGTTTTTGTGCCAGTACCATGCTGTCTTTGTTATTATAGCTCTGTAGTAGAGTTTGAAGTTCGGCATGGATAGCCCTCCCATATTGTCTTTATCCCCTAGAATTGTTTTGGCTATTCTAGGTCTTTTGTTGTTCCATATGAATTTTTGGACTGTTTTCTGTATTTCAGTGATGTACGTCATTGGGATTTTAATAGGAATTGCGTTGAATTTGTATATTAGTTTTGGAAGTATTACCATCTTTACTATATTAAGTCGGCCTATCCAGGAGCATGGGAGGTCTTTCCATTTCCTAGTGTCTTCTGCAATTTCTTTCTTTAACTTTTTATAGTTCTCATTAAATAGTTCTTTTACATCTTTGGTTAGGTTAATTCCTAAATATTTTATTTTTCGGGAGGTTATTGTGAATGGGGTTGCTCCCTTTATTTCCCTCTCTTCCTGTACATTATCAGTGTATAGGAAGGCAACTGATTTTTGTGGGTTTATTTTGTATCCTGCTATTTTGCCGAAGTGATTTATGATTTCTAAGAGTTTGGGGATGGAGTTTTTGGGATCGTGGAGGTATAGTATCATGTCGTCTGCAAAAAGGGATAGTTTAACTTCTTCTTTTCCTATGAGGATCCCTTTAATGTCTTTTTCTTGCCTTATTGCCCTGGCTAAGGGTTCTAGGACTATATTGAAGAGGAGTGGAGACAGTGGGCATCCTTGCCTTGTTCCTGATTTTAGGAGAATTGGTTGTAGCTTTTCCCCATTAAGTATAATATTGGCTATTGGTCTGTCATAAATGGCTTTTATTGTTTTTAGAAATGTTCCTTCTATTCCTATTTTCTCCAGAGCTTTTAGCATGAATGAATGTTGAATTTTGTCAAAGGCCTTTTCTGCATCTGTAGCTATAATCATGTGCTTCTTGACCTTGGCTCTGTTGATATGTTGGATTACATTTATTGACTTACGTATGTTAAACCATCCCTGTGTCTCTGGGATGAAGCCTACCTGGTCATAGTGAATTATTTTTTTTATGTGTTTCTGGATTCTGTTAGCTAGAATCTTGTTAAGGATCTTTGCATCTGTGTTCATCAAGGAGATTGGCCTGTAATTCTCCTTTTTGGTTGGGTCTTTGCCTGGTTTGGGGATGAGTGTGATATTGGCTTCGTAGAATGAGTTTGGGATAGCTCCTTCCTTCTCTGTTTCTCTGAAGAGCTTGAGGAGTATGGGTATTAGTTCTTGTTTAAAGGTCTTATAGAATTCTGCTGTGAATCCATCTGGTCCTGGGCTTTTTTTTGTTGGAAGACTTTTGATAGCTTCCTGTATCTCATTATAGGATATTGGCTTATTTAATTGGTTAACTTCTTCTTTGCTCAGTTTGGGCAACTTGTATTTCTCTAAAAATGCATCCATTTCTGCCCGATTTTCTTCCTTTAGAGAGTATAGCTTTTGAAAGTAGTCTGTTAGAATTGTTTGGATATCTTGGGTACGTGTGGTGATGTTTCCCGTGGCATCCCTAATCCTATTAATATGGGTTTCCTCTCTTCTTTTTTTAATTAATCTAGCCAATGGGCCATCAATTTTGTTTATTTTTTCAAAGAACCAGCTTTTTGTTTGGTTTATTTTGGTTATGGTTTTCTGATTTTCTAATTGGTTAATCTCTGCTTTTAATTTGGTTATCTGGCTTCTTCTAGTAGCTTTAGGTTCCATTTTTTCCTGTTTTTCTAGCTGTTTTAATTGCAACATGAGATTATTTACTTGGTCTGTCTCCATTCTCTTGATGTGGGCACTGAGGGCAATAAATTTGCCCCTCAGGACTGCTTTTGCTGTGTCCCACAAGTTTCTTTGTGAGGTGTTTTCATTTTCATTGAGTTGTAGGAAATGCTTTATTTCTTCTCTGATCTCTTCTGTTATCCAGGCATTGTTAAGGAGTGTGCTGTTCAATTTCCATGTATTGGAGAAATTTCTGCTGTATGCTTTGTTATTGAGAGCTAGCTTGATTCCACTGTGGTCAGATAGGATACAGGGGATTATGTCGATCCCTTTGTATTTGCTTAAGTTCCTTGCATGAACTATGATATGGTCTATTTTGGAGAAAGTTCCATGAGCTGCTGAGAAGAATGTGTACTGTGTTGTTTTAGGGTGAAATACTCGGTAGATGTCAGTTAATTCCGCTTGCAGTATGGCCTCTCTTAATTCGGTAGCTTCTTTGCCAATCCTCTGGTTGGTAGACCTGTCCTTTGGTGAGAGTGGTGTGTTAAAGTCTCCTAGTATTATCGTATTGGGATCTATTTTATTCTGTAAGTTTGAGAGCATTTGTTTGACATATCTAGGTGCACCAATATTTGGGGCATATAAGTTGATGATGGTTATATCCTCCTCTTGAATTGTTCCCTTTATTAATATGTAGTGTCCGTCCTTGTCTTTCTGTACTGATTTTAATGAAAAGTTTATTTTGTCAGATATCAGGATAGCTACACCTGCTTTCTTACTGGGGGCGTTTGATTGGTAGATCCTTTTCCACCCCTTCACTCTGAGTTTGTTTGTATGTTTGGCTGAGAGGTGGGTCTCCTGAAGGCAACAGATGGATGGGTCTTGTTTTCTTATCCAGTCCTCAGTTCGTTTTCTTTTAATTGGCGAATTCAGCCCATTTATATTAAGAGAAAGTATAGAGAGATGCATTGTTGTCCCTGTCATTCCGTTTTCCTAAGTTTTTCTTTTTTCCTTTCCTCCTGTGCTTGCTCAGTTAGACTTTGAGTAATGCCTGTTTGGGGCAGGCCCCAGTTCCTGGCTGCTTTCTTCAGGTTGTGTCCCCCCTCTTAGAATTCTTTGTAATGCTGGCTTAATGTTTATGAATTCATTTAGTTTTTCTTTGCTATTAAAAGTTTTCAGTTCTCCATCAAATGTGAATGCTAGCTTTGCCGGGTAGATCAGTCTGGGTTGGCAGTTATTGGCTCTCAGGGCTCGTATGGTGCTTTCCCAGGCTTTTCTTGCATTCATTGTTTGTGTGGAGAGATCTGCAGTAATTCTTATTTTTTTCCCATTGTAGTATAGCTCCTTCTTCATTTTTGCTGCATGCAGGATTGTTTCCTTATTATTCAGATCTATCATTTTTACTATAATGTGTCTAGAAGTGTTTCTCCTGGGGTCTTGCTTGTTGGGTGTTCGATAAGCTTTTGTGATGTAGTTAAGATGGTCGTTTTTGAGGTGGGGAAAATTTTCATTGATTATCTTGTTAAATAGGTGTTGCATTCCCTTGCTCTGGAATTCCTCACCTTCGTCCACTCCAATTATGCGAAGGTTAAATTTTTTAGCATTATCTGCTTGCTCTTGAATATCCCTTTGGTTTAATTTGAGTAATTTTTCCATATCTGTCACTTTTTGGTCCAGTTGGTGTATTCTGTCTTCTGTATCTGACACTCGACCTTCCATTTCATTCACTCTGTTGACAGTGGCTTCTATTGTGGTTTGCATGGAGGAAATGGATCCCTTTATGGATTCAATGTTGGTTCTCAGAGTACTGATCTCACCTCTCAATGAGGTATGCATTACCTCTAATTTGGCGTTTATCTCACTTCTTATTGAGGTTTGTGCAGCTTCTATTTTTGCATGCATCTCTTGTTTGATACCCTGTATCTCTTTGGATAGTTCATCCTTGTGCTCTTTCAATTTCTGATAAATTTCTCGCTTTATTTCTTGAGTCATTGCCTCCAGCAACCCTTGGAAGTAGCCTTTGTCTTCCATTCCTGCTTTGCTCCCACTGGGGCTCTCCCCTGTGTGGCTGCTGGCTTTTGGGGTGAGCTTGCTGTCCTGGGTGGTAGTAAACCTTGTGATTTTTCTCTGTGATTTTCGCATGGAGGTTCAGGAGACTGCTCTTCAATTTTGTTTTGGTGTGTCTGTCTTTGCTTGGTTGCTGATTCTGTATTGGTAGAGAGAGTCTGTGCCTGATCTGGGTTCTGTTGGGAGCCTATTTCCAGCTGCTATTCTGACTTACTTAGGATTCTCAGCTCTCTGCTGTAGATTGCTGACAGTTCCTGCCTTTGGAAGGGTTGAGCAGCCTAGACTGCTTGTGTTTGCTCCTACGGGTGCTCTTGTGAAGAACAGATGCTCTGGATGCACTCTCCCAAATGCTGGAGTCTGCTATGGGCTCCTGATGTGTTTTTGTTTATTTGTTTTGGGCTGGTTGTGGGCTTGAACTCTAGGTTTGGGTGCTGTCCCTCAGCTTTTTCAGCTCAAGGCTGGCACCCTACCGTTTGAGCCACAGCACCACTTCTGACCCTTTTTGCTTTTGTGATGCTGAGGAATCAGATGCAGGGCCTCATACATCCAAGACTATCACTCTATTGCTGAGCCGCCTTAACAGTCTGAGCTCCTGCTTACTATCAGGTGCTGGCAGCCTGTGTTGCCCAATTCCCAGTCTAGGGTATATGGGTGGAGTTTTGGTGGGGTTTGGGCTTCTCTTGTCCTGGGCCTCCAGGTCTTTTGTTGTCACAGGCGTGCTTCCCGGGGGAGTGTTGTTTCCTGGTTTTCTCCCCTCTGTTGAGGCGTATGCTCAGCTTTTTACTTCAATTGGGAGGAGTTGGTTGTGTTGTTCAGGCGCCGGATCCCCGGGCTTGGTTCCGGCCCCAGCCTGGAGCGCGCTTGTTAGGCCTGTGCTGATGTGTATACCCCCTAGGTTATACAGCCTGGGGGACACAGTTCAAATTTCTTCTACTGTTGGTAGTCTTGACCCAGGGGCGCTGTTCCTGGCTTGGGCATTTAAGCTCCCTTCCAGGGGTGCTCTTGCTCTAGCCTGGCCAGCTGAGTGTGCTCCACGGGCTGGTGGAGCTCTCAAACAGTTCCCAGTTTTAGTGGGTCCTGTGGTCCGGGTGCTGGGGTAGGGAGTCTAGGTCAGGGTCTGGGGATTCCCTCCAGCTCTGGTCTCCCTTGAGGGATACACTTCCCCTGTGGGGTACTCACCCTGGAGCTGGTTGTTTCTGTGTGGTGTAGGTCGTCAGTTGTTGTTGCAATCCGGGCTGGGTTGGGCGGTGGTGGCTCTGTGTGATTCTTTTCTGTCTCTGCCTCTGTCGAAGCTGTTGGGTCAAGAGTGTCCACGCTCAGGCAGCTTCTTCTCGGTACCTCTGGGGCCCAAGTGACCCCGCCGGGTTGTTGCGATCGTGATCGGGCGGGCGGGTGGTCTGCAGACAGGACCCTTTGTCGCGCAGAGCCGCTTTGGCGGGATGGAACCTCTCTGCTCGGGTGGAGAGTGCTGGATCGTTGCGATCGCGATCAGGCGGGCCGGGTGGTCTGCCGCAGGTCCTTTTGTCACTCTGCTGATGCCGAGCGGCTTTGGCGGGATGGAGCCTCTCTGCTCGGGTGGAGAGTGAGGGGTGGGGGTGGGATCCTCGTGGAGACTCCCGGCTGGTAGGTTTCTCTGTTCCTGGCGATCTGCTGTTCTGCAAACCAGTACCTGATGTTCTGAAAGTGGCCCCCTGTGTCTCTGCTGTTTCTCTGGGGCTCCCACAGCCTCCGCCGGGCCGGCTGGCCGGCGGCTTGGCGCGCTGCCGCGCGGCCAGTAAAGGTTGGGGGAGGGGTCTTCGCTTTTCTCTGTTTTGAAATTCTTTTCCTCTTTCTTTTTTGTTATTCTCCGCCTCTGGTTTTTCTCTGAGTGTTCGTCTTTTTGTTGTTGTCGGTCTCTTGGGGAGATTAAGCGTTGGAACTCGAACTCTCTTTTTGGTTGGAGAGCGCTGTGGCGTTTCCCTACTGCCCCGTCGCCATCTTGGTCCCCCCTCTCAGTTTCTACCCTCTTGATGGGTGTAAGAACCAGGAGGGAAACCATCAAGGAAAGCAAGTGTTTCCAGAGCAAGCAGGTAGTTCATGATGTCAGATATTGTAAACAAGCATCTCAGCCTCCAGGAAATGACAGGTTTTGCAATTCGTTGTCCATTCAGAGAGTAGTTCAAGAGAACAGGAAGACGAGATGGAGCAAGAGTAGAGCAGTTAGTTGGTGTTAAGTAGGAGATGACAAATAGAGGCAGTGAGTAGAGTAGGAGAGAGCTGCTTATCTTATTTTGGAAGATGAACTGCAAATGGTGAACAGTCCAGAAGATGTGCAAGTGATAAAACAGGGGTGACCAGTGTGGGACAGAATCAAAGGCATGGGAGGAAGGGATAAACTTCCCTCTGAGAAACAGGTGCATATTCTTGATGTCAAAATTCATGACAGTAGAGAGCTTTGCAAGTGCAGAAGCCAATTTAAACCTGTTAAGTGATAAATAAAAGAATGTGACTGAAGGCCTTCATCCAGAACCAATACTCTGTGCTATGTCATCCTCACATTCCCTCTACATCTGTATCATTCTTCTCTTTTTCTTGGTGGCACTCAGTCTCTTCAGCTGGGAGGGAACCATGGCTTCCATGCACACAATCTTAACAACTACAGTCAAGAGAGAGTCCTAGCGAAGAGGATCTCAGTTGTCCATCCTGAGCCTTTAGTTGCCCAATTAAGAGTCAATAAATTGTCACTAGATAAGGAGTCCTTTATAAGCACATGCCAGTCCTTGTGGTCACACAGATGGAGTGGAAGGAGGGTGTCATGTTTTGGATATGAAGTGACCTCCTGAAAATCCCATGTGTTAAAGGCCTAGTTGCCAGTTGATGGACTTTTGGGAAGTAATTAAGTCTGGAGAGCGTTGACCTCATCAGTGGGTTAATCCCGTGATGTTTTAATAAGTATGATGGTATTATTGAGAAGGGAAGCCTAGTTAGAGGAAGTAGATCACAGAAGACATGCCTGGGAAAGAGACATGTTCCTGGCTTCTTCCTGAAAACTCTGTCTCTGTTTCCTGGTTGCCATGAGATAGGAAGCTCTTTTCCACCATGTTTATCTGCTGTGATACTCCCTTACCACAGGTCCAGAAAGAATGTAACCAGCCATTAATGGGCTGATGCCTCTAAACTCATGAGCCAAAACAAACATTTGCTTCTTGAATTGTTTATGTCAGGTGTTTTGTCATAGACACAGGAAGCTATCTAATACAGAGGAGTAGTTAGTATTAAGAGAAGAGTTGACCAACATAATTATTGGTGTCCAGTGACAGGTTATTTGGAAATGTAGAAGGGTTTTAGAAGGTGAGAGAAATTGATGTTTCAAGTTGGTTTTTAGACTGTTGTTTCTGGTCAAGATAAGGAAGGTAGATGGGGACTTGGGATATGGAAAGTTTCAAAGTCTACAACATGAGCTGAGAAGACCAACCAAGTGAATGAGCAATATTGAGAACCATCTGAGGGCAGAAAGTACTTATTTGATGAATATGAATGATAATTTCTATTATCATCCAGCATTCTGTACACAGCAAGAATGGAAGGAGACTGACATATGAGGATCAGAGTTTAAAGCTAGCTTGAGCAGGAAAGTCGATGACAATTTTATCTCCTATTAAGTATCCAAAAAAGCCAGGAGTAGAGCTGTGATTCAAATGGTAGAGCTCCAGCCTTGAGCAAAATAGCTGAGGGACAGCACCCAGGCCCTGAG
This sequence comes from Dipodomys merriami, assembly GCF_024711535.1. Taxonomy (NCBI): domain Eukaryota; kingdom Metazoa; phylum Chordata; class Mammalia; order Rodentia; family Heteromyidae; genus Dipodomys; species Dipodomys merriami. The sequence continues at coordinate 605,260 of NW_027205459.1, read as the reverse complement.
TTCAAGCTCCAGGACTGACACACATATACAACAATCAAAATAAGTGTCTGGGCCAATATTGGAGAGTGAACACAGATATGCCTCAGGTACTGGGGTAAAAGTGCTGAGGTATGAGAGATCTATCCATGGCTGTAGAAGGGGACTGTGGACCCATGAAGTCAGGGAAGAGGGCAGAGAACTGTGGAAGCCACCAGAGAAGAGCTAAACCACTGCTGTGTCTTAGTGGTGCCCCACATGTTGACTGATGGAGATCACTCTTGGGTAGTGTTATGAGTGGTGCTTCTTTTCTTTATTGAAAGGTCCCAATTTGGATGCTGCATCATGTGGTCAGCCCACACACCAGGCCAGATCTGAAATGAGTGAGGAGAATGGTCTCCCAGGAAGGTGGTATGGTCCCCAGATCCCATGGTTGAGAAAGAGTCAACCTTGGCTCTCAACTTGCTTCCCTTCTATGGGTTTAACCAAGGGAAACAGAGACTCAAGAGTATCTGATGACTACAGACTTGGATCTAAACAGGAAAGATTAGTGACCTGGTCTGGCCTAGCTTGCTGGCTCTTGGCAAGGAATGGGCCATACAAGCTTGAGGCAGGAGGCAGGGCTCCATTCCTTGTTGGCAGCAGGTATGGAAATATTGCCTGTACCCAAACTGGATTCCCCCAGGTGATCTGATACACCCAGAGTGTTTTAGGGCAGGAAGTCCCGGAAACCACACGCAGTTTCTGACCACCCACTTCAGTTTTGCTTGGCACGAACCAGACAAAGACCATGTTTAATCATATTTGCATTCTTTACAGTGCAGATCTGTCTGAAGCAGATTCTCAATAGGTACTCATGTGATCACAGGGGTGCCCTTTCAGAACACACAGGGCCCTCCTGTCTCTGATGTGCACAGCATGGTGGCCTTGAACCTGGTTGACAGAACTCACAAAGCAACAATACACCAGAAGATTGGGATGGTAGGAAAAGACTGGCAGGAGCTGGGGTGGAATTTTTTCTGACTCCAGCTGGTGATCAGCTTATACCCTAAAGCAGAAGGATTAATAACCAGGGTAATTTTATCCTAGTCAGAATGTAACTACAGATGTGGGCTTATTGGGTGAAACAGCTAATCCTTTCTGCATTTGGCTCACTTATGAAATGCGATGCCTGGAGGTTGTCAAAGTACTATTTCCGCATGGGCCACGGCTGGGCACGGCCCTCCTCTCCAGGGCTGAGTGGGTGGATGTCTGGGGACTGTCTGAGCTCCTTTGGATTGGATGAACTGACTTCTCACTTAATTGATGATGGAGAGGAAGGAAAGCACTCCCCGTGTGTGTGTGTGTGTGTGTGTGTGTGTGTGTGTGTGTGTGTGTGTGTGTGAGATACTCTCAGGGAAAAGGGAGGGAGGTGTAGTTGAAGAAAGTAACTGTTGTTGCACTGGGTGGGTGCAAAGAAAAATGGTGAAAAGGACTTGAAGATAGTTTAATGTCCGTTGCAATACTAAAACCCAAAGCCTTGAGGGACTGGGGGTCACAGGGTGCAGAGAGGTGGAGGAGTGCACCTGGGTGTACACGTGTCTCAGATCCCAGCCAGCCAGGCACCCAGGGATTTGCAGCGTGGTAATGGTTGGAGGCTCCAAAGCCAGGAGACTCCAAGATTAATCAAAGCACTGCTGCTGATGGAGCAAAGATGAAAAGGTTCCCAGGCCTGTCAGTGATATGTTTGGAGCCTTTCCCTTGGCAGCCACTCTGGGGTGGCTACGAAGTCAGGGTGAGAAGCCCTGTTGGGATGGAGAAGCCAGTGGGGCCTGGGACAAGGGGGAGTGGCCCTGGCACAGGGGCGGGGTCTGGGAGAAGGGGCGGATTCCTGACCAGGGATCTGGTGTAAGGGGCGGGGCCCGTGACGAGGGGCGGGGCCCGTCGCCCTGTGGGCGGAGCACTCGGGAGTCTGCGCGGTGGCTTCCTTCGTGAGCGTGCGCTTTGCCTTGCGCTTTGCCGTGCGCTTTGCCGCGCGCCCCCGGGTCCCCGGTCGGTGGCGGGTCCCTCCGCGCGTGGCCGGGGTGCGGCGGCCCCTAGGTGGGAAGTTTGGACGCCTCCCACCGGGCTCCAGTCTGTCTGCGGGGGTGCAGGGCCGGCCCAAGCGGGGCGGGGAGGAGCCTCGATTCCCTTAACCCTGCGCGGTGCTCGCCGGGCCCAGCGGTCCCCGCGGCGCCCTCCGGAGCCCCTCCGGGTTGAGTGCCAGGCTGCGGGCACCGGAGAGGTTAGCGCTCCAGGCCGGAACAGGAGCTTCCGGAAATGCCCCGCGGGTCTTTTGGAAGCGGTGCAGAAGGAGCAGCGTGTCTGATGTCTCCGTGCGGCCGGGAGACCACGGGCTCTTTAGACACCCACTTTTCTCGTTTCTTTCCCCTCTGACCTTAATGAACGGCTCCCCTTCCCCTCCCTGCCCCCCACGCGGGGCGATCCCCTCCCACTGCGCAGCGTGGGCCGCCGGGACCCGCGGGCTCCTGCGGGCAGGCTTCGGGGCTGGGAGTCTCACATCGCCCTGGCAACGAGTTCTTCCCGTGGGAAGAAGGAACCGGGAGCCAATAGGACAGGGACCGTCCGAGCGCCAGCTGGGGCTCGGGGCGGGTTGGGTGCGGGGAGGGGGTCGGCGGGGGCGGGGTGGGGTGGGGGTGGGGCTGCCCCCGGGCCACATGTGGCTGACACATGATGTCACGTGCTGTCCCGGGCTGCCCGCGGCAGATGTCCCCCCCGCTGACTTGTGGACGCCCAGGCCTGGCCAGGGGGCCCCCCCGGTCTCCCCGAGCTGGGGACGGGGCGCGGCCCTTGGAGAGGACTGGAGGTTGAACTATGGCGTTCAGTTGCGTGGGGCTGGGACTGCCGGGCTCTTGGTGCCTTCTTCTTCTTTCCTTTTTCCTCCTCTGTGTGTTGTGATGCTCAGACGCAAAGTCAAGGCCTCCACGCGTTCTTGTCTGGCTCTTCATTCAAGGCTGGTGCTCCATCACTCGAGTCACACCATCCCTTCTGGCTTTTCACTGGTTAATGGGAGATAAGCGTCTCAGGGAATTACTGAGCCTTTCAAGTAGCTAGGATCACAGACTGGAGCCTCCAGTGCTGCCTGGCTTGCTTATTCTTTTTTTCTTTTTTCTTTTTCCAAGTTAGAAAAAATTTTGGCCATAAATCACAATTATTTTCGGAACCAGGAAAGTATAAAGAAGCAAGTGAACATGCTTCATGACCCCCCCAGTCTTCCCATCCGGATAATCACCCTTCACATTGTTGTGATCTTTCGTCCAGATTCCTCCTGGGCATTGGTACCTCTGTATGGGGATAGATGTTTCCACACAGGTAGATTATAGTGCACATTATTTATGTCATCTGCATTTCCCCTTAATTTGCCACGGACAGATGTAGAAAAATTACATTATTTTTTATTATTAATAAGTTTTTTTATTGTGAAAATACTATACAGGGAGGTTATCATGACATGAGCAAGGTAATTTGTAGAGGCAATATAAACTATACAGTGATCTGTTAATCAGTTTGCTGCTGCTGAAAATTTAAGTTGCTCTCCAGATTTTACTCTTCTACATGGTGATAAACATCCTATACCTACAGATTTGCGCACACAGTTTTCTTAAGGTAAACTTCTAGAAAGAAAATTACTGGGCCAAAGGATAGTGGCATTTAAAATTCAGGTGCACATTTCTATATTCTGGGTCCATGCATTTAGTAAATGACTTTATTTACTTTTTCATCCATATTGTGAGTTATAGGTGTCTTTTTTGGTTTTAATTGAGAGTTATACATGGTAACTTTTATAGAATTCCCCCTCCAAACAAAATCAGAATAAGAGTTGAGGTGCAAGTAAGTTTTTTTTTTTTTTCAGGGGCAATTTTGAAAGCACTCTGAGTAAGTCAGTAAGGAAGGCATTCACAAATGAGTTACTGCCTCATTCACAAATGAGGCAACTGGGTCTCAGCCCTGCAGGGAACTCTGAGAGACCACACAGAACCCTTCCCAACTGGCCCCATTGAGAGTCTGCAGGACACTCACTTTCCTCACTGCTATTCAGACAATGTCTCCAGGTATGCTCTGAAGTAGGTCAAGGGAATATGGCTGGAGTATCTCCAGCCCCGGCTTCAAATGAATTATGACTCCTTCCCCAAACCCTTGCCAATGGGTGAGGTTAATTCAGGACAAAAATTGCATAATGGGTTAAGATTTTCATCTGTCCCTCTTCTACCTTCCCTCCTTGTTCCCTAAAGCATCTCTTTGGGACCAACTCTAGCTGCTCAGGATCCCAAGGGACTTAACTCTTCAAGGCACAGCAGAGACAGAACTGTTCCCTCTCAAGAATTTAGAGCATTAAGATCAAAATCTGCTGTCCTTCTAGGTACATTTTCAGACAGGTACCAAAGGAGAGGGTGATTCTTAATGGGAAGGATTGATGACAAAGCTGATACTTAGCTTCTGTGGCAGCAAAATGGTCCTTGGCAGGGTCTACCTCAGTCTGACAGGGGAATCCTGCTTGTTTTTCCTGGCCACCAGAAGATAAGAGACAACAAATGCAGAAGTGCATCAGGAAGAAAAAGACCAGTGCCTTAGTTCTTTCCCAAAGATGATACTCAGTGATTTGTGAAGTTTAGGAAATGAAGCATGAAAAGTAAGCGCTGAATTTGTTGCGGGAGGAATGGAAAAGAAATGAGCTACTGAAGCAAGAGAAGAAAGGGCTGGGCAGTTAGGAAAAGAGGAATTGAGTGAAAGAAGATGAAAATGGAACTGGTTGTGATTGCTCATGTCTGTAGTCCAGGTACTCCATTGAAGGTCAGAGGATTGCGAGTCTGAGGCCAGCTTGGGCCAGAGTTAGTCCCTATCTGAGAACCAAATTGAATGCAGAATGACTGAGGGTTGCATAACTAGTAGAGTGTTTGCTTGCTTAGGAAATGCAAAACCCTAATTCCAATCCAGTTCCAATCCAAGCCCCACAAGAAATAAAAAAAAGGAAAAGAAAGAATTTGTTTGACTTTGGGCTAAGTGAGGCACTTCAATAAGGGACTCTTAGCTATAGGGGATCTCTTCCTTTCCAACCATCTCTACCCCCAGTCATTTCTTCTCAATGTCCATTAAGGGTCTGCTCTTGTTTAGCCTAACCTATAGCTGCACATACTCTCCAAGCATCCATGTCTCTTCCCAGCTCACTGACACTGCATAGGTAGCTGGTCAGGCTCTTCTTAAGGAGTTCAGAGCCTACCCAATCCAGAAATTGGCAGAAATTGGA